>NC_081183.1:101540296-101870502 GCF_029867415.1 Vicia villosa
CCTATAAGAAGCACTTGTTCTTGGATGTTGAGAGCCATTTTTAAGGAAAGAGATACAGTGAGGGAGATGCCAGAATGGAAGGATATGAAAGATATTGGCATGTTCAGGAAGAAACGAATCTATAATGGTTTGCTCACCAATATTCAGCCTGTGGAATGGAGATACCTAATGTATGATAATGAGGCCAGGCCTCGAGCAGTATTCACCATGTGGCTAGCTTGCCATGGCCGTTTAGCAACAAAAGCTAGATTGATGAAATTTGGAATGCTGGATAACAAAGATTGTATGTTTTGTGCAACTGAGGAGGATCTCAATCATTTACGGTTTGATTGCTCAGTTACTAGGGACATTTGGAGAACGGTTTTGAGGTGGCAACAACTGGATCATAACCCTCTTGACTGGGAGCAGGAACTAAAGTGGATTGTTCACAATTGCAAGGGCAAAAGCTGGAAACAAAGGCTCCTAAAGACAGCGTTTGCGGAGACCATATATGCATGCTGGATCTATAGGAATGCCATTGTATATAATACACATGATAGAGATAAGGAAAGATATAGAAACATACTTAGAGAGATTATAGATATAGTTGTGAATAGAGTTTCGAGAAAACCAAACCTTAGAGAAAGAGTTATTCCATTGCTCTTATAAGTCTGGTTTAGGCTTTTGCTAGTAGTTTCATGCTGGACCCTGTGGGTCGCATTTTGTGTGTATAACGTTTTTTGGAATTTATATATAATTCTTATTCTTCCCAAAAAAAAAACATATATATATATATATATATATATATATATATATATATATATATATATATATATATATATATATATATATATATATATATATATATATATATATATATATATATATATATATATATATATATATATATATATATAGTGGCGGAGCCACGTTCACACCTGGGGATGCAACTGCACCCCCTCAACTTTAAAATTTCATGCCTATTTTCATATATTATATAAACTTTGAACCCCCTGAAAAGTTGTCCTTTGCACCCTTAAACTCTGTACCAATCCAACACTTTATCTTATTAGAGTTTGACCTAACTCATACTTACAAAACCGGTTGGTAAGGTGAGGAGTGTCCCTCTATATATATTCTTTGAAAGCTCTATCTCTAGCCAATGTGGGACTTTAGGATCTTCCTAATACACCCCCTCACGCCCAGCACTCTTTTTGGGCTTGGTGCGTGGATATTAATGGTGGGCGGCCCATGGTCCGATCGATAGGCTCTGATACCATATTAGAGTTTGACCTAACTCATCCTTACAAAACCGGTTGGTAAGGTGAGGAGTGTCCCTCTATATATATTCTTTGAAAGCTCTATCTCTAGCCAATGTGGGACTTTAGGATCTTCCTAATATATCTTGTTCTCTTTTAAGTTAAAGTTGTGTTTCCTCTCTCTTCTTTACACCTATAAAATATATTTTATTTACTAATTATATCTTATCCTATCATCTCCCTACGTTAAATTTTCAAATTGTTCTACCTCCCTCTCTCTTCAATTGGCTAATGGTAATCAATATTATATTTATTATTAATAATTACATATATTATTAATAACACTTCAAGTTATAATAAAATAAAGGTGAATACTCAAGTATTCTTGAACTTAATTGGGTATTAGTACTTTGTCCAATCAAAGGTTATTGTTAAATAACACATCACTTTTATATTTATTTTAATTTAAAATAAATTCAGAATTTAAATCAATTTGTACAAAAGATATGGGTACCAATTAGTTATGATGGGTACTTAAGAATTTTCCTTAAATTAAACTAATTTCAAAAAATTAATAAGTGGTTTAGTTGAATTATTAAAATCTAATATAAATCTATTTAGTTTTTATTAATTTTCATCTTGAATCCCTAAAATCTTTTTTCCACCTTTAGCTTAAAATGTTCAAATTGACTTTATTTCAATTATTATAATTTTTATTAATTTTTCAGCGTTCAAATGTTAAATATTAATATAATATTTATTGAAATAACTAAACAAATATAAATTTTTTGTAAATATTTTTAAAAAATTCCAACTGTTTGATTGGATGAAAAAATTGTAAATTTCATAGTTTAAATAAAAAATTAAATCATATATATATATATATATATATATATATATATATATATATATATATATATATATATATATATATATATATATATATATATATATATATATATATATATATATATATATATATATATATATATATATTAATCGAAAAAAATCTTGCACCCCCTGGTCCAGGGTCTTGGCTCCGCCACTATATATATATATATATATATATATATATATATATATATATATATATATATATATATATATATATATATATATATATATATATATATATATATATATATATATATATATATATATATATATATATATAATTTTAAAGCTTAAAAAAAATCATAACCAAACAACTTTAACTTTATTTTAAAAGCACTTATTTTTAACTTTAACTTTAAAGTAACTTTTAAGTCATAAAGTAACTATCATAAAAATTAATTATTTATAAAATTTTAAAAAATATTCTTATAAAAATTTATTTAAATATTATATCTTTTTGGCTATGCCTTTTATAAATATTAAAATTTAAAAAATAATCATTAAACTTTTAGCATTCAAATACAAATAACAATATCTAGGGTAAAAATAACAATATTGTCAAAAAGATGATGAATTAAATAAGTAGTAGTGTTTAAATAATATTAATTTATTATATAATAAATCTAGAGAAATAATGATGATTCAATTGATATACTTTTTTAATATGGTTTTTATAGAATTACATATATATTTTTTGATGGGATAGAATTACATATATTCGGTAAATAAATATACCTTTTTTTAGAAAAGAAAATTTAATCAAAAAAATAGTTTAAATAGATTATCAAAAAATTTATATTTTAATTTCATCTTTTTAAATACTTTTTTTAGATATTAAATTTTTAAAATCAATAAAATATTAAAACAGGCCAAATTTAATAATTAAATAATATAAGTGTCTCATTAAAAGAGTTTTTGATTTTATTAAAGACGGATTTTCTAATTAATATTAAAATTTGATGATAATGAATTGAGTAGGAGTATATGAGTTGGCCTTTATAACTTGGAAAAATCCTTACCATCTCATTTAAATATTGATTTTGTAAAATATCAATCAATTTTGTCCTTAAATATAGATTTTGTAAAATATCAGTCAATTTTGTCCTTAACTATATCGTATATCAATCAATCTTTTTAGTGAGTTTTTTCTTTTCACTTACTTTTTTTTTATCTACAAAATTTGGACATGAGATTTATTAGTTATGAATACGAATAAAGAGAAGAAGATATACTTCACCCAAAAAAAAAACAAAACTAGTGTCATATTGTTTTACAAAATTAAAATTTATATATTTTTTTTCCACCACTAATAATCCATTCATTGAACCACCTAATCTAATTTAGGGGTCAATTCTGTCATCAAATAATTTCAGCCTTCTCTTGACCTCAGATGAAAAAGAATGACGATAACAAAGACCATATACTCCAAAATTAATTCTTCTTCCATTTCAAATCCTTTTTTCTTATTGTAATGCAAACCACGAATGGATCAAATAAAATGCATACATTTGAATACATTTGAAGTATTATTAAACACTAATATGTTTTCATTATTAAGATGCATTCATTTGAAGTATTATTAAACACTAATACATCTCCCTTATTATGAAGGAGTATAGTTACAAACGCATGCCTTACCCTTACCATCATCAAAGGGATAAGTACATTTTCCAATACCATCTTTTAAGTTTTTGGAACATCTTGCATTGCAACAAGAGTTATCACAACCATTGCAATCTCCAAACATAAGAGTGCACATTCTCAAGTCTCTACTTGGAGGTACATAAAAACATTGACATATATTATGAAAATAACATGTTCCCTTTCCTTCGCTGTATAATCCTTTACATTCCTTATCACAGTCAATATTCTTACACGAACCCAAAAATTGTGAGCAGTAACTTTCTACTACGATCAATTCAACTGCGAATGAGATACCACAAAATAGAAAGAAAAAAAATAATGTTAAGGATAAAATAACTGGTAAAAATAAAAATGAAAAGTAACATCACATTGGTGGAGAGATTTACTTGTAGAAATTAAAATCAGGATGAGAAAGAAAAATGAAGAACTTGAGATGTGATTTGCCATTAGAGAATAATTTTGTTAAATTTCTTTTGGTTTGATTCACTTGTGTGGTTTTTGATGTTTGATAAATAAAATTATGTGAATTTATAAGGCAATGAGATTAGACTAAAGGTGATAAATACAATGTATTTATTTATTACTTTCGGATATTTTATAATTATTTTTAACTTTTGTGAGTCAATTTCTTTCTATATATCAACATGTATATTTAGTTTAGTAAATAAAAAAAAAAAAAAAAAACTTAATAGGGTTTTATTGCGTTTAAATTTTGTCCAATTCAAAATAAAAGAAAGCTATATACACTCTAGTCACACATCCAAATATTATTCTCATACATAATTAAATAGTTTCTTGTCTTTCATTTACGGACTTTAGTGATAAATGTTAACTGTGCACATACTCCCTCTTTTTAATCACATAATATTTCTATCACCGTACAAGAAGATCTTTTACGTTGATCATCTTCAACCTCTCATCTATTCTTTGTTCCATTACATATTAGTGGCATCGTGTGTAGGAACCGTTTTTTGATTCTCACAAATTTTTCTTCAAATTTATTTAATTTTCTTTGTTGCATCGTCCTAACAGTTCATTTTAACTACTTTAATCACCATAATTGTTTCTATTGACCGTTCTGATCATTGTTAATCTTCTCACATTCGCTTTATGCTATCTTCTATAATCACAATTTAAAGCAACTAGATTCACAATTCAATGTAACACTACTCCGTGTTAAATTGTAATTCATTTTGTCGAAAAGATTTGATTTGATTTAGAAGTGTGGAAACACTTTGTTACACACATGTTTGATTTAGATCTAAATTAGATAGATTTGATTTAGGCCTAAAATAGATTAGAGATTTGATTTAGTTCTAAAATAGGTATTTTGGGCTTTTATAGTTTTGGGTTTTTGGCTTAGAGAGCAAGCTAACCTAAATCTATAAATAGAGAGTAACCCTCATTATTTTGTAATCAAGTCAATTGAGTTTTATTCACAGAAATTGCAGTTGCAAGTGAATAATAAAGTTTTTCACAGTTTGTGGGCAGAGAGAAACTCTGCTGAAACCCTAACTCTTTCTTTCTTTAATTTTTTTTTTCATTGTTATTGTGTGAGTGATAATAATCTTGTTCATCAATATTGATAGAAATTCATCATAGATATTGGTGGATTTTCAACATCTGGTTGTTACCCTAGGATTTCGACTTACAAATAATGGTAAGTGGTTTATGAGGTATATGAAATTATTAAATAGTCTAAGGCAAAGCAGTCAGATTACGATGCTTGTTTAGTTAAGACTACCGTTCGACTATGAAAGACCATCGTTGCCAGGGTTCGACTAAAGTTAGCAAGTTTGCCATGCATGTTCGACTAAAATAAGAAAAACTTAGGTGTTTTGCCAAGTTTAGCTTTGATGTCGGAAAGCATCAGAAGTCAAAGGAAGCAGTTTTCAGACAGTTTTTAGCAGTTTTCACAAGACACGTGGAAGCCTCATAGTTGAAGATATTGCATGTCGAAGACACGTGTTGGCTGATCATCAGTCGACCGTTTCTACAAAAACACAAGTAAACTCAAATCTCTGTGCAATAATGAGTGACGAGTGCAACTTTGGAATGTATGTATGCGTACCAATTTAAATTATGCAATCATTTTACGTTATGCATTACTTTCAGTGCACATTTACTGTTCTTTATTGCTTTCATTTGCTTTAAAGTCTTGAATTTCAGTGTTTACTTTTACTTTAAAGTTATTACTGCATTTAATACAATCCAGATACACATAATAGACAAATAAAAGCAATTAGTCCTGGAATATTCTAGTTGATTCCGCAAAAGTAACCTTTAAAAAGGAAACTAGCGCTTGTTTACCATTTTTCTGGGTAAACAAATTGGCACGTCCAGTGGGACTCGTCAATTGCTGTTTGTTTTATATTTGTTAGTGTAAAAGTTATGTATGATACTGAGAAGTGGTCGAAAATTAACTAACATGTCTGAAGTTAATACAAATGATTCTAACCTTTCTGGAAATCAAGGAGTTGTTCTAACCGGAACGACATCACAAAATGCCGCAAATTCATCCCCAGTTAGAACAACAAATATTGGAGGATCGACGGCAGCAACATTGGTGTCCTCACCAATGAATGTACGGTCGCCGTTTAACCCATTGCGACCGCCGTTTCATGGAATGATACCTCCACCAGGTTTTAACCCTCAGTTTGGAATGCCCACGTCTATGATGCAGGGTTTGCACACGAATCCTTCATTATATTCCGACAGCACGATGGCAACGAGCACATCAAATCCAGGGGATCAACCTATGGGCATAGGTTACATTAACCAGGCTTTGCCATCTTTAAGTACTACATCAATGTTGTCAATTCGACAAAAAATAGACGAAAGTAATCATGAAATGGTGAATGCCCTTACTCAACAAATGGGAACTGTTTTTACTCCCATGATAAACAATACGAACCAAAGTTATGAGATATTGGCTGGACAAAAGGCCAGAATAGCAGATTTATTTGGAGCGCCCCCACAACCAAACCTTTCGACTCCACGAGGCTCAAACGTAAGGATAGTCGAAACTACAAGACATGGAGACCAGGTTGAGCAAGAAATCCCTAGGGTAGTACAAAGGCATCAAGATGCTGATCAGGTTCTTAGAAATATCCAGCAAGATGTCAATGTTGGGCACAATAATATCTCTAATGTAGTCGAACATATCTTAGTCCAGAATGGAATAAATGTAGGTTTGCATAGACCCAATTTCGTTTCCCCATTGTCAGAGTATGTAAGGCAAACGGAATTGCCTAGGGGTTGGAAAATCCCAAAATTTACTAAATTTGCTGGTGAGACTAGTGAATTGAAAGTCGAACATATTGCTAGATTTCAGACGGAGGCGGGGGAATTAGCAAATAACGAAATCTAAAGATGAAATATTTCCCAAGTTCCCTAACAAAAAATGCCTTTACTTGGTTTACGACCTTACCTCCACAATCTTTGTTTTCGTGGAACCAGTTAGAACGATTGTTCCATGAGCAGTTTTATATGGGACAGTCGAAGATTAGTCTGAAAGAATTAGCCGGAGTTAGGCGAAAGGGTACAGAAACAGTCAAGGACTATCTAAACCGTTTTAGGTTACTAAAAGCTAGATGTTTCACAAAAATTCCTGAACATGAGTTAGTCGAAATGGCTGCAGGTGGGTTAGATTATTCCATAAGGAAGAAATTAGACACCCAACATTTGAGGGATATGGCACAATTGGCAGACAGAGTACGTCAAGTCGAAAGGCTAAAAGCTGAAAAAGCCAGAGTTAGTAAATATCACAAGAAAGAAAAGATAGCTTATGTTACTACAAATGAGTTTGACTCTGATAGTGATAGTGAGTACGAAGAAGGAGAGGTCAATGTGGCTGAATTGAAGCCAGGACCACCGTATATCTGTAAATTACTCAAGCCCTCAAAAGATAAAAATCCGATTGAAAGTAAAAATGAAAAATTTTCTAGTAAAACGTACTCATTTGATATAACAAAATGGATGAGATATTTGATTTGTTGGTTACTGATGGGCAAATCATAGTACCCCCAGGACTTAAAAATCCTCCTCTTGAACAAAAGAAAAAAAGAGGATTTTGTAAATTTCATAATTTCTTGGGTCATAAGACTTCTCAATGTGTCCTTTTCAGGGATTTGGTGCAGAAAGCATTGAAGGAAGGTAGGCTACAGTTTGGAGAAAAACCAAAGTCATCAATGCAAGTTGATACTGATCCCTTGCAAGTCAAAGAAGCTCACTATACTGAGCTTGCTGATGTGATGATGGTCGAGACTACTGATGGTTTCAGCGGAAAGAAAGACGGTGCTACTGATGGCAAAGTCTTGAACATGGTCTATCCTGAACCAAGAGAGAGCCTTCTGAAATTCCTTGAGGTGTCACAACAACAACTCTCAAGTTGGATTATGTCCAAGATGTGATGTTGTTTTCAATGTTGATGCTGCAAACAGAGTGAGGTTCGACCCTCGTCGAGGTAAGAATCGTCAGTTCATGTATACAGGGGAAAACAGTGGTCGAAGGGCTGGAGAATACAGGAAGCCATTCGAAAAGCCAAAGACTTTTCGACCCAAGACGGATGTCCCTGAGGATAAGTGGGTGAAACCCATTAACTTCAGAGGAGGCAAACGTCCAGAATGGAAGATCCAAGGTGTTGGAGCAAATGGTGAAGGTTCTTGGACTGATAGTGGATCTAAAAGGAAAGATTACATATCTCCAAACTACAAAGGGAAAAATCCTATGACTCGAACGCAATGGAGGTGTTACCAGCGAAGCCATAAGAATGGATGGGAAAGCTCGAAGATGATGCAGGCAGGTTTTTCTCATTATCAGCCAAAACCTTTTCAGAGGAAATTGACTGAAGAACAGGCCAAAGTGGCAAATGAGAGACTGGTTGCAGGAATGATCCTGGGAAAGAAACTCATCAAAGAACTAGTTGACGATGATGCTCCGACTCTCAATACAGGAAAAGAGCCTGAGTATTCTCCACTGTCGGACGAAGAGGTCGACGACAACTTTGACATAGAGTCAGATGAGTTGTTAATTGACTGTGGAATTGTATCTGTACTTCCAGCAGAGTTCGACAGAATATCTGAGGTGTCTGAGAATGAAGATGATTTTCTTCCAAACGAAAATGTGGAAGAAACGCATGTTTGTTATTATGTAATGGGAAAAGGAGTAGTGGAAGAACAAAAGGCTGTGTTTGAGAAGCCAGGTCGAGGAATGATGTATCATTTGAAGCCTTTATTCATAAGGGCAAAGGTAGATGGGGTTCTAATAAACAAAGTGTTTGTCGATGGTGGGGCTGCTGTGAAATTAATGCCCTATTCTTCACTTCAGAAAGTGGGTAAGTCTGACAAAGATTTAAGGCCCCATAATATGGTGCTGTCTAACTATGAAGGCAAGACAAGTGGAATACTTGGAGTGATTCAGGTGAAATTGGTTGTTGGTTCGACGGTCAGGTCAACCATCTTTATGGTGATTGCATCCCAAGCAAACTTTAAATTACTCTTGGGTCGAGAATGGATCCATGGCATAGGGGCAGTCCCCTCTACTTTGCATCAGCGTGTGGCCATTTGGAGGCCAGATGGTATAGTGGAAAATGTTGAAGCTGACCAAAGCTATTACAAAACTGAGAGTGGTCGCAGGCATTTCGACCAGCATCTGGCAAATGTAGCTCCTTGCTACAAAGCAGAAGAGGTGTATTCTTCTGATGAAAGTGTGTCTAAGTATCTGAACTTAGACCCAAATTATGGTTTCATTTGGAATAAGGAAGATCCCAATGAACCATTGAATCATGAAAGTCCTCTAGAGCAGAGGACAACAGTCAAGGATGATGACCACTGAGTCAGAATACCTGGCTCGAATAACGGCTTATTTGACCGAAAACAAGGAAAAAATGGCTTTAGAAGCCGAACTGGAGAAAAATATGGCTATTGAGGCCATGATGGTAAAAAGTGAAAACAATCAAGAAGTCGATCACCAGGTCGAGAGATTTGATGGGATATACGATGATGAACATTTAGGCTTCAAAATGGATCCATTAGGATCAATAAAAAGAATGCAAGCTCAAGATCCTCTTGAGGAAATTGACTTAGGTGACGGAGTCACTAAAAGACCTACTTATGTAAGTACAAAACTTACAAGTGATCTAAAGACCAAGTTGATTCGACTTTTGAAAGAATATAAAGATTGTTTTGCATGGGATTACAATGAAATGCATGGTTTAAGTCGAAGTGTGGTAGAACATTAATTACCCTTAAACCTAGGAAAGAAACCTATCAAGCAACTTCCTAGAAGATTTGCGCCAGAGGTTATGGAAAAAATCAAAGTAGAAATTGAAAGATTGCTGAGAAGCAAGTTTATTCGAACTGCGAGGTATGTCTAATGGTTAGCTAATATAGTGCCTGTAATAAAGAAAAATGGTAGACTTTGTATATGCATAGATTTCAGAGATTTAAATAAGGCTACCCCTAAGGAGAATATCCCATGCCTGTTGCTGAAATGTTAGTCGATTCCGCAGCCGGATTTGAATATCTCAGCTTATTAGATGGATATTCAGGTTATAACCAAATTTTTATAGCTGACAAAGATGTACCTAAGACGGCGTTTCGATGCCCAGGTGCTTTAGGAACTTATGAATGGGTAGTAATGCCTTTTGGTTTAAAAAATGTTGGAGCTACGTACCAACGAGCTATGAATTCCATGTTTCATGATTTTATTGACAAATTTATGCAGGTTTATATTGATGATATTGTAATAAAATCTAACTCTGAGAATGGTCACTTAGACCATCTTCGACAGTCTTTTGAAAGAACGAGGAAATATGGACTCAAAATGAATCCTTTAAAATGTGCTTTTGGTGTCCATGCAGGGGATTTCCTGGGCTTCGTGGTTCACAAGAAAGGTATTGAGATAAACCAGAACAAGACGAAAGCAATCTTGGAGCTGAAGGCGCCAGAAACAAAGAAACAACTCCAGTCATTGTTGGGGAAGATTAATTTCTTGAGGAGATTTATCTCAAATCTAAGTGGCAAAACGAAGATCTTTTCACCACTTGTGAAGCTCAAGAATCAAGATCAATTCAAATGGGAGCAAGAACATCAACAGGCATTCGACCAAATAAAAGCTTATTTAACTAAGCCTCCTATTTTGTTACCCCCCAATAGGACCAAAAGTATGAAGTTGTACATAGCTGCATCAGGTTTGACAATTGGGAGTATGTTAGCCCAAGAGGATGATAATGGCGTCGAAAGAGCTATATATTATCTAAGTCGAACCTTAGTGGATGCTGAAACTAGGTATAATGATATTGAAAACTTATGTTTATGCTTGTACTTCTGATGTAATAAACTTAAGCAATATATAAAGCCTGTTGATGTGTATGTGTCCTCTCATTTTGATGTTATTAAGCATATGTTGTCTAAACCAATTTTGCATAGTCGAATTGGTAAATGGGCCTTAGCGCTAACTGAATTTTCCTTAACATATGTTCCTTTAAAAGCTATGAAAGGACAAATCGTGGCCGATTTAATAGTCAAACATGGGTTAGTTGAATTTTCAGCAAATTTGGTCGATCAAACTAACTGGAGGTTGTTTTTTGATGGTTCTAGTCATAAAAATGGATCAGGCATTGGAGTCCTGATCATTTCTCCTCAAGGACTCCCAACCAAGTTCTACTATAAAATGAAGGATGTAAGTTTTAATAACGAAGTCGAATACGAAGCTTTGATAACAGGTTTAAAAGCCCTAATAGATTTGGGGGCAAAGCGAGTTGAAATTCGAGGTGACTCTGAACTTGTGATTCGACAAATCAAGAAAGAGTATAAATGCATCAAAGAAAATCTAATAGTATACTATGCAATAGTAGTACGCTTGTTAGAGAAATTTGAACATGTTGAGATCTTGCATGTACCAAGATCTGATAATTACGTTGCCAATGAATTGGCACATATTGCTTCTGGTTATCGAGTTTCTAAAAGTAAGTTAGAAGATATGGTCGATATCAAAGAGAAGGAAACTCATGAAGTATTAGACAAATTGGGACAATTGTCGACGTCAAAACTTGGGGGGGGTAGGAGACAAAGACAAAGTTAAAGGTGAAGATTTGCATGCCTTGGAAATTTTTGCCATCGACAATATGACAGTTTCTGATTGGAGAAATCCATTGGTCCAATACCTAAATAACCCAGTCAGAGGAACTGATCGAAAGATTAAAAACAGAGCTCTAAACTATGTGATATTGGGAAATGACTTATACAAGAAAACAGCTGAAGGCGTATTGTTGAAATGCTTAAGTGAAGCTGAAGCATATTTGGCTGTGTCAGAGGTTCATAGTGGTGTTTGTGGAGCTCATCAGTTAGGCCATAAGATGAAGTGGTTGTTGTTTAGACAAGGCTTATATTGGCCGACAATGTTAAAGGACTGTATTGAATATGCAAGAGGGTGCCAAGAGTGCCAGAAATTCTCAAGAATTCAACACGTTCCAGCTAGTGAGTTGCATGCTATTGTCAAACCTTGGCCTTTTAGAGGGTGGGCTTTGGATTTAATAGGAGAAATCAAACCTGCATCCTCTAAACAACAAAGATTCATTTTAGTGGGAATATATTACTTTACTAAATGGATAGAAGCAATCCCCCTGGTTAATGCTGATCAAGAAGCAGTGATTAGTTTTATACAAAAGCATATTATTTACAGATATGGGATTCCAGAAACTATCACTACTGATCAGGGACCAGTCTTTATTGGTCGAAAGATGCAAGCTTTTGTAGCGGAGACAGGATTTAAATTGCTAACATTCACCCCTTATTATGCTCAGGCTAATGGTCAAGTCGAAGCTGCTAATAAAGTTATTATAAACTTGATAAAAAAGCATGTAGGGAGGAAGCCAAGAAATTGGCATCAAACACTCGACCAAATCCTTTGGGCTTGTCGAACATCACCAAAAGAAGCAATAAACACTACCCCATTTCGTTTGACCTTTGGGCATGACGCTGTGTTGCCTGCAGAGATTCATCTACAGTCGGCTAGAATTCAACGACAAAACAGTCTTTCGACAGAGGAGTACTGGAGCATGATGTTAGATGAATTAGTAGAGTTAGACGAAGAACGACTAATAGCATTGGATAGATTAATAAGACAAAAGAAAAATGTGGCGAAAGCTTACAATAAGAAAGTCAAAGAAAAAACATTCATGGTAGGTGATTATGTGTGGAAAGCTATTCTACCCATGGATCAAAGGAATAAGTTATTGGGTAAATGGTCCCCAAGTTGGGAAGGACCGTTTAAAATTTTGCAAGTATTTTCAAACAATGCATATGAAATTGAAGAACTGAATTCAGATGGTCGAATCTTGAGGATAAATGGTAAATATTTGAAAAAATATAAACCTATACTTCAGGAAATTCCCATAATAGAATAAAGCCAAAGATTATATTAAAAAGTGGCTGAAAACTTAGCCAATCATTACAAAAAAGACCATTAGAAAGTACATGGACAGTCGGTCGAAAACAAAAAATTACAAAGTGGGAAAGTTGTTCCTAAAATAGGCTAGCTTGGCCGACTCAAAATCAATTTTAGAGTCAAGTCGAGACAAGTTTTGCCTGAGTTGTCGAATACTACTTTCTAATTTGAGAGCATTTTCACCATGACCAAGTCCTTTCAAAACCTCTTGATTAACAGTTTCAGGCGAAGGGATTTCCTCAGTTTGAGCCAAAGTAACTTTCTCTTGTTCAAGATCGTGAATCTTCTTGTTGAGAGCATCAATTTGGGCCTTATAGTCAGCAATCTTATTGTCGATTTCTCCCTTCTTGTCAGAAAACTTTAAAGTTTTCTCCTGAAATTCTTCAACCTTCTTAGTCGAGGCTGCACTGGCATCCCATTCCCTCTCCATTTCGCGCTCTTTGTTCTTTGCCTGTCGAGTGATGTTTTTTCTTTGTAATAAGGTCCCTCCAGAGTTGGTCGAAGTATGCCTCAAAATCAAAGAAAAATTGAGCAACAACTACTGGAAGAGAAGCTTTGATGAGTGAGTCTAATAACTTGCGAATTTCTCCACCAAGATGTTCAGGACTTTCAAGGACAGCAAGAAACTCAGGTTCGTTTAGATGGGCCTTTGGTTGGCATATAGCCTCGACAAGAGAAGCATCAATTTCAGCATCAGGGTTGGTCGACTGAGCAAGAATATCAAGAGAACTTGGTCGCAGCTTCTGAAGTCGAAAGAGAGCTTCTAGAGGATTAGTCTTCTTCAAGTCCAGAATCTCCTCTTGACTAAGAGAACTGTTGGAGTTAGTGTCATCAACAGTAGGATGTTGTTTGGATTGAGAAATGATATTTTGCTCTGGATGAGAGGCATGGTCAGCAGCTTCGACATTCTTTATTGCAGGTTGAGCTTGTTCAATGATAGGATTCTCATGGGGCTCCGTTCGACTTTGACCTGGAGTGTTGGCTGAATCTGTAGCACTCCCAAAAGCATCAGTTTTTTGAGGACTAAGAAGGCTGGAATCAGAAGCAGCCTCAAGAATCTTTTCAGCAACTTCGACAATTTTCTCTTGAGTATGGTCGACAATTGATACATTCTATTTTGGAGGAAACATGTTAGAATACGTTCTGTTAAAAGAAATATATTGAAAAATAATGTTAAGTTACCTCAGGAGGAACTTGAGACGAAGAAGGGATTATGGTTGGAACTATTTGGGGCTTGACAACTACTTTGGGAATGTTTTTAACAACTTTCCGTTTCTTTGATGGAGTCGGAAGCGGGGGTCGTGAAAAAATTCCACTTTCTTGATTTGGTGGAGACGTAGTTTCGTCTGAGTCAGCAGGAACTACCAGCTAAAAAAGAAAATAATAATTAACAAAGTTTAAGGTGGTATTGATAAAAGAATAAAGGTCAAGGTAAATACCTTTCTAACAGTTTTGTTTTTCTTGGTGATGGTGGTGTTCGACGTACTGGGACGCTTTCGACCTGGTTTAGGAGCAGGGACTTCGACTTGATTGGTAGGATCAGGCCCTGAAAGATCTAAGGATGAAATTGGAACATTGCACATTGTAATGAGATAACGAAGCTAGATGTAAAAATACTTACTTATGGTAAGTTGATCTTCCAGCACGTCGAACGCAGTGTTCAGTTTCTTAACAAACGAGTCACCATCATCCAATTGGTAGTATTCAGACCACCACTCACTAAACTCTTTGGTTGTGAAGTAAGAATTCTGAAAGGTAAAGGTGGGATGTTCCAAGGATTGTTTGTTATGAAATTTTAAGCAGTCGAGATGTTGACAGGCTATGAACGGTCGACTAGAGTAATAAATGTCATCATCATGGGAATACAGGCTTTTAGGCAGCATTTGGCTCAAACCAAATTGTCGAGAGACCAAGTTTGGCTGATAACCCACAAAACCATAACATTTACCGGTCGACTCAATGCGATGGGAAAGGAGTGTTGGGATCAGAAAGGCAGCCCAAATAGCATTTAATTGAGCTCGAAGGGTTGGAGTGTTTCCAGGAAAAATAGCTTTAAACCAAGTCAGCCCAAAGCATCGATTGGAGAAAGGAGCCATATAAGCAATGAATGTTTTACATTCAGAAAACACCTTCACATATTTGATGAGGTTAGGCCTGTTAGATTCGTCTTGAGGTGTTTGGAAGGCAAGCTTGACACCTTCGACTCTCCTGTCATACATGACTTCCAGAACAGATCGAGAAACAGTGTAACCAATCTGTGACTCGAAGGTGGCATTCAACCAATGTTGCAAAAGCCAGTAGGGTTTTGACAGAGATAGTTGTTTTGGGGTTTCATGAAGGCGTTTGATTCTTAAAGACGCTATACCTAAGTTATGGTAAAGATAAGCAAGAAGAAGCTTACCAAAAGAGATCTTTCGACCTTCATGAATCTGGATAGCCAGGGGTATGTACGCTTTAGCTATTTGAACCGAACCTGGACCAAACAGATAATATGAAAGCCAATAAGTGAGGAAGGCAACATGCTCTTCGTCAGAGACTTCGTCTGTGGACTTGTCATAATGATCTTGCATGTATTTGGTGATGGTAGCGTTGGTGAAGTTGAAATTCATTTTTGTTGGAAGAGTTGGGTCGAAGAGCTCACCCAAAGGCGAAAGCCCTGTGATGGCAGCCACGTCGAAGAGAGTGGGAGTCATCATTCCACAAGGAAGGTGAAAGGTGTTGGTCGAACCTTCCCAGAAGAATAACGAGGCAAGCAGCATAGGGGGACAAACCCTATGACCAGTCCTAGATAATTGTATGGCGTCGAAGATGCCCAATTCCTCCCATCTTTGTTGTTTCTTTGTTTGGACTTTGTTAAGCCAAGCCAGATATTCTTTGTTGCCAGGGGCTGGGGTCGAACGAAATACCCTCAAGGTAGGATCCATGAATTTTAGGTCGAGAGGACGTGGTTTATCAAATGCTATAGGCTTTGTAGTTTGAAACGAAGGGAAAAAACCGGTGGTTTGTTCTAGATGAGAACGATGATCTGGTAATGGCCCTGAGAAAGCTACTAGTTTATCAGTGATTTGGAAAGGGATTAGCATTTGATTTTGCCAAATAATGGCTTTAGCTTCTGTGAGTTTGGGTTGAGGGACGAAATCGAACCCTTGTTCTTCTTCTTCACGAGATATAATAGCTGCTAAAGGGTTGGAGCCTGTAGCATAGACGATAGTGTTGGCATTCGTAGCGGTGGTTGCAGCCATTGTTATGGAGAGAAGAAAACAAGCTTTCTGAAACGTTAGAGAAGAAGAGAGTTTTTTCTGAAATGTTTGAGAAGAAAAGGAAAACGAGAAGAAAGGAAAAAGAGAAGAAACATATATATTTATATATATATAAGACCATGATGACGTCAGTAAAATCGTGGGGAAAAAGAAGTTGTTGAATCAAAGGTCACGTCAAAAAAATGCTTTGGAAACTGGTTTTAGAAAGTGGGGAGCAGTTATAGCCACTACCTAGGATTTAGGTAATAATTAGTGTCTAGGGATGTTGTTATACCCCAAAATTTGCCCACATCTTTTTTCAAGAAAACTCCAATCTGAAAATTAAAAGTCTCATATAATCATGGATTTTTATTTCAACAAATATCCTGACATATGAAACACTTAGTTTTTAGAATTTTTCTTATATAGTAATTTGGCTTGCAGTTGAATTTATTCTTACGCAAACGCCAAATACTGTTTATTACTTCACACATGCTATTTATTTATTTACAGATAAATAGTACTGACACAATTGGTACAGAGTTAAATCTTTTTGCAGGCGCAGAATCAGGAAACTCAGACTGTACTGGTAACAAGTAGATTATTATTATCTTTTGTTTCCCACTAATTTTTGTACTATATTCCATTATTTTCAAAAATCTTTTCAAATCTCTTTTTCAAAAATCAAATCTCTCTTTTTCCCAACACTATCTCCACTTTCTTTCAAATCTTACTTCCACTCAAATTTTCCTTTTGTACGGAATCACATCATTCCCCAACGTCTCTTTCCTTCTTTCCATTCTATAAATACCTCTCATTTTCTTCCATAAAATCTCACATCAAATTCCAACTCATCTTTCAAATTCCTATCTCATATCTATTTTCTCTTCTTCCCTGACAAGAATGGCAAAGTGGATAGAGACACTATTTCTTACAGTCATCACCATTGCTACGGTGATCATGTCTTTCTTCTGTCTACATAGCCCGGAACATTGTGGACCTGGGATGCTTATGCTCCCAATCATCAACATGTTACTATTTGTAGCATGGGTTATCAATCGTCATTCTTAAAATTTGCCGTATTTCTTATTTCTTAAATGTACCGTTTATTCGTCGTACTGTTCAATATAGTATGTAATATTTGTACTGTCAGTATTAAATGTTTTACTATTTGTCATAATATTGCTTAATTACTAAGATAATATTTTGTGTGTTTTCTGCCAGTCAAATATTCCTATTTCTGTGCATTAAATGATTTTCAGGGTTATTATCGGTAATTTTGCCCGCATACCGTAAATATTAGTTATTTATTATGTCTATGTTTTTTTAACAAGTCATGTAAATAAACTTTCATTTTTCACATAAAACAAAAACAAAAACAACAAAAAAGAAAATTAACTTTGACTGTTGATTTTTCACTCTAACTGCTACATCAATACCTGGACAGTCAGTTGACAGCCAAACTGCTGGCAGTACAATTCTCAGTGTTTTGTACCATCAATCAAATCAATCTTTCACAATTCAAAATTCCAAGATTTTTGTTCTAGAAGTCTTCTGAATATCATGCGATTAGCAGAGACTCAACACTGCACAAAAATCAGGTACGCTTAACTGTCTCCTACACAAACAGTCCCTAATCAGGGTTTTTCTTGTTTTTACAGGAGCAACAAGTTTTTGAGAGCTCAAATGGATTTCATACACATCCATATATCTCAAAGTACCATCATACAAATTTTCAAACTTCAATTCATTCAGACGCACCGTCAGCAGCTCAAACAGTCAACAGACGACCCGTTTGACCAAAAAAGTCAACAGACAGTCAAAAATGAAATTTTTTGTCAAAGTCCATCTTTTGTCAAAGGATTCATCATTTGATCATTGGATGATCATAATTCATCAAGGAAAGATCAAAAATCAACAAAACCCTAAGATTCAAAATTAGGGTTTTTGCCTGAAAAGTCAACTCAACTTTGACTGATCATAACTCTCTCATCCTTCATCCAAAAAATTCAAACCAAAGCTCATTTTGAAGGAAATTCAATTATCTTTCAAATGCCATTGATCCCATGGTCATTGGGTTCACCATTTGAAAAATATGATCAAAGACATTACAGGTCATTTTCAAAGTCAACAAAAAGACACTTTTTTCAAAAGGACACACAAGGAGCATCAAAAATCATTTTGACATGATACCAAAGGCATTGGTTAGAGGACTCTTTGAGGTTTCCAAAAAGTGCAAGATCTCCTTCATATGACAAAAATTGAAGGATTTACACCTTGTTAAAGTTGGCTAAATTTTGGAAAATGCATGAAACCAGCATTGTTCAAAATTGCATTTTTTCCAAAAGGGGCCAAGTTTTTTATGGTTCAAACATCTTTGCCATGTTACTATGGGCCTCCCACGACCAAGACTAAGCCCATACCTTTTTTTATCCATTTTTGCATGATTTTATCTTACTTTAAGATTAAAATTAAAAGGAAAATGCATGGATAAAGGTTAGCTTACAAATCAAGCATGACTCACCTCAAAGAATCTTCATCTTTCTGCAGAGAATTGAAGGGCAAGGAAGGTGCATTGAAGGCAAGATGACTTGGTCAAGAATTCAAGCTTTTTTAATATTAAAAAACCAAAGTTTCAACAAAGGCAACTAAAGACACTTCTTAGCTTCAATTGTAAGCACTCAATGCTTATAAATAAGCTATCATAGTTCAGTAACAAAAGGGAGGCGAGTTCAGAAGCATACATAAGCTCATAACACTTGTAATCACTTGAAAAAATTCAAAGAAAACTCAAATTCGAATTTGTAATTTCAGTCCATTTCAATACAAACTAAGCATTCATACACCTTCCTTGAACATCACTGAAACTATCTCAATCAATTACAAGCCTTGAAGCTCACTGAATCGAGCTACACAGGTCAAAATTTGTTCAAACTAAAATCAATTCGTATCTGGTTATTCACACAAGTTTAACAAGATGTAGACATACTATTGAGTTTGGTTTGAGGTGTAGATCGTTTCTGGAAACTTAATTGAAGTTTGGACATGTACAAACGAAATCACCATTTTAGGGTTCATAGCTTCAAAATTAGGGCTTTCCAAATTAGGCAAAATTAGAGGTTCTAATTAGCACCATTGAATTCGCATGGACCAAACGAATTGAACTGTTAGGTCGCGCCAAATTTATTTGTACGTTTGACCCTATTCGCTATTTTGCAGGTTTAGTAAGTAACCAATTACAGCGCTTTTGGTAAGAAAGCGCTATTAAAAGTCTTGTCTGAAGGTTGAAGACGAAGACGTGTCACCCCTCTATAAGTTCTGACGCGCGCGTTTTTTTGAATATAACCCTTGGTTTCAGTGCTTTGCAGGCGCGTCATAAGTGATGTTCCCTCACCATCTGGACCACTTGATTTCATTTAATGAGTCATCCAACGCTCCAGATCACGTGTGCACATCATACTCCCTCAATCAAACCACACAGGATCAGTATCCTTTTATTTCCTATTTTATTTTCTATTTTATTTTAATTTCTTTGATAAATTAATTAAAAATAGTTTTAAAAATCCAAAAAATACACAAAAAATATTTTTAGACTTCTAAAATAATATATTATTTTCTGAAATAAAATTATTTTATTTTTTTTCAAAATTTCAATATTTTGCATAATTAATTAGTATATATTTATATATTTGCTTTTTAATTATTCTAACCAATCAAAAAATCATAAAAAAAATTGTTCTTTATATTAAATATTGTTTATATATTATAAACTAATTTTGTACATATTTTGAATAATTTTCTTTTTAAGTTTTAATTATTTGTATAATTATTTGCATAATTATGTTTTAATTAACTTAAATCAATTTCAAATCAATTCCAAAAATTCCAAAAAAATTAGTTTTGTTTTAAAATTAATTGACAAATATTTTGTACATATTTTTGAACTTATTTCTAGGTTTAAATCTATTTTCATCCTTTTTCTTCATTTTAATTTAATTAATCATGCATTAATTATAATTAAAATAAATCATAAAAAATCCAAAAACATGCCTTTTATTTTTCTTGCAATTTAAATTCCTAGATAAATGTATAGGATGCCAAATTGATGTAAATAGGCTAGTTTACATTTCCTGCACAATCGATGTAATAGCGTAGATTTACTTTCCGCACTTTACATTTCCGCACTTTAATTTCCCGCATATATATAAACTGCGTGTATGTCAAAGATAAAATTGAACCGTTAGATCACTAACTTCAAAGATAAATATCTGAATCCAATCACAATCACACTTGCACCTCTTCAGGTAATACCCTTCTCATTCTTTCAAAATCAAAGTCAAATTCTACTGTTTTGAGTACAAAATCGAACCTTGCGTTTATATCCGGTGAAAGGATAGATTTTTAAAGGAAATAGGATAAAGACCTTACAACTCAGGGTAGACCTCCTAGTTTGCTTGCTCAAATCAAAACAAACAAAATTCTCATACACAGTTGATTTTTCAAAACTTTCAAAAAAGGCAATACTTTGTATACATCCAAACACGGATTATTACAAAGTTAACGTTCTTTTCAAAAAAATATCTTTCGAAAGATAAACAAGCATTTTGTATACATCCACACACGGATCATTGTTAGAACAAGATTTGTTCTGATCAATTATCTTAGTTTTGATGATAACAATAATATGAATTTTGCTTAAGATAATATGGTACTCTAATCCAATGCAATTTCCTTTTCAGGAAATATATAAAGAGTATGCATAATTCAGCGCTCAGAAGCTTTGTCTCAAAAGGGTTCAGCATGCAACATCAGAACATGGTCTGGCAAGACATCAGAAGATGGTCGAAGCAGAATCAGAACATGGGTCTATGGAAGCATCAGAAGAACATGAGATCAGAAGCACTGAAGTTCTGATGGTATCACGCACAGAAGCACTTCAAGGTCAGAAGATCAGAAGATGCTATGCACCAAGCTGTTTGACTCTGATGATATTCAAACGTTGTATTCACAAACATCAGATCAGAAGGAAGTACAAGTGGCAGGCTACGCTGGCTGACAAAAGGAACGTTAAAAGCTATTAAAGGCAACGTCAGTAGACACAGCGTGAACAAGGCTCGAGGTAGTTGACAAAAGCGTATAACATTAAATGCGATGCTGTACGGAACACGCAAAGCATTAAATGCACTCAATGGTCATCTTCTCAACGCCTATAAATATGAAGTTCTGATGAGAAGCAAGGTTAACGATTTTGAAAGAAATTATTCTGAAAAACTTGCTGAAACGCTGTTCAACTCAAAGCTCAGAATCTTCATCTTCATCAAAGCTCACTACATTGCTGTTGTAATATATTAGTGAGATTAAGCTTAAACGTTAAGAGAAATATCACAGTTTGTGATTATCGCTTTTAAGAAGCAATTGTAATACTCTTAGAATTAATTACATTAAGTTGTAAGGAACTAGAGTGATCGTGTGGATCAGAATACTCTAGGAAGTCTTAGAGGTTATCTAAGCAGGTTGTAACTAGAGTGATCGTGTGGATCAGAATACTCTAGAAAGTCTTAGAGGGTATCTAAGCAGTTGTTCCTGGAGTGATCAGTGTGTGATCAGAAGACTCTGGAAGACTTAGTTGCTGACTAAGTGGAAAACCATTGTAATCCGTGCGATTAGTGGATTAAATCCTCAGTTGAGGTAAATCATCTCTGAGGGGGTGGACTGGAGTAGTTTAGTTAACAACGAACCAGGATAAAAATAACTGTGCAATTTATTTTTATCTGTCAAGTTTTTAAAGTCACACTTATTCAAACCCCCCCCCCCCTTTCTAAGTGTTTTTCTATCCTTCAATTGGCATCAGAGCGCCGGTTCTAAGGTGCAAGCACTTAACCGTGTTTAGAAAAGATTCAGGAAGAGAAAAACGCTTCAGTAAAAGATGGCTGATGAAACTGCAAAGTCTACATCTACATCTGGCTCTGCTGAGCAACACAACGGTAACAATGGTTATACTAGACCGCCGGTATTTGATGGTGAAAACTTTGAATACTGGAAAGATAAACTGGAAAGTTACTTTCTGGGTCTAGATGGTGATCTATGGGATCTTCTGATGGATGGTTACAAACATCCAGTAAATGCCAGTGGTGTAAAGCTGACAAGGCAAGAAATGAGTGATGATCAGAAGAAGCTTTTCAGGAATCATCATAAATGCAGAACTGTTTTGCTGAATGCTATCTCTCATGCTGAGTATGAGAAGATATCTAACAGAGAAACGGCCTATGACATATATGAGTCCTTGAAAATGACTCATGAAGGAAATGCTCAAGTCAAGGAGACTAAAGCTCTCGCTTTAATCCAGAAGTATGAAGCCTTCAAGATGGAGGATGATGAAGACATTGAAAAGATGTTTTCAAGATTTCAAACTCTTACTGCTGGATTGAGAGTTCTTGACAAGGGATACACAAAGGCTGATCACGTAAAGAAGATCATCAGAAGCTTACCTAGAAGATGGGGTCCAATGGTGACTGCATTCAAAATTGCGAAGAATCTGAATGAAGTTTCTTTGGAAGAGCTTATCAGTGCCTTAAGAAGTCATGAATTAGAGCTGGATGCAAATGAGCCTCAAAAGAAAGGTAAGTCTATTGCATTAAAATCCAATATCAAGAAATGCACTAACGCTTTTCAGGCTAGAGAAGAAGATCCTGAAGAATCAGAATCTGAAGAAGAAAATGAACTGTCCTTGATCTCCAGAAGGCTAAATCAACTCTGGAAGAACAAGCAAAGGAAGTTCAGAGGCGTCAGAAGTTCAAAGAAATTTGAACGTGGAGAATCTTCTGATGACAGAAGATTTGACAAGAAGAAGGTCATGTGCTATGAATGCAATGAGCCTGGACACTTCAAGAATGAATGTCCAAAACTTCAGAAGGAAAATCTCAAGAAGAAGTTTCATAAGAAGAAAGGTCTTATGGCAACCTGGGATGAGTCAGAAGATGATTCAGACTCTGAAGATGAGCAGGCTAACTGTGCGCTGATGGCGACAGAAGATGACGGATCAGAATCTACATCAGAATCAGATTCTGAAGAGGTATTTTCTGAACTTACTAGAGATGAGTTAGTTTCCGGGTTAACTGAACTTCTGGAATTCAAGTCTCAGATTAGTCTCAAATACAAAGAGCTGAAAAAGCTATTTGAATTTGAAACAAAGAAGCTTGAGTTGGAGAATTCTGAATTAAAAGAAAAACTTTTAAAATTATCCAATAATGTTGGATCTCCTTCTGATTCAGAAAAATCCACTCCTAGTCTAAACCATATTCTGAAAGAATATGATTTAAGTTTCAGGAAGTTCTTATCTAGAAGTATTGGCAGAAGTCAGCTAGCTTCTATGATATATGCTGTGTCTGGAAACAAAAGAGTTGGCATTGGTTTTGAGGGTGAAACCCCATACAAACTTGAACCTGTTGATGAAATGAAATTCACATACAAGCCATTGTATGATCAGTTCAAGTATGGCCACTCCCATGATATTAGGCACACTTCACATGCTCAAAGTTTTCACATAACACACACCAAAAAGCATGTGACACAACCTAGGAAATATCATGAAACTCATATTAAAAATTATCATGCTGTTCCTCCTATTGCTTACAATGTCAAACCCAAGTTCGATCAGAACTTGAGAAGAACTAACAAGAAAGGACCCAAGAAAATGTGGGTACCTAAGGATAAGATTATTCCTATTGCAGATATCCTTGGCTGCAAAAAGGACAAAGCACAACATGTCATGGTACCTGGACTCTGGATGCTCACGACACATGACAGGAAGAAGGTCTATGTTCCAAGACCTGGTGCTTAAGTCTGGAGGAGAAGTCAAGTTTGGAGGAGATCAGAAGGGCAAGATAATTGGCTCTGGAACTATAAAGTCTGGTAACTCTCCTTCCATTTCTAATGTACTTCTTGTAGAAGGATTATCACATAACCTCTTATCTATCAGTCAATTGAGTGACAATGGTTATGATATAATCTTTAATCAAAAGTCTTGCAAGGCTGTAAATCAGAAGGATGGCTCAATCCTATTTACAGGCAAGAGGAAGAATAACATTTATAAGACAGATCTGCAAGATCTTATGAGTCAGAAGGTGACTTGTCTTATGTCTGTTTCTGAAGAGCAGTGGGTCTGGCACAGAAGATTACGTCATGCTAGTTTGAGAAAGATTTCTCAGATTAACAAACTGGATCTTGTCAGAGGGCTCCCTAATCTGAAATTCAAATCAGATGCTCTTTGTGAAGCATGTCAGAAGGGCAAGTTCTCCAAACCTGCATTCAAGTCCAATAATGTTGTTTCTACCTCTAGGCCATTAGAACTTCTGCACATTGATTTGTTTGGCCCAGTCAAAACAGCATCTGTCAGAGGGAAGAAATATGGATTGGTCATCGTAGATGATTATAGTCGCTGGACGTGGGTGAAATTCTTGAAACACAAGGATGAGACTCATTCAGTGTTCTTTGATTTCTGCATTCAGATTCAATCTGAAAAAGAGTGTAAAATCATAAAGGTCAGAAGTGATCATGGTGGTGAATTTGAGAACAGATCCTTTGAAGAATTCTTCAAAGAAAATGGTATTGCCCATGATTTCTCTTGTCCTAGAACTCCACAGCAAAATGGAGTTGTAGAACGAAAGAATAGGACTCTGCAAGAAATGGCCAGAACCATGATCAATGAAACCAATATGGCTAAGCATTTCTGGGCAGAAGCAATAAACACTGCATGCTATATTCAAAATAGAATCTCTATCAGACCTATTCTAAATAAGACTCCTTATGAATTGTGGAAGAATAAAAAGCCCAACATTTCATATTTCCATCCTTTTGGATGTGTATGTTTTATTCTGAACACTAAAGATCATCTTGGTAAGTTTGATTCCAAAGCACAAAAATGTTTCCTTCTTGGATATTCTGAACGCTCAAAAGGCTACAGAGTATACAATACTGAAACATTGATTGTGGAAGAATCAATCAATATCAGGTTTGATGATAAGCTTGGTTCTGAAAAACCAAAGCAGTTTGATAATTTTGCAGATTGTGATATTGATATATCAGAAGTTGTTGAGCCAAGAAGCAACGCATCAGAAGCAGAGCTTCTCAGAAGCAAAGAATCTGAAGATCAAGTATCAGCTTCTCTGGACAATCTAAGCATTTCTGAAGAACCATCTGTCAGAAGATCATCCAGACTCACTTCTGGTCATTCAGAAGATGTCATTCTTGGAAAGAAGGATGATCCAATCAGAACAAGAGCATTCCTTAAGAACAATGCAGACTGTCAATTAAGTCTTGTATCTTTGATCGAGCCAACTTCTGTTGATCATGCTCTGGAAGATCCAGACTGGATAATTGCTATGCAAGAAGAACTGAATCAGTTTACAAGGAATGATGTTTGGGATCTTGTTCCTAGACCAGATGGATTTAATATAATCGGTACAAAATGGGTCTTCAGAAACAAGCTCAGTGAGAAAGGTGAAGTGATAAGGAACAAAGCCAGACTGGTGGCTCAGGGTTATAGTCAGCAAGAAGGGATTGACTATACAGAAACCTTTGCACCAGTGGCCAGGTTAGAATCTATTCGTCTATTAATTTCATTTGCCACTCAACATAATATCACTCTCTATCAGATGGATGTTAAGAGTGCCTTCTTAAACGGTTATATAGATGAAGAAGTTTATGTCCATCAACCTCCTGGTTTTGAAGACTCTATGTCTCCTAATCATGTTTTTAAACTAAAGAAATCGTTATATGGATTGAAACAAGCTCCCAGAGCTTGGTATGAACACTTAAGTTCTTTCCTTCTGGATAACGGTTTCACTAGAGGAAAAGTGGACACTACTCTCTTTTGTAAAACTTTTAAAAGGGATATTTTAATTTGTCAAATATATGTAGATGATATTATTTTTGGAACATCTAATGCTACACTTGGAAAGGAGTTTGCTGAGTCTATGCAGGCTGAGTTTGAAATGAGCATGATGGGAGAACTCAAGTATTTCCTTGGAATACAAATAAATCAAACATCAGAAGGAACGTATGTTCACCAAACCAAGTATGTGAAGGAACTTCTGAAGAAGTTTAATCTTCTAGACTGCAAAGAAGCCAAAACTCCTATGCATCCAACATGCATCCTAGGTAAGGATGAGGTAAGTAAGAAGGTAGATCAGAAGTTATACAGAGGTATGATTGGATCTCTTCTATATTTGACTGCTTCTAGACCTGACATTCTGTTCAGTGTTTGTTTGTGTGCTAGATTCCAATCAGATCCTAGAGAATCTCATTTAACTGCTGTTAAGAGAATTCTAAGGTATCTGAAAGGTACTACTAATGTTGGCTTAGTTTACAGAAAATCTAAAGAATACAACTTAGTAGGATTCTGCGATGCTGACTATGCTGGAGACAGAATTGAAAGAAAGAGTACTTCAGGAAGTTGCCAATTTCTTGGAAGTCATTTGATCTCCTGGTACAGCAAGAAGCAAGCAACTATTGCTCTATCAACAACAGAAGCAGAATATGTCGCTGCTGCTGGTTGCAGTACACAGATGCTCTGGATGA
This sequence comes from Vicia villosa, assembly GCF_029867415.1. Classification (NCBI taxonomy): domain Eukaryota; kingdom Viridiplantae; phylum Streptophyta; class Magnoliopsida; order Fabales; family Fabaceae; genus Vicia; species Vicia villosa. Next base: position 101,567,340 of record NC_081183.1, read on the forward strand.
AGAGTCAGTTAGAAGATTATCAGATATATGAGAGTAACATTCCTATATTCTGTGATAATACTTCTGTTATATGTTTATCTAAGAATCCTATTCTTCATTCAAAGGCTAAACACATTGAGATTAAACATCATTTCATAAGGGACTATGTTCAGAAGGGTGTTATATCTTTAAACTTTGTGGATACAGACCATCAATGGGCTGATATCTTTACAAAACCCCTGGCTGAAGATAGGTTTAAGTTCATTCTGAAGAACATCAGTATGGATTTATGCCCAGAATGAGAAGATGAGAAGTTCTTACGTATGAGTATCTTCTGAAATGAATGTGGATTTTTTTTTAATCAGAAGTTCTGATTGAAATCTTTTAGAAATTATGATTCGGTTATTACTAACGTTTCATTGTCTAAGTTGATTCAGAACCTCTTTTAAAGCAAAACAGCTGTATCATTTTATCTCGGGATGGTAAACCTGTCGTTACTATTCATGGATAAGCGCGCGTGCAGTTGAAGGGACGCCGACCATAGGTAACTGTGCTAGTCACCTCATTTGTCTTTATTATCTCTCCTCATGTCACGCAACATTAAATGCTATCCATCATTTGTCTCATTTTATTTTCTTTTAAATATTCTTCAAACGTTTTTCCTTTTCTATCTCTTTGCATTCTTCATCAAGATTTTTTTATCTCTCTCTCCTGTTTTTTTTTCTCTTGCTCAAACAAAGTTTTTTTAAAAAAACCTAGCGTTCATCTTGAATCCTTTGTCTGGATCTATGACTCAAAGGCGGCAGATCTCTGCATATCTCGGGATGGCTCTCCTATTACCTCTCAAGTCAGACCTCTTCTTTGATGTTGTTATCAACTTTCACCCAAAGACAGAAGACTTTCTTGAGTTATGGGAAGAGGTTAAGAATGATATTCTTAACTTCTATGTTAAGGGAAAGCCCCGTTTGCAACAGCAGTTCTCTGTCTGTGAACTGTCCCTCTCTTCCTCTTTGGTCTCTGGGATCTCTCCTACAGTGGAGGTTCTAGTCTGGAAGACAAGAAGTCCTCAGGGATTCTTGATGGGTTGACACAGAATGTGTCTTGCTAGGGTGTTGTTTTTAATTTTTGTAGTCATTTCCTCTTGGGATGACTTTTTATGTATTTGCTAGGAATGTTTCTCATCTTGTTAAACATAAGAACCTTTTGTAATCCTTCTTTTTGATTATCAATGAAAAGTTTCTTTGTTTTTACATTCCAGTGATTTTATTTGTCGTTTTATACATCTGAATCTTTTGAAATATTCTTTTTGATGTTATGACAAAAAGGGGGAGAATATAAATGATAAATGATTTGATTAATCTATCAGTTGCTGGGTAAAGCTCCCACACATTTACTAACAAGAACTGCAAGTTCTATATGGTTTAAGTGTTTTGCAGGTATAAAGAAGTGAAGACAAGAAGCAAACACAAGAAGCAAAACCATAAGAAGTGTTATTCTGTAAAAAGAATAAGCTCATGGAAACTGAAGCAAGCTGAGTGCTGTCAAGCTTCAGAAATCAGAAGCAAGAAAGAAGAATGAATCAGAAGCACAGATAATAGAATTTGATCCATATTTGTCTATTTGCTCTGACAAAATTCTATTTGCTCTGATACATTATTTTAGCCTATATGGCTCTGATACATATCATGTGTTCTAATATACATTTTATGTTCTGACTCGTTCATGCTGACTTTTGTCGTTTAGTTTTTGTTCTGTAACATTTCAGGATGTAGAGATGCTCTGATGATGCTCTGGTACATTCAACAATGTTCTGATACAAATCTAGCATGAAGTGATGTTGGTAGAAATTCAAAGCTCTGAAGCTATCCGAGGGAAGCAGAAATCAGAAGCTGTGAATGTTCTAAAGATCCAGAAAACTCAAGTTCTGAAGCTGTCCTAAATGGAAGCAGAAATCAGAAGCTGCGAATGTTCTGAAGATCAAAGAAATTCAAGTTCTGAAGCTGTCCTAAATGGAAGCAGGAATCAGAAGCTGTGAATGTTCTGAAGATCAAAGAAATTCAAGTTCTAAAGCTGTCCTAGATGGAAGCAGGAATCAGAAGCTGTGAGTGATTCTAAGGATCTAAAGAAATTCTAGTTCTGAAGCTGTCCAATGGAAGCAGAAGTCAGAAGCTATGAATTCTCTGAAGACAGAAGCTTATGTGATCGTCTCTACCGAAATAATCAGGGAAGTCTTTTATTAAAGTTCTTCGAGTATTTATTTCAGGGGGAGATTATTTATCTCAGGGGGAGATTGTTAATCTCAGGGGGAGACATATTCATATGCTTATGCTATAGCTGTGTAATTTGTCTTTTGCCGTCTGCTCTTTCTGATCGCAAATTCATATCATTTATATATGTTTTTGTCATCATCAAAAAGGGGGAGATTGTTAGAACAAGATTTGTTCTGATCAATTATCTTAGTTTTGATGATAACAATAATATGAATTTTGCTTAAGATAATATGGTACTCTAATCCAATGCAATTTCCTTTTCAGGAAATATATAAAGAGTATGCATAATTCAGCGCTCAGAAGCTTTGTCTCAAAAGGGTTCAGCATGCAACATCAGAACATGGTCTGGCAAGACATCAGAAGATGGTCGAAGCAGAATCAGAACATGGGTCTATGGAAGCATCAGAAGAACATGAGATCAGAAGCACTGAAGTTCTGATGGTATCACGCACAGAAGCACTTCAAGGTCAGAAGATCAGAAGATGCTATGCACCAAGCTGTTTGACTCTGATGATATTCAAACGTTGTATTCACAAACATCAGATCAGAAGGAAGTACAAGTGGCAGGCTACGCTGACTGACAAAAGGAACGTTAAAAGCTATTAAAGGCAACGTCAGTAGACACAGCGTGAACAAGGCTCGAGGTAGTTGACAAAAGCGTATAACATTAAATGCGATGCTGTACGGAACACGCAAAGCATTAAATGCACTCAACGGTCATCTTCTCAACGCCTATAAATATGAAGTTCTGATGAGAAGCAAGGTTAACGATTTTGAAAGAAATTATTCTGAAAAACTTGCTGAAACGCTGTTCAACTCAAAGCTCAGAATCTTCATCTTCATCAAAGCTCACTACATTGCTGTTGTAATATATTAGTGAGATTAAGCTTAAACGTTAAGAGAAATATCACAGTTTGTGATTATCGCTTTTAAGAAGCAATTGTAATACTCTTAGAATTGATTACATTAAGTTGTAAGGAACTAGAGTGATCGTGTGGATCAGAATACTCTAGGAAGTCTTAGAGGTTATCTAAGCAGGTTGTAACTAGAGTGATCGTGTGGATCAGAATACTCTAAAAAGTCTTAGAGGGTATCTAAGCAGTTGTTCCTGGAGTGATCAGTGTGTGATCAGAAGACTCTAGAAGACTTAGTTGCTGACTAAGTGGAAAACCATTGTAATCCGTGCGATTAGTGGATTAAATCCTCAGTTGAGGTAAATCATCTCTGCGGGGGTGGACTGGAGTAGTTTAGTTAACAACGAACCAGGATAAAAATAACTGTGCAATTTATTTTTATCTGTCAAGTTTTTAAAGTCACACTTATTCAAACCCCCCCCCCCTTTCTAAGTGTTTTTCTATCCTTCAATCATTACAAAATTCAATTTACAAAAGTATTTGGAACCACATATGAGCAATTTCAGAGCAATTGAAAAGTGATCGAAAAACAAGTGAGCTAAGAAAACTTAAGAGCCCATGGATAACCATGGATACAAAGGGTGCTAACACCTTCCCTTTGTATAACCTACCCCCTTACCCATAATTTCTTAAAGGTCTTTTTTCTGTGTCTTTTATAAACCTTTCCTTAATTGGATAAAATAAAAGGTCGGTGGCGACTCTGTGATATTTTCAGAAATGCGAAAGCATTAAGCGATAAAAAAGAGTCAGTTCACGTATCTCTACAGAACAGAGGTATGGCCCGGGATTAAAAAATCGGAGGTCCACAGAACTGGCGACTCTGCTGGGGATTTACTTTCAAAAAACAAAATGTTTTCAAAAGGGGTTACCTTAAGAGAATAGATCACTTCGATGTTTTCAATTGATTGACTTGATTGCTCTATTTTTCAAAGGTTTGCTTGGGTATTTTGCTTGTGTGAAAGATTCTAACCCGAATCTCGAGATACCTTAAGTATATGACAATAGACCAAGGAAACTGTACGGCATGTACCGATACAGTTGATCTGGTAGTCATCGTTAGTGCGATACTTTGGTTTATACTGATGTCCCTTGAAAACGATCAAGGAGTATATTAGGCTTCCGAAATGTCATTAAACACTAATTTGTCTTAGAACCTTTTTAGTTGAACTTGACTTGTGGCCTTTTAAGTGGCTAGCTTTGAAATTGATCGAAGTTAGTTATCCTCGAGGAATATTTTGATCGGCCACTCGAGCGCCGTATTGAGATGTTACTTCCAAGGATCATAGAACCCAAATGCTATTCTAGGACAGGTTTTAACCAACTCAACTTCAGTGGGGAGGGTATCACCTATCAGCTCCATGCAAGCCTTTAAACCTAAGGCTATTGTTTGATTTGTTTTTTTGTGCCACATGTTTGCATCATAAGCATATCATTTTTTGCACCAAACACTTCAAGGATCAAAGAGTTTACCTTTGTTTTTGTAGGTAATGGCTCCCGCCACCAAAGATTACATCCGAATCAACATCTCAACGATACCATCTGAGCTAAAAGACTTGGTGTCAGAATTCCCCAGGAATGTTCAATTCACTGAAAGGCATGGTCACCTACTCCATTTGGTTACCTCAAAATTTGAAGAAGACATGATACGGGTCCTGTTCCAGTTCTTTGACCCTGAACATCATTGCTTTACCTTTCCTGATTACCAGTTGGTACCCACTTTAGAAGAATTCTCTGAACTAATGGGATTGCCTGTTCGAAATCAATTACCTTTCACTGGTTTAGAAAGGATTCCAAAACCTGAAGTCATTGCTGCTGCTTTACATCTGCGGAAATCAGAAATCGAGTCCAATTGGGAAACAAAGAGTGGAGTTAAGGGTTTGCTTGCCAAGTTCTTGTTGGAAAAGGCTCGACTACTGCTAGAAAACAAAAGTTATCCAGCTTTTGAGGAAGTTATGGCACTTTTGATCTATGGGTTGGTTTTATTCCCTAATCCCGACCAGTTCATAAGTGTACACATCATCAACCTTTTCCTGATCCGTAACCCGGTACCAACCTTGCTGGGAGACGTTCTACATTCTCTACACACTCGTACCATGAAGAAACGAGGAACTCTCATGTGCTGTATACCACTACTGGCTAGGTGGTTTACATTTCATCTTCCCCGATCAGTGTTGAGAAATGAACAAAGAATGCATTGGTCTCGCAGGATTATGTCTTTGTCTCATTCAGATATCCGGTGGAACAACTTCTTTCAAAGGGACATTACTATCATTGATCATTGTGGAGAGTACCCTAATGTACCACTCCTTGGCATCAAAGGAGGCATCACTTACAATCCCTCTTTAGCTCTACGCCAATTCGGATATGCAAGGAGCAACGGTCCTCATGACATGATTATCCATGGCATTGTGTTTGATTACGAGAATGATTCTCATAGACACCGACGAAGGTTCATACATGCATGGGGCAGTGTCTATAGAATAGAAAGCAAAACTCTGGGGCAATGGAATTCTATTCCTATGGAACCTTACCTCAGATGGGTCCGCACTCATGCTCAGAAACTCCTTATGCCATATCCTGCTGTTCTACCTGTGACTATTGAACCAGAGGTTGAGGGATATGAACCTCAAGTTATTTTACACCCGGACATGCCAACTGACCTAGAAGAGTTGCAAAAATCTTGGGTTCAACTCAAAGAGGAAAGAGACACCTTCAAATCATACTGTCAAGACTATGAGAGAAGGATATTGGAGCTCACCGGACAGCTTCAAGAAGAACAGCAGATCAACACATTCCTGGGGGCAAAGAGAAAGCGTCCGCGGGAGACCTGAAGGATCATTTATTTTATTTCTGTCTTGTAAGCCCAAATGAGGCAAAGAAAAAAGAAGCAAAAAAAAAAGAGAAATAAATTGATTAACTAACGTTTGTTTCTTCTTTAACAAATCTAAACTCTAAGATCCTTGAAACATTGCACACACATTTCACTTCATGCATTGCATATACATTTCATACATTGCATTCATATACATTGCACATACATTTCATACATTGCATACACATGGCATCCAGTCATACACATTGCATAACAGGTTCACATGACGGATTTCTCATCTCCTCGCTGTTTATTTCAGTCAGAAGAGATGAAATCCGAGGCAAGCATCAAGAATCTCGAAGCACAGAATGCCCAAGTTCAAGTGGCAATTCTGGAACTGGCAAAGGGGCAGCAAGAACTGAAAGCCCTGATAATCAAGAAGAAAAAGAAGCCCAAAGGATCTGTAGGTGTGAGTCACCTGAGAAGAAAGATCAAAATCCCAGTCAAAAAGTTCAAAAAGCCACCGATCCCTGAAACAGTCGGTGATGATGAACAAGAAGACAATCAAAGCAACCAGGGTTCTGCTAAACCCTCTCTCTCTTCAAATGAAGAAAATGATCATTCTGGGGACGAACCGGGTGATGAAAAATACCAACAGCTGGAAGACCGTATGAAAGCTATGGAGATACAAAAAATACCTGGCTTAGATTTCAATGATCTGGGGCTCATCTCAGATGTTGTTATCCCTCCAAAATTCAAAGTTCCGGTCTTCGCAAAATACGATGGAGTTTCCTGCCCGAAACTACATCTGAGATCCTATGTGAGGAAGATACAACCTCATACAACAGATAACAAATTGTGGATTCACTTCTTCCAAGAAAGTCTGTCGGGTACACAACTTGAATGGTATTACCAGCTGGAAAATACCAAGGTTCATACTTGGGAAGAATTAGCTGCTGCTTTTTACAAACAGTACCAATACAATGCTGATCTTGCGCCAACCCGTACTCAACTAAGGGGCATGTCTATGGGACCAAAAGAAAGTTTCAAAGGATATGCACAAAAATGGAGAGATATGGCTGGAAGGGTTCAACCACCCTTATCTGATCGCGAACTAGTTGACATGTTCATGGGCACTTTAACTGGCCCTTTCTATAGCCATTTGCTGGGAAGCTCATCATCAGGTTTCACTGACCTGATACTGACCGGAGAATGTGTCGAAAGTGGCATTCAAAATGGAAAAATTCAAATAGGTTCCACCTCTGGTACTACAAAAAGGCCCATCAGCGGGAGAAATGAGGTCAATGCAACACAAATTCAGAAAAGTCGCAAAAGTGAGCAGCATCAATCTGTAGGGGCAGTTCTGATCTCCGCATCTGCACCTCAAAAAGATCAACAGCCAAAATATACGCATCGACCAGATGCACCAAGAAGAAATTTCACCAGAATCAACATGCCAATCTCTCAGGCATTGCAGCACTTGCTAAAAGCAGATCTGATCACATTAAAAGGTCCTCCAAAGAATGTCAACACTTCCTCTCCGAATTATCGCCCTGATGCGACATGTGCCTATCACTCAAACTATCCAGGACATGACGCAGATCACTGCTGGGCCCTGAAAAATAAAATACAAGATATGATAGATGCTGGTGAAATTGAGTTTGATCCTCCAGAAACTCCAAATGTCATCACTGCACCTATGCCAAAGCATGACAAAACTGTTAACGCTATCCTGGACACTATTTACATCTATGATGTGAACGAGTTATCAACTGCACTCTGCGAAGTCAAAGGAAAGCTAATCCGAGCTGGTTACTTCCCAGGATGTGACCCCGACTGCTTTTATTGCTCATGCCTGCCCAATGGTTGTGAAAATCTGAGGATGGGAATTCAAAAATGGATGGATCGCCCTATCATTATGTTTGAGAGGCTCCCTTCTATGGACGTGCTGTGCGAAGTCTTTGCAAACGGGATAAAAATAGAAGATGCCTCAGTGATCTCCAGCTTACCATTCAAAATCTCTGCTAAAGCTCCGTTCAAAATTTCTGCTACACTCAAAGTGGCATCAGTAGTCATTGCTAGTCCAACTCCATTTCCATACTCCTCAGACAAAGCTGTCCCATGGGGATATGACACTAATGTTTATGTTCATGGAGTTAAGCAGAGTACCTCGACTGAAGAGACCGCAAAGTTAACTACTCCAACTGTGAGTAATATTGTGGGTACCAGCAAGATCACGAGAAGTGGAAGAATCTTTTCACCAGAAATTTCTCCAAATGTTGCTGCTGGTCCAGTCCGAGTCCCAGTTCCTAATCAAAATATCAACGCTCGAGGCAAAGAGCCACAAGTTGAACAAATTCAAACCCCGGTGGAAATCACTGCTGAGGATCCATCAAAGCAAGAAATGGAGGAAATATTGAAAATCATCTGCAAAAGTGATTACAATATTGTTGAGCAACTGGGGCACACTGCTTCAAAAATCTCAATGCTATCTCTGCTAAAATATTCAGAAGCTCATGCCAAAGCTCTGATGAAGTTCCTGAAAGCTGCGCATGTGCCTCAAGAGATCTCAGTCGACCAATTTGAGAATTGTGTTGCCAATCTAACCGTGAGCAATGGTCTCGGTTTCTCTGATGTAGATCTAACCCCTGCTGGAAAAAATCACAACAAAGCCTTACATATCTCCATTGAATGTAATGGCATCACTCTATCTCATGTGCTAGTAGATAACGGTTCTTCTTTGAACGTGTTACCGAAAACAGTACTAGAAAAGCTTGACTTCGAAGGAGTTGTGTTACAGCCAAGTGATGTTGTGGTAAGAGCCTTTGACGGTTCAACCAGAACGGTATACGGAAAAGTGAATCTCCCAATCAGAGTGGGTTCTCAGATCTTTGATTCTATCTTTTACGTAATGGAAATTCACCCAGCCTACTCCTGTTTACTTGGACGCCCTTGGATACATGGGGCAAACGCTGTAACTTCTACCCTGCATCAGAAGTTAAAATATCCAGTAAAAGGAAAGATTGTCACAGTCTATGGCGAAGAGGAATATGTGGTTAGTCACCTAAGCAATTCCAAATATGTTGAGTTGGAGGACGAATTCATCGAAACTCCATGCCAATCATTTGAGGTGGTCTCCCCAGATGTCTCTACCACCAAGCATATTCCTGCTACTCCAACTACAACTATGGCTTCTCTCAAAGATGCCAAAGCCATGATTGAACAGGGTGATTGCACAGTATGGGGACAGCTTCCCGATATACACTACAAGTCTGACAAACTAGGTCTGGGCTATGATAGTGAAAATCAAAAGAATGATCAAAGTCCTCGTTCTGAAGGATTGATGTCACACTTCGTCAGCCAAGAAGTAAACGCTATTGAAGATGAAGGAGTGTTCATGAACCATGTCATTCAGCCATATCCAGATGAAATTCCACCCATTTCCATGGGAATGTGGGATGCTGTTCAAGAACCAAACGGCGGGTATAATTATCAGTATGCCGCACCTCAGAATTCTTATATTGCTATGGAGGACCTTACCCCGACTGGATGGGGTGATCAAATTGGAAATGACGAAAGTTTCACAAGTCCCGTCACTGAGCAATATCAAAATCCACCCAAAGAAGTATGGGACACGCTAGGAGAACCCAGTGGCAAATATGACTATATGGTGAAATACTCCGCTCCTCCAAGCTCACAAATTGCTATGAAGGACATTGTCCCAACTGGATGGGATGAACATTACGATGACAACTTCGCTTTCGAAGAAGCCAGGGAAATACCAAATAACGAGGGTTGCTTTCTGTCAGCATACACTCCTCATCAAGATGCACAAGTCTCTATTCAAAATATCATCCCGACTGCATGGGACGGCCTTATCGAGCATCTCGCTCAGCCAACAGAGATATCTCAGCCTGGGCTCTCGTATCCAGCAGAGTATATCCCTTATCCCGAAGGATCACCGGCTCATTTTCCCACTAATGAAATCAATGATGTGGAAGATGAAAAAGACAACTGCAACTGGAACAGCTGGGTACCCCCTGCTCACAACAATGGATTGAACAACTGGAAAGCTGAGGATGTGATCTCCTTTGACCAGGAGTAAATGCCATTTCCTGTTTTCTTTGTGTATAATGTGCAAAGATAAAAGTGGTTCCTGAACAATCGAACCATGAGCTTGAAAGCCGTGTGCCTTAGCACACCGGTCCTTCTATAAGGGCTTATCATATCATGATCATGTGCATTCAATAAAATCATGGGACGCTTGCATATTTAAATTTTGTGATCCTTTTTCTTTCTTTCTTCGCTTTCTAATAGCTATGTTTTTTCTTCACACATACTCACATAATTAACTTGCAGATTCACATACACTTTGGATCCAGTCAACAACGATTCTGCTATTGCCCGTCATGACTTTGAAAATCCGATCTACCAAACTGAGGACGAAAGTGAGGAAGATTGTGAAGTGCCAAGAGAACTTGCAAGGCTGCTAGAACAAGAAAACAAGGCCATACAGCCTCATGAGGAGCCAATTGAGGTCATCAACTTGGGCAGCAACGAAGAAATGAAAGAAGTCGAAATAGGGGCTGATTTATAACACAGCGTCAAGCAAAGACTGATTCAAATGCTGCGAGACTACGTCGAGATATTCGCCTGGTCCTATGAGGATATGCCAGGCCTTGACACGGACATCGTAGTTCATCGCCTGCCAATCAAAGAAGGTAGCATTCCAGTCAAACAGAAACTACGAAGGAGTAGGCCTGATATGTCAAAAAAGATCAAAGACGACGTTGAAAAACAGTTCAATGCCGGATTCCTAAAAGTTGTAAGTTATCCTCCTTGGATAGCTAACATCGTGCCTGTACCTAAAAAAGACGGAAAAGTCAGAATGTGCGTGGACTACAGAGATCTGAACCGGGCAAGCCCCAAAGATGATTTCCCTTTACCACACATCGATGTACTGGTTGACAATACCGCACAATGCAAGGTATTCTCCTTTATGGACGGATTCTCAGGGTACAATCAAATCAAGATGGCACTCGAAGACATGGAAAAAACAACTTTCACAACACCCTGGGGAACCTTTTGTTACAAAGTAATGCCCTTTGGTCTGAAAAACGCAGGAGCAACATATCAACATGCAATGGTAGCGCTATTTCATGGTATGATTCATCAAGAAATAGAGGTGTATGTCGATGACATGATTGCAAAATCCAACACTGAGGAAGAACATCTGGGTCATTTACACAAGTTGTTTGACAGACTCAAGAAATACAAGTTGCGACTGAACCCAAATAAGTGTACCTTTGGAGTAAGATCCGGCAAACTCTTAGGTTTCATCGTCAGCAGCAAAGGTATTGAGGTTGATCCCGCCAAGGTTAAAGCCATTCAAGAAATGCCTATACCTCGTACCGAGAAACAAGTCAGAGGATTCTTGGGACGTCTAAATTACATCGCCCGATTTATTGCCCACATGACTACTACTTGTGTGCCGATCTTCAAACTGTTGAAGAAAGATCAAGTGGAAAGGTGGAATGACAAATGCCAGTTAGCCTTTGACAAAATCAAAAAATATCTCCAAAAACCTCCAATCTTGTTGCCACCTGTGGAAGGCAGACCTCTGATAATGTACCTAACTGTGTTAGAAGACTCAATGGGGTGTGTACTAGGACAACATGACGAATCCGGCCAAAAGGAGCACACAATCTACTATCTTAGCAAAAAGTTTGCCGATTGTGAAACAAGATACTCACTACTCGAAAAAACTTGCTGTGCCTTAGCTTGGGCAGCTCGCCGACTAAGACAGTACATGCTAAATCACACCACTTTCCTAATCTCCAAGATGGATCCCATCAAATACGTGTTCGAAAAACCTGCTCTCTCTGGAAGAATAGCAAGATGGCAAATGATCTTAACAGAATATGACATTCAATACACTTCACAAAAAGCAATCAAAGGAAGTGTGGTAGCTGATCATCTGGCTCATCAAGCAGTGGACGATTATCAAGCATTGAACTTTGACTTCCCAGACGAAGACATTATGCTAGTCAATGACTACAAACAATCAGGACCAGAAGAGGGACCCGAGCCAGGATCCCGGTGGACTATGGTTTTTGACGGAGCTTCTAATGCACTTGGCAATGGCATCGGAGCTGTGATCATTTCCCCCGCAGGAAGTTACACACCATTCACTGCCAGGTTATGCTTCAATTGCACTAACAATATAGCCGAATACGAAGCATGTATTCTGGGTCTCAAAGCTGCAATCGATCTAAGAATCAAATTCCTGGAAGTCTACGGAGACTCGGCCTTGGTAATCTACCAAGTCAAAGGAGAATGGGACACAAAGCACCCGAATCTAATTCCTTACAAAGAATATGTGCTGAGTTTGATTCTTTACTTCGAAGAAATCACTTTCGAACACATCCCACGCGAGGAAAATCAACTAGCTGATGCTTTAGCTACCATGTCATCCATGTTCAAAGTCAGGTGGGACAACGAGGCGCCTATAATCACCATTTACAGGCAAGATGAACCATCCTATTGCAATGAAATCAATACTGAAGGAACCGAGGAAAAACCATGGTTCCATGAAGTAAAAAGATATCTCGAAGCTCAGGAGTACCCTGAAGGGGCATCCATTAATGACAGAAAGTTTCTAAGGAGATTTGCTGCCAAATTCTTTCTAAGCAATGGAACCCTATACAAACGCAACCATGACTCGACTTTACTTCGCTGTGTAAACAAGAAGGAAGCAGAACAGATCATGGAAGAAATACACAATGGCACCTTCGGTACTCATTCCAGTGGACATACAATGGCTAAAAAGATCCTGAGAGCAGGTTATTACTGGTCTACCATGGAAACAGACTGCCATCATCACTCCCGAACATGTCACAAATGCCAGATATACGCTGACAAAGTACATGTACCTCCAGTTCCATTAAGCGTCCTGACGGCTCCTTGGCCTTTTGCAATGTGGGATATTGATATGATTGGAGAAATCAAACCTACTGTCTCCAACGGACATCGCTTTATCCTGGTCGCTATTGACTACTTCACAAAGTGGGTAGAAGCAGCTTCATTTGCTTCTGTTACCAAGAATGTGGTGGCCCGGTTCATCAAATACAATCTCATTTGTCGGTATGGCATCCCTGAACGGATTATCACGGACAATGGCACAAATCTAAACAACAGAATGATTACTAAACTTTGCACACAGTTCAAGATCAAGCATCATAATTCCTCTCCATATCGACCAAAGATGAACGGCGCGGTGGAAGCTGCCAACAAGAACATCAAGAAAATCATACAAAAATTGACAGTAACCTACAAAGATTGGCATGAGATGTTGCCTTTTGCTCTTCATGGTTATCGCACATCTGCGCGTACTTCAACAGGGGCAACTCCATTCTCCTTAGTCTATGGTATGGAGGCAGTTCTTCCGATTGAAATTCAGATTCCTTCCCTAAGGATTATGAAAGAAGCCAATCTAGACGAAGACGATTGGATTCAAACACGGTTGGACCAGATAAACTTGATTGATGAGAAAAGGCTCGCAGCTATTTGTCATGGTCAGCTATACCAAAAGCGTATGATCAAAGCCTTCAACAAAAAAGTCAAAAGTCAAGCATACCAAACTGGTGGCTTGGTTGTCAAACGCATCATCTTACCACAAGGTGATCCCAGAGGCAAATGGACTCCCACCTACGAGGGACCATTCATAATCAAGAAAATATTCTCCGGCGGCGCCATGTTGCTTACCACCATGGATGGCGAGGATTTCCCACACCCTGTGAATGCTGACATAGTCAAAAAATACTTCTCTTAAAAAGAAAAAAAACAGCTCGCTAAGTTGAAAACCTGAAAGGGCAACTTAGGCAAAAATGAGCGTCTCGGTGGATTGAAAACCCGAAAGGGCGGTCCAGGCAAAAATTAGAGACTAAACAAATACTATCCCGGTAGGCTGAAAACCTGAAAGGGCAGCCTAGGCAAAAGTTGGGGAATGAAGCATACAACCGTGTTCCGTTCAGCTGCCTACTCACCATTAAGATTCAACACCTCAAAGACACCGATCAGTCCAATCACTTTCTTCCAACAAGTGAGGGATGAGATGCTCGAAGACAGATTGGCAATAGCAGAGTTGAAACTTGACTGGATCGTTCTCACATAGCTATTTATCTTTATAAATATTTTCCAAAACTTTCTGACAATTTCCTACTTCTAGGATTGTTGTCTCCCTGTGCTAACCAGCCTATCATGGCTCTTTTTCAAAAACCAATGCAGCTTAGGCTCAAAAATCACCATTTTCACTTTTTCTGTTTAAATACGAAAGCGTCCCAATGATAATTTTGAATGAGCATGTGCATTTGAATATGATTGATGTTTACCAGGAAAAACAGGAATGGCATTCAGGAAATGTCCCAATTATCTGGACATCATCCCATCAGAAGAAAACCACCAAGAGAAACGCATTTCTCAGCAAATTCCTCAAAAAGACTTTCTCTTCAAAAGAAGTCTTATCCCCCAGCAGGTTTGTTCCAGATTACTATCTTCAGAAGGTGTGATCCCCGCACCCGGACTTGGTCAGATAGTGCATCGGAGGATTATGCATCTTCCTCATTCCCATTTGAAAGGGCATCAGAACTTCCAGCTACCTTTCATTCTCAAGAGATATTCAAAGATCCTTCAACAGAATACCAGGGTTCTCAAAGAATTTCCCCAGCCGAGGGTACTCAAACAAGACAAAAGATCATCAACGATCACAGTACATTCATGTCCAGATGACTAGTGGGAATTTATTTTTTCCAACTAGAAGCTTGACACGCATCACATTCACATTCACATTCACATTCACATCATATTCATACATCATATTCATATTCATATTCACACATCATATTCACACATCATATTCACACATCATATTCACACATCATATTCACACATCACATTCATACATCACATATTCATACATCATACATCATACATCATGCATCATGCGCATATTCATACGCATATTCATACACAACATCACATGCATATTCCTTCGGGGATATCTCACATTTACATGCATCATAAACATTGCATATCACTAACTTAATTTTTCAGGTAGACGGATATCTTCAACAAAGATGTTCTCAATCACATGCAGTGTTCACCTGAATTCCATGAACGGTTGTCTCAGATATGATCAAGCCGAAGATTCATTCTGATCACTTACCAACTCAAAAACAGACATTACAGATCTAAAGTTGATACCTCAGACGGTTCCAGAACGATCTAGCATTACAGATCTAAAGTTGATACCTCAGACGGTTCCAGAACGATCTAGCATTACAGATCTAAAGCGATACCTCAGACGGTTCCAAAACGATCTAACATTGCAGATCTAAAGCGATACCTCAGACAGTTCCAGAACGATTTAACATTGCAGATCTAAAGCGATACCTCAGACGGTTCCACAACGATCAACTTCCAAAATCTAAATCGGAAAAACTTTGGACAAGTTCCGTAACGATTATCTTCCAAGACTTAAAGCGGTAACCTTGGACGGTTCCGAAACAGTCAACACAAAGACTTTCAAATCCTTCATCAAGATATAATCAATGAATTCATTCTGATGAACAAACCATCAACACATTTACCAGGTGGCATCTGAAAGCCCATCTCAGGTAATGTTTCAATCTGCCAACAACATTTCGCAGACGACATTCAAATGCAACCTCCAACATCTCTTCTGATCAAGGTAAGTGCAAATTTTCAGGGCATCTAAATATTCAATCATCTTCTACCTTCAGATTTCAGACAATCTCTTCAGGTTTAAGAAGATTGAATAGGGGCAACTGTTATACCCCAAAATTTGCCCACATCTTTTTTCAAGAAAACTCCAATCTGAAAATTAAAAGTCTCATATAATTATGGATTTTTATTTCAACAAATATCCTGACATATGAAACACTTAGTTTTTAGAATTTTTCTTATACAGTAATTTGGCTTGCAGTTGAATTTATTCTTACGCAAACGCCAAATACTGTTTATTACTTCACACATGCTATTTATTTATTTACAGATAAATAGTACTGACACAATTGGTACAGAGTTAAATCTTTTTGCAGGCGCAGAATCAGGAAACTCAGACTGTACTGGTAACAAGTAGATTATTATTATCTTTTGTTTCCCACTAATTTTTGTACTATATTCCATTATTTTCAAAAATCTTTTCAAATCTCTTTTTCAAAAATCAAATCTCTCTTTTTCCCAACACTATCTCCACTTTCTTTCAAATCTTACTTCCACTCAAATTTTCCTTTTGTACGGAATCACATCATTCCCCAACGTCTCTTTCCTTCTTTCCATTCTATAAATACCTCTCATTTTCTTCCATAAAATCTCACATCAAATTCCAACTCATCTTTCAAATTCCTATCTCATATCTATTTTCTCTTCTTCCCTGACAAGAATGGCAAAGTGGATAGAGACACTATTTCTTACAGTCATCACCATTGCTACGGTGATCATGTCTTTCTTCTGTCTACATAGCCCGGAACATTGTGGACCTGGGATGCTTATGCTCCCAATCATCTACATGTTACTATTTGTAGCATGGGTTATCAATCGTCATTCTTAAAATTTGCCGTATTTCTTATTTCTTAAATGTACCGTTTATTCGTCGTACTGTTCAATATAGTATGTAATATTTGTACTGTCAGTATTAAATGTTGTACTATTTGTCATAATATTGCTTAATTACTAAGATAATATTTTGTGTGTTTTCTGCCAGTCAAATATTCCTATTTCTGTGCATTAAATGATTTTCAGGGTTATTATCGGTAATTTTGCCCGCATACCGTAAATATTAGTTATTTATTATGTCTATGTTTTTTTAACAAGTCATGTAAATAAACTTTCATTTTTCACCTAAAACAAAAACAAAAACAACAAAAAAGAAAATTAACTTTGACTGTTGATTTTTCACTCTAACTGCTACATCAATACCTGGACAGTCAGTTGACAGCCAAACTGCTGGCAGTACAATTCTCAGTGTTTTGTACCATCAATCAAATCAATCTTTCACAATTCAAAATTCCAAGATTTTTGTTCTAGAAGTCTTCTGAATATCACGCGATTAGCAGAGACTCAACACTGCACAAAAATCAGGTACGCTTAACTGTCTCCTACACAAACAGTCCCTAATCAGGGTTTTTCTTGTTTTTACAGGAGCAACAAGTTTTTGAGAGCTCAAATGGATTTCATACACATCCATATATCTCAAAGTACCATCATACAAATTTTCAAACTTCAATTCATTCAGACGCACCGTCAGCAGCTCAAACAGTCAACAGACGACCCGTTTGACCAAAAAAGTCAACAGACAGTCAAAAATGAAATTTTTTGTCAAAGTCCATCTTTTGTTAAAGGATTCATCATTTGATCATTGGATGATCATAATTCATCAAGGAAAGATCAAAAATCAACAAAACCCTAAGATTCAAAATTAGGGTTTTTGCCTGAAAAGTCAACTCAACTTTGACTGATCATAACTCTCTCATCCTTCATCCAAAAAATTCAAACCAAAGCTCATTTTGAAGGAAATTCAATTATCTTTCAAATGCAATTGATCCCATGGTCATTGGGTTCACCATTTGAAAAATATGATCAAAGACATTACAGGTCATTTTCAAAGTCAACAAAAAGACACTTTTTTCAAAAGGACACACAAGGAGCATCAAAAATCATTTTGACATGAGACCAAAGGCATTGGTTAGAGGACTCTTTGAGGTTTCCAAAAAGTGAAATATCTCCTTCATATGACAAAAATTGAAGGATTTACACCTTGTTAAAGTTGGCTAAATTTTGGAAAATGCATGAAACCAACATTGTTCAAAATTGCATTTTTTCCAAAAGGGGCCAAGTTTTTTATGGTTCAAACATCTTTGCCATGTTACTATGGGCCTCCCACGACCAAGACTAAGCCCATACCTTTTTTATCCATTTTTGCATGATTTTATCTTACTTTAAGATTAAAATTAAAAGGAAAATGCATGGATAAAGGTTAGCTTACAAATCAAGCATGACTCACCTCAAAGAATCTTCATCTTTCTGCAGAGAATTGAAGGGCAAGGCAGGTGCATTGAAGGCAAGATGACTTGGTCAAGAATTCAAGCTTTTTTAATATTAAAAAACCAAAGTTTCAACAAAGGCAACTAAAGACACTTCTTAGCTTCAATTGTAAGCACTCAATGCTTATAAATAAGCTATCATAGTTCAGTAACAAAAGGGAGGCGAGTTCAGAAGCATACATAAGCTCATAACACTTGTAATCACTTGAAAAAAATTCAAAGAAAACTCAAATTCGAATTTGTAATTTCAGTCCATTTCAATACAAACTAAGCATTCATACACCTTCCTTGAACATCACTGAAACTATCTCAATCAATTACAAGCCTTGAAGCTCACTGAATCGAGCTACACAGGTCAAAATTTGTTCAAACTAAAATCAATTCGTATCTGGTTATTCACACAGGTTTAACAAGATGTAGACATACTATTGAGTTTGGTTTGAGGTGTAGATCGTTTCTGGAAACTTAATTGAAGTTTGGACATGTACAAACGAAATCACCATTTTAGGGTTCATAGCTTCAAAATTAGGGCTTTCCAAATTAGGCAAAATTAGAGGTTCTAATTAGCACCATTGAATTCGCATGGACCAAACGAATTGAACTGTTAGGTCGCGCCAAATTTATTTGTACGTTTGACCCTATTCGCTATTTTGCAGGTTTAGTAAGTAACCAATTACAGCGCTTTTGGTAAGAAAGCGCTATTAAAAGTCTTGTCTGAAGGTTGAAGACGAAGACGTGTCACCCCTCTATTGGTTCTGACGCGCGCGTTTTTTTGAATATAACCCTTGGTTTCAGTGCTTTGCAGGCGCGTCATAAGTGATGTTCCCTCACCATCTGGACCACTTGATTTCATTTAATGAGTCATCCAACGCTCCAGATCACGTGTGCACATCATACTCCCTCAATCAAACCACACAGGATCAGTATCCTTTTATTTCCTATTTTATTTTCTATTTTATTTTAATTCCTTTGATAAATTAATTAAAAATAGTTTTAAAAATCCAAAAAATACACAAAAAATATTTTTAGACTTCTAAAATAATATATTATTTTCTGAAATAAAAATATTTTATTTTTTTTTCAAAATTTCAATATTTTGCATAATTAATTAGTATATATTTATATATTTGCTTTTTAATTATTCTAACCAATCAAAAAATCATAAAAAAAATTGTTCTTTATATTAAATATTGTTTATATATTATAAACTAATTTTGTACATATTTTGAATAATTTTCTTTTTAAGTTTTAATTATTTGTATAATTATTTGCATAATTATGTTTTAATTAACTTAAATCAATTTCAAATCAATTCCAAAAATTCCAAAAAAAATAGTTTTGTTTTAAAATTAATTGACAAATATTTTGTACATATTTTTGAACTAATTTCTAGGTTTAAATCTATTTTCATCCTTTTTCTTCATTTTAATTTAATTAATCATGCATTAATTATAATTAAAATAAATCATAAAAAATCCAAAAACATACCTTTTATTTTTCTTGCAATTTAAATTCCTAGATAAATGTATAGGATGCCAAATTGATGTAAATAGGCTAGTTTACATTTCCTGCACAATCGATGTAATAGCGTAGATTTACTTTCCGCACTTTACATTTCCGCACTTTAATTTCCCGCATATATATAAACTGCGTGTATGTCAAAGATAAAATTGAACCGTTAGATCACTAACTTCAAAGATAAATATCTGAATCCAATCACAATCACACTTGCACCTCTTCAGGTAATACCCTTCTCATTCTTTCAAAATCAAAGTCAAATTCTACTGTTTTGAGTACAAAATCGAACCTTGCGTTTATATCCGGTGAAAGGATATATTTTTAAAGGAAATAGGATAAAGACCTTACAACTCAGGGTAGACCTCCTAGTTTGCTTGCTCAAATCAAAACAAACAAAATTCTCATACACAGTTGATTTTTCAAAACTTTCAAAAAAGGCAATACTTTGTATACATCCAAACACGGATTATTACAAAGTTAACGTTCTTTTCAAAAAAATATCTTTCGAAAGATAAACAAGCATTTTGTATACATCCTCACACGGATCATTACAAAATTCAATTTACAAAAGTATTTGGAACCACGTATGAGCAATTTCAGAGCAATTGAAAAGTGATCGAAAAACAAGTGAGCTAAGCAAACTTAAGAGCCCATGGATAACCATGGATACAAAGGGTGCTAACACCTTCCCTTTGTATAACCTACCCCCTTACCCAGAATTTCTTAAAGGTCTTTTTTCTGTGTCTTTTATAAACCTTTCCTTAATTAGATAAAATAAAAGGTCGGTGGCGACTCTGTGATATTTTCAGAAATGCGAAAGCATTAAGCGATAAAAAAGAGTCAGTTCACGTATATCTACAGAACAGAGGTATGGCCCGGGATTAAAAAATCGGAGGTCCACAGATGTGCAAAGTAATCATGGCGTAAAAAGATAACAAAAGTCGAAAACCTAAGAAGGAAACGAAACGCCATCTTTCTCTCTTTTTGAAATCAGTCGAAAGAAGTCGCTTGGGGGGCAATTTGTTACCCTAGGATTTCGACTTACAAATAATGGTAAGTGATTTCTGAGGTATATGAAATTATTAAATAGTCTAAGGCAAAGCAGTCAGATTAAGATGCTTGTTTAGTCAAGACTACCGTTTGACTATGAAAGACCATCGCTGCCAGGGTTCGACTAAAGTTAGCAAGTTTGCCATGCATGTTTGACTAAAATAAGAAAAACTTAGGTGTTTTTCCAAGTTTAGCTTTGAGGTCGGAAAGCATCAGAAGTCAAAGGAAGCAGTTTTCAGACAGTTTTTAGCAGTTTTCACAGGACGCGTGGAAGCCTCACAGTTGAAGATATTGCATGTCGAAGACACGTGTTGGCTGATCATCAGTCGACCGTTAGTAGCAGTTATTTTATTTTTCACTATTTAAGCAAGTTACAGAGGAACAGTTTAGGGTCCGCATTTTCTACAAAAACACAAGTAAACTCAAATCTCTGTGCAATAATGAGTGACGAGTGCAACTTTGGAATATATGTATGCGTACCAATTTAAATTATGCAATCACTTTACGTTATGCATTACTTTCAGTGCACATTTACTATTCTTTATTGCTTTCATTTACTTTAAAGTCTTGAATTTTAGTGTTTACTTTTACTTTAAAGTTATTACTGCATTTAATACAATCCAGATACACATAATAGACAAATAAAAGCAATTAGTCCTGGAATATTCTAGTTGATTCCGCAAAAGTAACCTTTAAAAAGGAAACTAGCGCTTGTTTACCATTTCTCTAGGTAAACACTGGTATCAAGAGCTCTGGTTGATGGGTTCAAGGGAAGAAGAAGAAAATCACGATGGCAGTGAATTATGGGAATGGAAATTATCCAGCAAATCTACCAATTCTGAAAGTAGATAACTATGAGAATTGGTGCACACAAATGAAGGTTCTATTCAGGTGTCAAGGTCTTTGGTTTCTTGTAAAGGATGGAGTAGGAGAACTTGAAGAAGACGCTTCAAAATAAGAAAAGGAAGAACACGAGGAATTGGAGAAGAAGAGTTATAAAGCACTCTTCATAATTCATCAATGTATGAGTCCAGACAACTTCCAAAAGGTTAGTGATTCTGACTATGCAAATGAAGCTTAGGAGATTCTTGAAAAATCTTTTTGAGACACTAAGAAGGTGAAAGAGGTGAGGTTACAAACTCACAAAAGAACGTATAAATTGCTTTAGAAGGAAGATAGCGAAAGCATGACTAATTTCTTCACTAGGGTTACGAAACTAGTGAATCAAATCAAGATATGTGTAGAAGCGATAACAATAAGAGTTTTTGTTTCGAAGATCTTGAGGTCTTTGGCCCCTAAGTTCGATTACATGGTGGTAGCCATAGAAGAGTCGAAAGATTTTTCAAAATTGACAAAGGAAGAGCTTCAAGGGACGCTTGAATCTCATGAACAAAGAATGTCTGAAAAAGCTGCAGGCAAGGCAAAGAGTGATGTGGCTCTGCAGGCTTAGTCAACAAAAGAAAAGAAAGGTAAAGGAAGCTGGAATGGAAATTAAGGTAGAGGTAGCTACAACAATTCAACTAGTCAAAATCAGCATGAAGGAAGCTGGTCAAATCAGAGAAAACACTCATACCAAGGCAAACAAAGAGGTGGTGCTGCAGGTAGAGGAAAAGTTGGTGGTTGAAAGCCTGACAACAGTAACGTACAATGTTTCAATTGTCAGAAGTATGGTCACTATATGAGTAATTGTCCAGAGAAGCGTGAGAATCAAGAAAGTGATGCAAAGATTGTAAAACATGAAGAAGAAGAGATGTTGCTGATGGTCACAATAAGAGATGAAGATAAAAATAAGGACCAACGATACTTGGATTCAGGATGCTCATTACAAATGTCTGGAGGAAAGATTGGTTTGTCAATATAAAGCCTTCAATGAAGAACATGGTGAAATTCATAAATGACAATACTCTAGCAGCTGAAGGTATTGGAGACGTTCTAATTATGAAGAAATATTGCAAGAGGTCAGTGATCTCCAATATGTTGTACATACCAGGCATGATGAGCAATTTTCTAAGCATTGGGCAGTTGGTCAAAAAGAACTACAAAGTGTCGATCAAAGACAAGATGATGAAAGTCGTCGACACAAGTGTAAGGTTAATCTTGAAGGCTCCTATGTCTCAAAATAGAACCTTCAAGATCAAACTCGATGTGATGGAACACAAGTTCCTTTCGACTGCAGCTAGCAGAGATGAACGAATGTGGCACACTATCGACTAGGTCATCTCAACTTCAAAGACATCATAGACTTGAAAAGAAAGAATATGGTTTCAGGACTTCCTGAAATTGACATTCAAAACGAGGTAAGTGAGGAATGTGTGCAGGCGAAGTAGCACAATAATAACTTCAGCAAGGATGCTGGAAGTAAGTTGGAGGCTATTCTTGAAATCATATACTTTGATGTATGTGGTTCTATCCAGGTGGATTCGATGGGAGGTAATAGATACTTTGTCACATTCGTAGATGGTTTCAGTCGAAAACTGTTGACTTATCTGATCAAGAAGAAAATTGAAGTGATCGAGGTATTTTCCAAGTTTAAATTTATGGTCGAAAGACAAAGTGGTTGAAAGCTCAAAGTTTTGAGAACTGATGGTGGTGGAGAATATGTGTCGAAAGACTTCGATACATTGTGTGAAAAAGAAGGGATTGTGCATGAGGTTGTCCCACCGTACACTCCACAGCAGAATGCAACTGCAGAAAGGAAGAATCAAACCATCATGAATATGGTGAGAAGTATGTTGAATAGCAAGCATTTACCTAAAGAGTTTTGGGTGAAGCTGTGTCGACAGTAACATACATTTTGAACAAATGTCCGATGAAGAAGCTAGAAGGAATTACGCCAGATGAATGTTGGTCTGGTGTAAAGCCTAGCTTGAGTCTTCTGAAAGTATTTGGATCTATAGCACATAGGCATGTGCCAAATCAGTTGAGAAGAAATCTTGATGACAAGTTGAGTCAGATGATCCTAATAGGATAGAATTCGATTGGAGGTTACAAGCTGTTCGACCCAGTGAATAAGCAAGTAGTGACCAGCAGGGACGTGATCATGGAGGAGCTTAAGGAATGGGATTGGACTGAGAATTTCAAGAAATATTCCGTGGGAATCTTACTCGAAGAACCAGAAATTCAATTTGAAAGAGAAGTTCGACAAGAGAAGGTAAGAGATCAACCAAGTACAAGCAGACCTCAGCGAACAAGACACAAGCCTGCAAGGTTGCAAGATTGTGTGATTACATAAGATGATGTGCTCGATAACGAAGGTGATATGGTATATTACGCTTTCTACGGAGATGTCGAACCTGTCAATACAGTTGAGGCATTGAAGGATTCGGAGTGGGTGAAAGCTATGAATGAAGAATTTAAGTTCATCAAAGACAACAATACTTGGTCACTTGTCGAATTTCCTCGAGGCAAGAAGGAAATTGATGTGAAATGGGTATACAAGGTGAAGTGTAATCCCAAAGGTGAAGTAACTCAACACAAGGCAAGGCTTGTGGCAAAAGTATTTCTTCAGAAGGAAGGATTTGACTTTGATGAAGTATTTGCACTTGTTGCTAGGATCGAAACAATCATGTTGGTTGTTGGTCTGACGAACATGAACAATTGGCACATATGATGGATGTTAAATGTGCATTCTTGAATGGACCCTTAGAGGAATAAGTTTATGTTAAACAACTAGTTGGGTTTGTGAAACATGCCGAAGAAAGAAAAGTGTACAGGCTACATAAAGCCCTTTAGGGACTGAAGCAAGCTCCAAGAGCTTGGAATAAGAAGATTGACGGTTTCCTAAGGGAGAAGGAATTTTTGAAGTGCAAAATTGAGCATGGAGTATATGTAAGAAGAAGCAAGAGTAAATTGTTTATACTATGTCTCTATTTCGATGACTTGTTGATAATAGGTAGCTGCAAGAAAGAGATCGAAGACTTCAAAGGTGATCTTAGCAAGTAATTCAAAATGTCTGATCTAGGCGACATTTCATATTTCCTTGGCATAGAATTCTACAAGAGTGGTAGAGGCTTGATGATACATCAAAGAAGATATGTAGGAGAAATTCTCAAGAGATTTGAGATGGAAGAATGCAACTTAACTTCGACACCTGCTGAACCAAGGATGCAATTGTCGAAAGATGCAAATGAAGATGATGTCGACCCAACCCAATACATAAGACTTATTGGGTCTTTAAGATACATTTGTCACACGAGGCCTAACTTAGCATACGGTGTAGGTGTGGTAAGTAGATTCATGCAGAAGCCAAAGGTATCACACCTAGCAGCGGCGAAGAGGATATTAAGGTATCTAAAAGGAACGCTCAACTATGGAATTTTATTTCCTACAACTGATAAAAGAAAAGAGTGCAAGTTAGTGGGTGACCGGTAAAATAGCAAGTGTACTATTTGTTTACCGATGTAGTAATAAGAGAGTAAATTCCCAAGTATCGAACTCGCGGACTGCGTAGGAATTATATGTTTCAGAACAGTGCAATTGAATAAAAAGTCATCGGGGTATTTGGTTTTTATGTTTAATTTAAATAACAACTTATGCAAAACGAAAGAGTTAAAATAGTTTGATTCAATGAAAATATGGGGACACAAGTCAGGACTGATGTATGAATCGCTCTGCAATGAAATAATCACCAATTAACAGATTAACTTTAGAAATTCTCAATACCGACACCAAACATTGATTTTCCCTAATTCCTTAGTGAAAACTTCTTGAGATTAAAACCCTCTTTCAACTCCTTAACAAGATAGTTTTACCTCAAGATTCTAAAAAGAACATAGCCCGGATAATTAGGTCGCTACACATTAATCCTTATTCCTAAGTGATTCATAGTTATAACGTTATGATTAAAAAAGCGTTGAGGTAGTTTTCCAACAAAACCTTAACCGTATATCATCACATATATTTTCCAATATAAAGAAGCAATAAGCACTTTTAATCATAAACTGAATTTCATAAAGATAATCCGCAAATTAACGGTAAATTATAGTCATTACATCACATGATTCAGGGACATCAATCCTAACAAGTTTAGAGTTTAGTTACTCATGGCAATTATCAAGATAACAATGATTAAAGATGAAAGCATTACAATTGGTTGAATCGGGGTTGATCTTCAATCGCGGATGCTCTCGAAGATTTCTTCGCTCTAAGCCCTAGTGCTCTCAATCTCTATTTTCACGTTCTCTGACCGTCAAAAAGTGATTTTCTTCTTTCCAAACAGTGACTAAATACCTCACAGCAAATATTCTCATACGAAAAGTCCATCATACCCTTACTTAAGTGACAGATTTCATAAGTTAAAAATCAGAATTTTTTTGCGCACATGTCTGACACGGCCGTGTCATGGGACACGGGTGGCCGTGTCAGACCCCTGACTTCTTGGTTCCAAGATTTCTCAACTTTTTCACTTCAGCATGTCTGACACGGCCGTGTCATGGGACACGGGTGGCAGTGTCACAACTCTGTCTTCTTGGTTTTCATATTTTCAAGTTCTTCTCTTTAGCAAGTCTGACACGGCCGTGTCCCATGACACGGGTGGCCGTGTCACAGCTCTGTCTCACCAAAATTCACTTTTTCTTGTCTCGAATCATGCCCTGTATCTGCATAACTTAAAACACTACCAACACAAGATCAAAAGCAATGGAAAAACAACAAAAACTAGAAAAAGTAACACACCAAATTCAAATACAAAGGTAAACAAAACTAATTAAGAACTAGACTAAAACGACTTAAAATACCACCGAATGAAGTGCTTTTCCATTGATTCGAACATAGGAACAAGGTGAAATTGGTGGCCGATCACAACCCCAAACTTAGCTCATTACTTGTCCTCAAGTGATGGACGAGAAAACAAGAGGACACCTATGAATTTTTCTATTCTCCACAACACAACTGATGCTTCCACACTTGATAATTACTTCGTGTCAAAGTGTTCGATCCCCCTCCCCGAACTTTTCCGTTGTACTTCAATTTTGACTCATTCTTTTACCTGCAAGCTCAATCACACTCTCACAACTTCTCTCGGGGTTAAGTGTTTCACTCGCTCATCAAGGCATACATATCTACTCTTTGTTTTGTAAACATTCTAACGTACTTCCACAATATCAACAACACACACTTTTAGAGGACTTATGGGTTGTAACGGGGCTTGGGGTAGGTAGGATAAACAAAGAAAGTTGGTACTGTGGTTTATGGTTCGGTATTAACTAATTAGTCCGATATCTTTTTGCACATTACATCATGTTTGGGGTGTTTAGCGCTTTTTTCTCTTTCCGGACTCTTAACTTCTTTACATGATGGCAAGTGTGTATCGAAATCATTTTTTTTCTCATTTTTTTTTTCACAACACATCTCTTTTCATGTGTTCTTTTTCTTTTCTTTTTCACACTTGCCTCATTCTTTTGTCACCGGACTTGGTTACCCCAAACTTAACTTTTTCTATCGGACTCGGACTTATAGTTAACACCAAAAATAAAGGAAACAAAAGGGATTGTGAATACGAAAAAGAAAACATGGATGATGGTTTAAGATGGTTACAAAGGATGATAAACAACAAGGTTGGGTGCGAAAGGCTCAGGGTTAAAGAGAAAAAAAATAAATGTCTCAGTGTGTGTGATCGATGTGTGTACTATATGAAGAACAAATGCAAAATTAGAGTGATGATGCCATACCCGATGCTCTCTCATGATGAATTGAAGTGTTTGGCTTTATATATCCTCACAGGTTTGGCATTGCATACAGGTTCAAAAATGGTCTCCATTTTGTACAACTTCATGTCCGGTTCGGGTTGCTCTAAACTCATTCACTTGGCACCATCAAGTTGCGTCTAGCATTTTTCTCCAGTTGTGCCAACTTTCACAGGTGTCCCGGATGCCAATTTAAGATGCGTCTTTTCCCTTTTTCACCTTAATTCCCATGATACTTTCCTCTGGAATCACATTCATCCTGGTGCACAGAAAACTCAAAACACACATAAAATAAGGAAATAACAAAAACGGAAATAACATAAAATAACTTAAAACGAAAGAACCTCCCCCACACTTGGACTTAACATTGTCCTCAATGTATAAGCAAGCATAAGGGAGACTTACAGTGCTCACTGAGGCGGAGGTGGAGGGTTGATAGGGGGCCCACCACAAAGAAAATGAAATTTCACCAAAAATCAGCGCCCCTGCCTGACACGGCCGTGTCACGTGACACGGGTGGCCGTGTCAGGACTCTGCCTTCCTTCCAAAAATGAGTTTCAAAAATAAAATCCTCCATGGTTTGTGACACGGCCGTGTCACAGGACACGGGTGCCCGTGTCAGACCCCTGAATTCCTCCAAATTGAATTGTTTTCTCAACTCGCTTCTCGTTTCGCAAGAGACACACTATTTGTACCTACATAATAAAATGCAAAAACACATAAAACTTATTAAAAAGAAATCCCGTGGGTTGCCTCCCACGAAGCGCTTCGTTTAACGTCGCATGGCTCGACGGTCCATTATCCTTTATTAGGGAGGGTACTTCCTCCTCCAAACTTGGTTGCTTGTCACCTCCGCAACCACGAACTCAGGAAGACGAAAAGCATGGACCACTTTTCTCTTCAAATCATTACCCACCTTCATCTCCTCACCTTGATTTTCCTCTTTCTTCTTCTTCTTAACTTTTTGAATGAACTTAGGAATTATGACAGATGCATGCGATAAAGTCACCTCACAGACTATGCTTGAGACTTTTTCTAGGAGAGGTTTTGGACCTTTGCTCTCTCCTTCAGTTTTAATTGTGCCAACCGAAAGTTTATTATTTCCATCTGCACTATGCTTATTGACTTCCAACACCTTCAATGTTACCTCTTCATCAAATGACTTTACCGTCAGTGTCCCTTTCTCAATATCAAAATTGCAGCGACTAGTAAGCAAAAATGGTCGACCGAGAAGGATAGGAGTTTCTTCATCTTCGGGAATGTCCGTGATGTGGAAATCAACTGGAAAGATAAACTTACCGATCTCTACTAATACATCTTCAGCTATACCATATGACTGCTTAATGGTGTGATCAGCAAATTTCAATTTTGTCCCACTCTCGCTTATCTTTCCAATGTCAAGCTTTTTGAAAATAGACAATGGCATTAAACTTACACTAGAACCAGAATCAATTAGCACCTTCTTGAACGTTCTATCATTGATAGTGCAAGGAATTGCCACTGCTCCAGGGTCTTTCTTCTTGGTTGGAATCCTCCTTTCTGGCGAGACTCTACCACACTTTTCGATTCTAACTTTCAGCTCATCTCCCACTTGTTTCTTCTTAGAAATTACCTCTTTCATAAATTTCTTGTACAAAGGCATATTCTCAAGTGCTTCAAAGAAAGGTAAGTTAATCTCTAACTTCTTGAACATTGCAGCAAACTTCTCAAAATCCTTCTCTTTCGAATCCTTCTTGGCCACTCTAGAAGGGAATGGTAATTTGACCACCGGTTTAGTTTCTTTCTTATTTTTCTCTTCCAGCGGCTTAACCGGTGATATCACTATTTCAGGCTCTTTCGGATTTTCTCTCACTTCTAGATCTACTTCGATGATATCATCATACTCGGTTTCATTTTTTTCTTCTGGTTTTGATCTCCTCAGACTTCTTGTTGAGATGACATTCACATTCTGATGCTCCCTTGGGTTTGTAACCGTTCCACTAGGTAAGGCACCTTGTGGTTGAGCATTGGCGAGTTTTTGTGCTATCTGACTCATCTGAACCTCAAGATTTTTGATGGATGCACCCGTGTTTCGAAAATTACTCCTTGTTTCTTCTTGAAACTGAGAGCTTTGAGCTGCCATTTTTTCGATGGCAATCTCCCAATCTGCTTTTCTGGGGGCCTGTTGCTGAGGTTGTTGATAATGTTGTTGAGGAGGTCTATACTGTTGCTGCGAATGCTGACCTTGATATGGAATAACCTCTTGTTTAGGAGCATTCCCTGGTTGATCCTTCCATGAAAAATTTGGATGATTTTTCCACCCCGGATTGTAGGTATTTGAGTAGGGGTTGTTTTGCTTCAAGAACTTTATTTCCTCCACTTGCTGAGCTGTAGCAACACACTGAACAGTAAAATGAGGTCCTCCACATATTTCACACCCCACCAGTTGACTTGCTTGAGCCGGTTGAACTTGTGCTACTGTTTGTTTTTCAAGACCCATCTGTTTCAATCTCCGCTCAACTTCCGCTGCTACCTGATCTTCAATTTTCACAACTTGCGTTGACAATTTCATATCCACTAATCCTTCAGGTTGGCTAACACTACGGTCATATAACTCCAAGTGTTCATTGGCCGCAATAGCTTCTATGATTTTTTTAACACCAGTGGCTGTTGAAAAGTTGGATGAGCCACCAGCTGCTGTGTCAATCAATTGCTTAATCTTCATTTTAAGACCATTCAGAAAATTCTGCATTTGTTCAGTGACATCCATGTTGTGAGTTGGGCATGCCACCAACAACCTCTTGAATCTCTTATAAGCATCTCCAAGTGATTCTCCTTCCTTCTGTTTAAAATTAACAATATCATACCTCTTACGGATATAAACAGCAGCGGGAAAATACTCATTCAAAAAGGTTGACTCCATTTGTTGCCATGTGGTAATACTCCCAGCAGGTAATGAGTAGAACCACTCTTCAGCGTCATCCGCTAACGTGAATGGAAACATAACCAACTTCTTGGCTTCTTCAGAGTGTCCTTCTATCTTCAGAGATGTTGTCATAGTAAGAAACCTTTGTAAATGCTTATTAGCATCTTCATTTATTCTTCCTGAAAATGGTTTCTTCTCCAGCTGTCGAATCGTTGCTGGGTGTAGCTGAAAGTGAGCAACATCGACCGGTTGATTTACAATTGTCATCCGGCCAGCTGGAGCATTCGCTCCACCATAATCACCTAACAACCTTTCTACGGGAGCCGCCATCGTTTCAGCCTCCGAATCTGAATACTCAGAATGAAAAGAGAGGATTTCCTCGTTATCAGATTCCGAAGCTGTCAGAATGTCTTCCAACGCTTCCAGTCGTTCTTGTTTCGCTTTTCGAAGCCTAGCTCGCAATGATCGTTCTGGTTCTGCGTCAAAAATAAATTCTGCTGAGGCTTTACCTCGCATACAAAGGTTAGACGATTATAAGTAATAAGCAAAAGAAATACCAGACAAATGAAAATAAAAATTTTAGTTGCAGAGCAACAAAAATTCAATTGAACTATTTTTTAACTTATAATTTGGCAGTTCCCCGGCAACGGCGCCAAAAACTTGACCGGTAAAATAGCAAGTGTACTATTTGTTTACCGATGTAGTAATAAGAGAGTAAATTCCCAAGTATCGAACTCGCGGACTGCGTAGGAATTATATGTTTCAGAACAGTGCAATTGAATAAAAAGTCATCGGGGTATTTGGTTTTTATGTTTAATTTAAATAACAACTTATGCAAAACGAAAGAGTTAAAATAGTTTGATTCAATGAAAATATGGGGACACAAGTCAGGACTGATGTATGAATCGCTCTGCAATGAAATAATCACCAATTAACAGATTAACTTTAGAAATTCTCAATACCGACACCAAACATTGATTTTCCCTAATTCCTTAGTGAAAACTTCTTGAGATTAAAACCCTCTTTCAACTCCTTAACAAGATAGTTTTACCTCAAGATTCTAAAAAGAACATAGCCCGGATAATTAGGTCACTACACATTAATCCTTATTCCTAAGTGATTCATAGTTATAACGTTATGATTAAAAAAGCGTTGAGGTAGTTTTCCAACAAAACCTTAACCGTATATCATCACATATATTTTCCAATATAAAGAAGCAATAAGCACTTTTAATCGTAAACTGAATTTCATAAAGATAATCCGCAAATTAACGGTAAATTATAGTCATTACATCACATGATTCAGGGACATCAATCCTAACAAGTTTAGAGTTTAGTTACTCATGGCAATTATCAAGATAACAATGATTAAAGATGAAAGCATTACAATTGGTTGAATCGGGGTTGATCTTCAATCGCGGATGCTCTTGAAGATTTCTTCGCTCCAAGCCCTAGTGCTCTCAATCTCTATTTTCACGTTCTCTGACCGTCAAAAAGTGATTTTCTTCTTTCCAAACAGTGACTAAATACCTCACAGCAAATATTCTCATACGAAAAGTCCATCATACCCTTACTTAAGTGACAGATTTCATAAGTTAAAAATCAGAATTTTTCTGCGCACATGTCTGACACGGCCGTGTCATGGGACACGGGTGGCCGTGTCAGACCCCTGACTTCTTGGTTCCAAGATTTCTCAACTTTTTCACTTCAGCATGTCTGACACGGCCGTGTCATGGGACACGGGTGGCAGTGTCACAACTCTGTCTTCTTGGTTTTCATATTTTCAAGTTCTTCTCTTCAGCAAGTCTGACACGGCCGTGTCCCATGACACGGGTGGCCGTGTCACAGCTCTGTCTCACCAAAATTCACTTTTTCTTGTCTTGAATCATGCCCTGTATCTGCATAACTTAAAACACTACCAACACAAGATCAAAAGCAATGGAAAAACAACAAAAACTAGAAAAAGTAACACACCAAATTCAAATACAAAGGTAAACAAAACTAATTAAGAACTAGACTAAAACGACTTAAAATACCACCAAATGAAGTGCTTTTCCATTGATTCGAACATAGGAACAAGGTGAAATTGGTGGCCGATCAGTGGGGTACACTGATTCAAGTTGGTGTAGTGATGCTAAGGATCGAAAATCCACAGTAGAATATGTGTTTATGTTAGGCAGTGCACCAGTTGCTTGGAGTTCGAGAAAGGAACCAGTAATGGTATTATCATCGTGCGAAGCAAAGTAATAACTGCGTCTCTTTGTGCATGTCGAGCAATATGGATGGTGAATAAGAGATAACAGGTAAAGATCATGGAGAAATTACCATCTTTAAACTACATTCATTTGACAATTAATATTAATGATCTGTCATCACCAAAAAATTTATTAAATTTTATATTATTTTTAATCCACCAATTATTTATTACACCTTACAAATTAGATAATTTGTATCAATTGAGAATCACAAACGAAACAATTGGAAAAAGCAAAAAACATTTAAACATCCTTTGGAAAAAGAAACGTCTTCGGCTAAACCATCTTTCTATGCTAAAGCATTAAAAAGTCATCTTCATCTAAGATTTAAACATTTAAATGATGCCAATATTTAAAGTTGAACAGTTTAATAAGCTTTATGTTTCTTTTCTTTACAAATGAGTGTTTAGTATACATGTAATGTAAATTCAGACAGGACCCTGCGATAGCACGGATTTCTTACTTGTTATTTTAAAAGTTGTTATTAAAAGTAATATTTCTTTTATTATATTATATTTCATTTTTAATTATTTAATTTCTAATCATTTGATTAGTTAATTACTCCATCCATTTTTTATTATAAGTCGTTTTGGAAAAAAAATTATATTTTAATATAAATCGCTTTACAATTCCAAAGAATAATTAATGATATTTTTCCAATTATATTCTTAAATATTTATTATTATCTCTCCTTTCATTTATGTAAACTTATATACCATATGTTATTAATGAAAGATTTTTTTTTTGTAAAATCCTTCATAATTTCTTATTTTCATACAACAATTATTATTTTTTTAATATGTGTGAAAAGTTCAAACGACTTAAAATAAAAAACGAAGGGAATATTAACTATTATATTTTATGTTTATTAAAAAATCAAAAAGATGAACTGTTCTATATTTTTAATTATAAATTTAAATATTTAATGAGACTTTAAGATACACAAACCACATGTAGTTAAATGTAAAAATTATGCCATGTGGTGGGATAACTTATTTAATAGGTGTTAATTGAGTTAAATGAATGTAAGTTAGTGATGGTCAAGAGTTCAATCACTAACAACGATATTTATCTATCATATAAGAAAAGTCTCCCTTTTCTTGATCATTGGGACTGTCCACATCAGCTGCTGTCTCCACAATATTATTATAGGCTCTCTTTTCTTGATCATTGGAACTGTCCACATCAGCTGCTGTCTCCACAATATTCCACATCAGCAGCCTCAATCTTCTATTCTTCTATCCATAACTTCCAACCCTTCTGCTTTCCAAACCCTCCATCTTCCACATTCCAAACCGGTTTTATCATTACTATATATAACCGATCATACTTTCACATTCTCTATCATGTTCATCCAACCTAATCGTAGAAATTTTGGTTTATACTATTTTTGCAAATCCAGCCATTCCCACAATTATTCATGGACAGACCGGTATTTAACATTTGTTCCTTTCTTTTTTGATAGAAAATATCTTTCATGTTATTTGTAGGTTGAATTTATAGTGTATCATTCTAAAGTACTGATTGACGTTTCATGTTATTTGCAGGTTGAATTTGTAGTGTATGATTCTGAAGTACCAATTGGCGTCACTCCATAGTATTTGTGGTTTGTTTTTTACCTGGATTGTTTCCAATCCCTATTTTCTATTATTTTAGTAACAATTTAAATATTGTCCTAATCCATGTGTTTTGTATTTTTTTCTGGTGCAGACAGTAGCAAACATCGTCTATATGATTCGTTTGAAATAAATATTCTTCTTTGATTGTCCTGAAAGTTTGAGCAGTAGAAGTAGAAATCAAGTTGGTTGGTGTCAATATACAATGGAGAATCTGCTTGAAATTTATGGGTTATGCTTGCGCAAGTTTTGTCGAAATTGTAGATATTATAA
This sequence comes from Vicia villosa, assembly GCF_029867415.1. Taxonomy (NCBI): domain Eukaryota; kingdom Viridiplantae; phylum Streptophyta; class Magnoliopsida; order Fabales; family Fabaceae; genus Vicia; species Vicia villosa. Next base: position 101,601,736 of record NC_081183.1, read on the forward strand.
TATGTAAATAACATGATATTTTATATTAATTCATAGAATGAACTTTAATTTTTTATATTTTAAGTGCAAATGTTAATAAATAAATCTATTGATTAATTGATTTTATGTTTGAGTGATATTTATATTAAATCTTAGTAATTATCGAAATTGTAGATATTATAACATATAAATAAGATAATATTTTATATTAATTCATAGAACTAAAGAATATTTTAGTTAGGTCAAATTAAGAAATTAAGTTTATCAATATATATAAAGTTAGTTTTATAAAATATTATTGATATTTATTTATTGTAAGGTCTAACAAAACAAAAAATAAAGATATAATATAATAAAATATTACAAATTAAAAAGGTATACATAATTTTGAAATGTATCAGAAAATAGAATCAAAGAATAAAGAAAAAAACAGTATATTTTTTTAGGTAAATAAAGAGTTTTGAAATGAAAGACATAAATCATTTACCTATAAAAAAAATTAAATATCATAATCATCTTTAATTGATTACAAATTTAATTTTTGATTTAATCTGGTTGCAACTTTTGATTTATTATTTTGATTTAATGTGATTGAAATTTTTAACTTCTTATTCATAATAGTCCAAGCATTATGGTCGATTTGAATGTGATTTTAAAGAATGGTTTGTTGAAATAATGAAGCAGCACACCTATTTTCTTGATATGGAAATAATTGGTATATTATTGTAAATTTTAATAAATAAATTTTATTGATTAATTGATTTTATGTTTGAGAAAAATTATAGATATTATAATATATAAATAACATAATATTGTATATTAATTCATAGAACTAAAGAATATTTTAGTTAGGTCAAATTAAAAAAATTAAGTTTATCAATATATATATATATATATATATATATATATATATATATATATATATATAATTTATAAAGTTAGTTTTATAAAATATTATTGATATTTATTTATTGTAAGGTATAACAAAAAAAATAATGATAGAATATAATAAAATATTGCAAATTAAAAATATATACATAATTTTGAAATGTATAAGAAAATAGAATCAAAAGAATAAAGAAAAAAGTACACTTTTTTAGATAAATAAAGAGTTTAGAATGAAAAGACATAAATCATTTACCTATAAAAAAGTTAAATATCATAATTACCTTTAGTAATCATTGATTGATTGCAACTTTTAATTTATGATTTAATGTATGTGATTGCAACTTTTGATTTCTTATTCTTTTAGTAGTTTTAATTTGATTTCCTATATCTTACAAAATTATACTGTTTTTACAATATTGTATGATTTACCTAAAAGAAAATATAATTTTAAGAAAATAATGTACTTTTGTATGATTTACCTAAAATTTTCTAACTTTGTAACATATAAAAGCCTTTAACGACCCATACGTTAAAATCATTACTTTGGGAATAATTTAATTGATATAGAATCAATACATTAAAATCATATCAATTACTTATCTTAATTGATATAAAATAAATACGGTACAAATATATTTAGTACTCCAGTTATATTGATGTTGTATCACCAAAAATTGAGTGAATCAAATTATCATTAAAAATTAATAAAAATAATTTACCTCACTTGATTTCCTTCAAAATTATTTAATAGAAACTTTCCAAAATAATGAATTTATCAACATAATTTTGAAACCAAATTTCATATGGTTAGAAGATTTCTAACCTCTCATTTAACAAAAGCATAAATATTATTAGATACATATTTTAATAAAGTTTTTTAGATATATCATTGCTTTTATATATTGTATGGATTTTTTTTGATAAAAAATGCATAATTATTATTATAAAAATAAAGTATATTTTCAAAATATTTAAAATAGAACATGTGCCATCGTCATTCTCTGTATAAAAAAACTAACTACCAATTTCTATTTTCACTTCAATAAGATTTATTACTAATACTACTAAATTATTTAAAATATAAAATCTGAAAGTTATATATATATATATATATATATATATATATATATATATATATATATAAAAATGAATTTTTTTAGAGATTAGTAAATAAAATAAATATATTAGATCTATTAACTATTTTTTTAAAAAACATATTTAAAAATAACTATGGGTGTTAATAAGCATAAGTAATCTAATGAAACATAAGTACTGTATGAATAAATAGGGTCTATTTGGTAAAAATAGCGGTTGACTGATAAGTTAGCTGATAGCTTATAGCTTATGACTGGTGGCTAATGACTGATGACTTATAGCTTATAACGGATGATTGAGACTGGTAGCTTATAAGCTCATTGAAGTGTTTGGTAAAATTAGCGGTTTAATTAACTTATAAATGTAAAATGACAAAAAAGATATTTAATATATAATTATTTTATTTTAAATTAAAATAAATTATAAGGGTTAAAAATAGATATTAATTGAAATAATAAGGATAAAAAAGGAAGAAAAAGTAATAAGCTATAAGACATAAGCTAAAACGCTATTTAAAATAGCGTCTGGAAAATAAGCTATAAGCTAGGAAAATAAGCTATAAGCTAGTGATGAAAAGACTGTTATCAAACGGGTCTAAATTATCATATGAGCTTATAAGACATAAGTCATAAACAATAAGCTCGAAAATATGTCTTACCAAACAGTGTAACATCCCGATTTTTATTAATTATATTAGTAATTATATTGTTTGGTGTTTTTAATAATAACTTATTTATTTAGTTATTATGTGATATAATAATTATTTAAGTATTTAATTATGTGAGTGTTTGTGTTGTTTGACTTAATTGAGTTATTAGAGAGATATAACTAAATGGGCCTAAGTGATAGAAACATAATGGATGGATTGGTGGGTTAAGCCCAATTGACATAAGTGAGATAGTAAGAGAAGGTTAGGGTTTTAGAGGTTACTATTTTCATTTGGGGGAAAAGATAGGAAGAAGAGAAAAGAGGCAAAAGGGAAGAGAACAATGGTGGAAGAGAAAAGCTAGAAGAAACCTCATTTTCGCAGCAAGTTTCAGCATTGAGTCACCTTAGCAAAACGGATGTATCTCTCAATCCAACCGTTGGATCGTCGCGTGGTTTTGACACAACGTTCCTGACTCATAGAGGTAAGTTCTGACCGGAGCGATTTTGATTTTGAGGATTTTAAGTTCGTCTGATAAGCTGATTTCCGAACTGGTTTTTAGGTGTGTCTCCAAATTATGTTTGAAGGATTTATTTTGGAGAAAAGCTTAGAGCTATGGTGAAGATTTCATATTTTCCAAGGTAAGGGTGGAGTTCTTTCATGATAAAGGGTTGTATGATAGTATGTTATAGTGGGTTTAATTCTATACTTTGATATCCATGTTCTTCTATGTTGCAATTTTTGGTATTTGATGATTGTTGGAATGTGATGATATAAATGTGATAAGTTGTGTGCAATTGATAATCTATGTGTATTAGATTGTTATGTTTGAAGTGAGTAAACCATTGATAGTGAAATAATGGGTTTTGTAATAGAATTGGAAAATAATGGAATAGAAATATAATAGTTGAATTGAAATTAATATAGTTTAATTATTAATTGGATAGTTAAATTATTAGTTGAATTGATTCCAATAAGTCTATGTGATTGTAATATACTTGAACTTGGACCAATTATTCGGTTTATCGGTAAATTACGGTATTTTGAGAAATTGTTTGTAATTGTGTTTTGGCTTGAATATGTATGTTGAGAAATATATATTGTCATGCCAATGATGTTGTTTTGATATTGATTCTTTATGGTTAGTTGGTTAGCATTAATTCTAATGACTAATTGATTGATGTTGAAAATGTGTGTTCATGTATAATTGACAAAAATGAGAATTAACATGAGATAGTATGATTACTAGTGTTAATTGGATTGTGTGAATCGTAATTGATTAATTGGCCTCTCATATGTGAATGATGTGTGTGTGTGTTGTGAATGTTGTGTACAATTGGTGGATAATTCATAGAGTTGAATTATTGTGATATGTGGAAAGTTAAGATGGTAGAGATGATCTTAATTGCATATATTTGTGAGATTGTACATACATTCATATCATAGTGTGCCTTGAAACATAGGTGGAATTGCTTTGAAACACAAGCGTGGCTTGGATTCTAGAGTGAATCGGAAAGCGGTAAACTATATGTTTACATTTGGTGGCTTTGGTCTTGTCCGGATCTGAAGCGTGGCTAGATTCTATATGAATCGGAAGCGGTGGAACTTTGGGTCCATATTGGGTACCACATGCATAGAGTCACATGTCTTGCATTGAGTTACATTGGAGTTATGTGATGTTTGAATATATGTAATTATGTGATTAGGTGATTGTTATGTGTGCATGAGATGTGATAATTAAATTTGGTGATGTTTGATACATGATTTTGGTGATATATGTAAATGAAACGTATATGATGAGAATGCAAATATATATATGTATTAATGATATATGTATATATGTGGAATATATGAACCATGTTTTGCCATTGTTGATAGTTGTATTAATTTACGTTGTGATTATGAAGTATATGTTATTATGTGCTTGAATGACATACTTGTAAACTTGAATACATTGTTATAGTTGATAGTTAACATTATTGTTGTGATGCAAATTGCTTATATTGAGAAGTGGTGAATTGTGTATGATTTTATCTTTGCTATATGTATTATCATACTTTCCTTTATAATGTTTGATATCTCACCCCTTCTGCTGATGTTTCCCCTACCATGGGAAATGGGCAGACACTCAAGTATAGCTGTGGAAGTTTGTAGATTCACCGTGTCTGGTTGGTGTGTCTCTCTGATACGTAGCACTCGGGGGTTGTCTATATTGTTGTTTCTATGTTGTTCATGTTTTAGTTGTTGAGTTCCAAATTGGATAATGAGAAGTACTATGATGTTTGAAGTTGTTTCCGATTAAATAAGATGATTTGTTTATAAATTCGAATGTTATGATTCCGCTGCATATTACTATGAATTGGTTTGTCTAAGAGCTATTATAAGTTGTTTTGTGCTTCTCTGAGATTAAAGTGCTATGTATCTGTTTATGAGTTGTTTATAGGAAGTAAATGTGATATCCTAAATGCATTGTTGATAGTTTTTAAAATACTCTGATTTCTCGCATGATATGTTTGGGTAGAATTTGGGGTGTTACAAACAGGGCCTATAGTAATAGAATGAAACATAAGTAATGTATGAATAAATAGTAATAGAATGAAACATAAGTAATATATGAATAAATAATATCAAAATTGTATGATATTTTTTATTAATCATACAATTTGTTTGTCATTTATAAAATTTAAAATTTTAACTGGACAAGTTCATCAATAATCAATATATATTTATCTATATATAATATAATATAATTAAAATATTACCATTAAAACTTTAATGGGGTCAATTCTATCCAAATACAAAATAATATATTACGGATACACACGGGTAATTATATGGTACGCGTATATATATGGTACTGATATTAACACATTTAATTAAATGTTGAATAATAACGAAAATAAGTTTACAATTGATTTAAATAGTTTTATAAATAATTCCAAAACAAAAATATTTATATATAGAAATAATTAACTATTGATTCAAATATTTTTATATATGGAATAGTATATTTGATCTGTAAATTGAGTTTAATCAATTATATTAAATATTTATTATTAATTTTATTATATAATTTGATAGAATATTTCTTCATTATAATTTGTCAATTTAAGATTTTTGTTATTATAAAATATTTTAATTATCATGAAATATTTTTAAACAATGTTAAAATTAATTTATTTTTGTTTTAAAAATATCATCAAAATATTGAATATTAATAGAAACATGAAGTTACCGATAAAAAAAATTGAATATTAACGGGAACATGTAGTTATTAATCAAAATATTGAATATTAATAGAATTTTTTTTAATATTAATGGGTACATGAAGTTACTAATCAAAATATTGAATATTAAAGGCAATATTAAATTACTGATCAAAATATTAAATGTATTGAATATAAACGGAAACATGAAGTTACTGATAAAAAATGGCATGTTAACAAGAGCATAAAGTTACTGATCAAAATATTGAATATTAACGAGAACACGAAGTTATTGATCAAACTATTGAATATTAACGGGAAAACAAAGTTATTGATCAAACTATATTGAATATTAACGGGAACATAAAGTTATTAATCAAAATTATTGAATATTAACGAGAACATGAAGTTAGTAATCAAAATATTGAATATTAAAGTGAGTATTAAATTACAGAGCAAAGTATATAATATTAACGGGAACATGGAGTTACTGCTAAAAATATTGAATAATAACGGAAACATGGTGTTATTAATCAAACTATTGAATATTAACAAGAACAAATTTGGAATATTAACGGAAACACGAAGTTAGTGATTAAAATAATGAATATTAACAGGAACATGAAGTTATTGATCAAAATATTAAATTTAAACGGGAACATAAAGTTACTGAACAAAATATTGAATATCAACGAGAACACGAAGTTACTGATCAAAATATTAAATATTAAGGGGAACATGAAGTTACTGGTCAAAATATTGAATATTAACGGGAAATGAAGTTTATTGATCAAAATATTGAATATTACTGGGAACACGGAGTTACTGATCAAAATATTGAATATTAACGGGAGCACGAAGTTATTGATTAAAATATTAAATATTAACGGGAGCACAAAGTTAATGATCAAAATTTTGAATATTATCGAAAACATTAAGTTACTGATCCAAGTTTTAAAAATTAACGGGAACAAATTTTGAATATTAACGGGAACACAAAGTTACTGATCAAAATAATAAATGTTGACGGGAACACAGAGTTATTGACAAAATATTGAATATTAACAGAAACACAAAGTTATTGATAAATTTTTTAAGATTAACAAAACATTAAGTTACTGATAATTTTTTTGAATCTTAACGGAAACGAATTTGGAATATTAACGGGAACATGAACTTATTGATCAAAATAATGAATATTAACGGGAACAAGGAGTTACTGATCAAAATAATGAATATTAACAAGAACATGAAGTTACTGATTAAAATATTGAAAATTAACGGGAAGAAATTTGAAATATTAATGGGAATACGAAGTTACTTATCAAAATAATGAATATTAACGGGAACATGAAGTAACTGGTCAAAAGATTTTTTTTATTAATTATGTATTTTGAATGAATCATTATTATAAATGGAGTTTGTAGTGGTTTCTCATTGGCCTACAAGAGAGAGCTGACAGTTTGAGATTGGGCTGATAGTTTGTAGTTATAATTGAGCCAAAATAATTAATTTTCTCCTTAGCTAGCCAAAAATAATCGATTCTCCTTAGCTGAAAGTTTGAGATTGGGCTAATAGTTTGTAGTTTAATCAATTATATTAAATAGTTATCATAATGAATTATATAATTTGATTGAATATTTCTTCATTCTAATTTGTGAATTTCTGATTTTAAAACTTTTCCTTCATTATAATTTGTCAAATAAAATATTACTATTTTTATAACTTTTTCAATTTTACCCAAAACTTAATCTTTTACTAATATCTTTTATTTTTCTCAATCACAATGCGCGAAAACGACGGGTACCCGTGCGAAAGCACGGGTAAGACACTAGTTTATATTTATAAATCATTAATTTTTTTTTAAAAAAAGTACAAAGTGTATGATATTCATTTTTAGATTTAAAAGTAATCATTTCTAAATAAAAAAGAATATTAAAGAATTTTAATAAAGGAAATAATTTCTTTTTTTGTTTGTTTATTATTATTATTATTATGAGGAGGGATACATTAGTGTAGGAGTAATTCTATATAAGTTATTAAGTTTAATAACTCATTATAAACATTAATTTTTATCAAACCGACAGTTGAAATGATTATAGGAACTTTGAATATTAGAGGGGGAGGTAGCTTGGTTAAAAGGAGGACGGTTTGTCAAATCATTAAGGAGGGGAAAGTAGACATTTTCTTGATTCGGGAATCCAAATTAGCAGAGGTGGACATCACTATGATTCGGAGCATGTGGAGCGGAGATAATATAGGATAGTCGTATGCTAGTTCGTTTGGGAGCAGTGGTGGGATTATTACTTTGTGGAGGATTGGTATGATGGAGGAGATTTTCAGCTTCAAAGGCGACGATTACTTGGGTGTTAAATTTAGATGCAAGGGGGAAAGCTTTTATGTTCTTAATGTGTATTATCCTTGTTCCTTGAGTCTGAAACATATTATGTGGGAAACTTTGTTGTACGCGGATGCGACGCGGGTATTAGTTGGAGACTTCAACGCAGTTTCAAAATCCAGAGAAATGAGAGGGAGATCAGGTGTTAGTAGGCCCTCAAAGTTGAAGAGTTTCTCTAAATTCTTGGAAGATATCGATCTAGTGGATGTCCCTTGTAACACCCTTCTAAATCCCCTACGGAATATAAAATAAATTCAGAGTAAACATGTAAAAGGATGCTACAACTCCAAAATAAATAAAATAGTTCAAATCATTTGTCATGCCTTTCCAAGGAACGTAAACCAACATTATTCAACAAACATGTTCAACACAGCAGAAATAAATTTCAAAGTCTAAATAACGTAAACCACCAGTTATCAGTGTCATACCCCAATTTTTGACCCTAAGATCATACATCATTTGCATTTCAATCATCAATCGAGATCACAATCTCGAGGTATCATTTTTTCTTTTATACTCACTTTGTCTCTAAGGGGAACCACCATACATTTATATTTGTCTAATTTGTTTTATACTAACCAAAATACCAAAAATATTGCTTTGTGCTTTTGTATGTGTCATACCCCAAAATTTGCCCACCATATTCAAATATTCAAATAATTTCAAAATTGAATTTTTTTTATAAAATTTTGAGGTCATTCACATTGACGTCTTGAATTTTATAAATATTCTATTTAAAGTCTATTTTAAAATATAATAATTTACTCTTAAATTATTTATATTTTAATAAATAGAAAAATATTTTCTCATGCTTCATACACTTTCAATTGGCTTTTATTTCAAACAAATAATATAACGCAATTGGTAAGGAGGTAAGGCTTGCAAGTACAAAGTCTCGGGTTTGAATCTCACTTCTAACACTTTTTTCTTTTATTTGTTTCTAACTAATAGTTTTATTTTTATTTTCATTTATATTAAAAAATCACAAAAAAAATCATTTTTTATCATTTTATTTTTAATTTTCGTATTAATTAAATAGGCATTTTTTTAAATAAGCAATTTTAATTTTTTATGCATTTTTAGTCAAAAAAATCATCAAAAATCATAAAATATTAAAAAAATCCAAAAAAAAGAAGTTTTTAATCTTATTTGTCCTATTTTCAGAATTTTTTTAACTTAGGGAACAAGTCAATCTTATTAAATTAGTTTGATTTAATTTTTTATTAGAATTAAAACAAATTGATTTTTGGGCTTTGATTTGGTCCATAGTTTTACTATAATTATTTTTTCTTCTAACCTAATTCATGATGATAAATAAGACTAACAATTCTAACCCTTACTCGGACTCTCTCTCTTCTCACAAACACAAAAAATATTTTCTCCTACTTCTCCTTCTTCAGGGTTGCAATTCCGGTTGCAGCACAATAATAAATTTTCCAGCCTATCAGTCAAATTCTGAAACTACTGTTTCGATTTCCTCAAAATCGCAAATTACTCTTTTTTCTATTTTATTTGATTTAATTTCTATTTTCGTATTTTCAAAAAAATCTAAAAAAAATTGTAGTTTCATGTTCTTATTTTATTTGATTTATAATCAGGTTTTTATATTTTTTTTTAATTTTTTTTAATCACTTTTCAATTTTTCCATTTGTTTTCTTAACCGTAACATTGCGTTTGTTTATGAACAGGTTTTCTATGGATTGACTAAGTGGATGGTACCCCAATTTCTTTTTTGGCCAAAAACCTTTTGGTATTTGGCCAAATTAAGGTTATTCATATTTGGCCAAAAACCTTTTGGTATTTGGCCAAATCAAGGTTATTCGTAATTTTGTCCATAATTTAATTTGTTAAACCCCAATTCTTTTCTTGTGTTATTATTATTACTATTACTAATATTCTTATTCTTATTATTATTTTATTTTTGCAGTACCTCCTTTGGCCAAAGGGGAGCAAATGTCAATTCTTCCTTACACTTATTTGTTTGCTTCATTGCCCTTGAAAACCTTGGTAAAATCTCTTTTTTAACCATTAACCCTAAAATATATAAAATAGGTAGATGTTGTCCATTTTCATGAATTAGGGTTAGGATTTTATCACATTCTTTATTTTTAGGCTAATTAATTTATTTTTAAGCTAATAATTATTTTAAGCTAATTTATTTATTTTTAGGCTAATAATTATTTTTAGGCTAATTAATTTAATTTTAGGTTTGTTAGCCTTGTTTTCAAAAAAACCTTTTTGTTGCCTTTTCGCTCTCCTTTCAATTTTATCCTGCTTTTATTTTCGCGCTCAATTCTTCCTCTATATTATAACTTCCCCAAAGCCTTGTAATAGCTAGGGGTTTCTATTATTTTGCCTCTATTCATCTGCAAGTGTTTATTGTAATAGATTTAGGTTTTTAATTTCTGCCTTTACTTTCTTGCCTTTATTTTTCTGCCCTAGTAGGAACTTTTAATTCTGTCTTTATTTTTTATTTTAAACTGCGTGGTTAGTAATCCTAGGGAGTGCAAGCCTTGTTAAAATTAACCTAGTATCACTCTAATTACAAGATAAAATATCTGAACTTAACCATCTGATTGTGCCACACACACCTTTAGGGTAACCTCTTTTGTTACCTGTTGTCTGTTGCCTTTCAATATTAAAATAATCAAGTCCCTTGAATTCGTGGAGACCTAAAGCAAATGTTACTCTCAGTTCATCATCATCATAAGATCATAGTCCCTTCGAAGTTGCCTACGATAAAAAGTGATCTTGTCCCTCGATGTTGCCTCAGTAAATGATGATGTGTCTCAATTGCTAAGGTATCCTCGCTGGTTGCCTAAAGAATAATGACTATTCTATCATTCCCAAAGACTACCTTCCCTCTTTATGGTAGGGACAGTCTTATGGCGAACGATAATTCCGATGATCCTTTTTTCAAATCCAATGAAAGGACTACCTACCCTCTTTATGGTATGGATAGCCCTTTCGAACAAAAACTTAAAGAACAAGAAATACAATCTTAGGGTAGGTGCTATTAAATGCTTGCTCTATTCAAATTCAAATCAAAAATACTTTTCCCACTCCTTTTCAAATCAATTCAAAAAGGCTACACTTATTAACAAGCTAAAGTCCTTATTCAAATCCTTTTCAATCCACACACGACACTCTTTCAAACAATTCAAACAAATAAGGTGTAGGAGTTTTTCTTTCTTGAACAATTTAAAACCTTTAATCGTAACCTGGGGCAGGGTAGTTACTCAGTTAACCCAATTATACTAGCTATTGTTTACGCAAATAATGATGGATTCCCGTAACCGTTAAGTCAGGCAGTCAATATACATCAAGAAGAAAAAGCTGTAAAGTCAAAACCTATGAAGGAGACTTATCAAAAATCGAAACATCCCGCTGACTGTAATCTCAAAATAAACAGTTCAGGCAAAAGTTAGGGATAACAAAGTCAAAAAAGAGGTCACTAAAAAACCCTCTACAAAAGGAAAAGAATTACAAAAAACCAAAAAAAGGATGATTGCCTGTCCAAATAAACTTCCATTACTTAAAACCATCATCAAATGTCAAAGTTACGACTTCAAAGATCTGTTAAAGCTGAAACGCAAAGTTAACTGAGCATAGGATCGAAGAACATCACGAAGATAGGGATGGGTATAAATAAATTTTTAGCCACTATCTTTTGTTTCTTAAACCGTGAACCAAGCCACGCTACAACCCTTGAAAGTCCTAACTGAAGTGTGGTTAGTTCGAAAGCATACTGTCACCAAAAAGGTATCCTGACTCCTTAAGGTTTACCAAAAATGCTAAGTTGATATTCCGTTTTTACAAACATCACGTTTTTACAAATATCACGCTTTTACATCTCCTGTCTTAATGTTTTTCAAAAACTCAAGACAGACGTATGCATTGCATCTCATGAATTCATTATTAAACATATTCTGCTACATAATTTCAAATGTTAGCATCAGAATGATTTTGCACAGGGTATGAATAATGACTCAAAGTTATCCCGACCAACAAAGATTACTCCAAGAAGCAATGTCTCCTACGTATACAAGGGGCATGGCATGTTTTGCCCAATCAATCTGGGGCAATCAAGTCAAGATTCCAAGGATCTCTTAAAATTCCAAAACAGTCAAAGGCATACATCCCAAGTGGGTTTCAAACTATTTCTCGATCAATCTGGGGCAATCAAGTCAAGACTCCGAGAATCTCTCAAGGATGCCGGAACAATCAGGGACATGCATCTAAGTAGATCTGAAGCTACTTCCCAATCAACATGGGACATTGGCCTGGGCCTATGATTATTAGGGGCATGTCGCCCATAGTGCTCATATCATAAAGTCCTCGCGAGGAGAATCCTCCCAAAGTCCCTACTAGCAGGGGCAAATCTATGCAAGTTCAGTTTGACATCTTGATCAATACTCAGTGGTGTGTCCTACTCAATATTAGTCCAGGAGTAGCAAGAGCTATAAATAACTGGGGGCAATATTCGAAGCACTCATTCCTTCCCACAAAGCCGGTTTCACACAACCATATCCCCACAGAGTAATCATTAAGAAGATATCTCCAAATGTTCTCGTCCCAAAAAGGACTTAGTTCCCCAACGGAGTTTTACATCTTCGACACTGCTGATTCCCCGACTCTTTTCTCTTCTCCAAACGGGTTTATCCATCCTTCTTATCCCCAGTCATGGTATATCAAGATCAATCACTCAAATGGATCTCATCCCCAAGCAGAAGTCATACATCCCCAGCTGAGCATCTCCAAGACAAGATCAAACATCAAAATCACAATAATACAGAGATTTATTTTCTCAAACAGAACAACATAAATCATACTCACATTCATACATTGTATACATTACCCCATAATAAATTCATACATAACATGCAAGTTTCTCATTTATTTTAGACTCGTCGCATAATACATGCACCATAACATTGCATAAAACTGACAATATCTGACAGGTACGTTACGAAGATTCGAATCTTATTCAAAGCAAAGCTTAACGCACGGTTTTCCATACATCTACAGATGCAAATTGGATTAGTCTAACGCACGACTCATCCTTCAACCTAACGCATAACTTTCCAGACATCTACAGATGCAAATTGGATTAATCTAACGCACGACTTATCCTTCAACCTAACGCACGGTTTTCTAGACACCTACGGATGAAAATTGGATTAGTCTAACGCACAACTTATCCTTCAACCTAACGCACGGTTTTCCAGACATCTAAGGATGCAAATTGGATTAGTCTAACTCACGACTTATCCTTCAACCTAACGCACGGTTTTCCAGACATCTACGGATGCAAATTGGATTAGTCTAACACACGACTTATCCTTCAACCTAATGCACGGTTTTCCAGACATCTACGGATGCTGTCATACCCCAAAATTTGCCCATACTATTTCTTTTGTTCAAATTCAAATCAAGGTACAAAGCTCCAAGACACACTCTCCTAAACAAGGATCAGAAAATTAGGGTTTTGTTGTTCTGAGGAAAAATCAATGGATCAAAAGCTCTAACACATTTCATATGGTCTATGATATCCCACACTACTTCCATGACAAAATACAGGTCTCAATTCAAAGAGTTGGTCACTCAATTGCTCAGAAAGTCAACAGTCGACTAGTTTGACCTAAAAGTCAACTGTGGTCAAAATACAGTCAAAACTCCTGATTTTTTGTCAACATCCTCATATTGAAGTATCATTCACCATTTGATCAAGAATTGATCATGGTTCACCAAGGAAATATCAGAAAATCAACAATTCCAAAAGTTTCTAAATTAGGGTTTTCAAAGGAGAAAGTCAACTAAACTTTGACTAGCCATAACTTTCACATGGAACATCATAAATTCTCCATCCAAAGCCTATCTTGAAGGAAATTTGATTCTCTATAATTTTGTCTCTCACAAGCCAATTCTAAAAATGCTTCATTTGGGAGATATGGACCAAAACATTATAGGTCCTTTTCAAAAGTCAACCAAAAGCAGTTTTTTGTCATAGCCAATATCATCAAGATAAATTCTTCAAATGGAAAAGAGCTTCTAAAGTGGCTTGTAGAGGACATCTTGAGGTTTCCTAAAAGTCCTAGAACTCCTCCATATCTCAAAAGTTGAGGGAGATATGCCTTGTCAAAGTTGGACAAATTTGAGAGGGAAAATGTAAAAGAAAAAGGGTTCAAATTGAATTTTTTTGCAAAGGAGCCCAACTTTTTATGGCCCAAACTTGATCTCCAAGATATCCAAGGCCTCAAATCTGAATGTCACGAATTTTGAAATATTTATTTGATTTTATATGAATTTTTAATCATTTAAAAGTGATTTTAATTCATGGAAATTAAGTAAAAATCAAATATTCAATTAGAAGTCTTGTACCAATCAAATCCAATCACCAAAATATGCATAATTTCATAACAAATTCGTGCTCATATGGATTGGTGGAGAAAGATTGAAATTTGTCCAATTTAGAAAGATTTATAAAACAATTTCAATCAAAAAATCAATATTTGATTTGGTGAAGATTTAATCAAGTTTTACAACCCTAATCTCATCACATATAAGTATATAGTCATTCCACATTGCAAGGGGGCGAAACATTCATAAGGATTGGTGGCCAGAAAGTACAGAAAAAACTCAAAAATTTCAATGAAAATGAGGATTCGGATTCAAGGTTGCAGCCATTGTCAAGGGGATTTGAGGGTCGAATCATATTCCTGAAACATCAAGGAAGCCTTCCCAGTCAATTTCGAGGCCTGAAGCGCAACAAATCAACATCTCCTTCACCACGATTTGAGCCTTTTTTATTTCGATTTTCATCATACACACATTATGAATTGCATTTGATCATATAACTATGTTCATAACAACATTTGCAAGCTTTCTGGATAATTTAATTTGGTTTTAGTCACGGATACAAGGATCCACCATTGTAGGGTTTTCAAAGCTCTCAATTAGGGTTCTTGGATATAACCAGAATTGGGCCGAATTAGAGCCATCCTTGAATCCGTGATGATGATACGAACGCAACCATGTGTTCTTTTTTGATTTTCATGCCCGTATGGAGTTTTTGCGATTTGCAGGTTTATAGCCACGTGAGAAAAACGTTGCCAAAGGTCTTCTTGTTTCAAAAGAACCCCACGAAGAAGATGATAGGCGTCTGGGCGCGCAAGCGTTTTTTTTTTATTTTTCAATTACCGTTTTGCATAGCATATATTGGTTTTGGATTGCAGGGATATCAACAAGCGTGTAATGGCCTAGTGGGAGGAGTAGGAACTCAAGGTTTGTGATACAAGGGCGTGGGTTTGATCCCCACCCCTTTCATGTTATTTTTCATATTTTCTACTTTAACCGATCCTGTGCAGGTCCATGGTTCAGGCTTACTCTGCGCCACAACTTTCTAGCCATCAGATCTCCATCCATGCTGATCCAAGGATCATGAATGTGCCGGTCCATCATGCACCTACATCAGCATATCACATTGGATCATAAGCTGAGTTCTCTATTTTATATATATATATATATATATATATATATATATATATATATATTTATTCAATAATTATATTTTGTGTATGGTTTATTTGTTAAAATTTCTTTTAAATTTTTTTTAATAAAACTTCTTTTGAATTCCTTTTTTTTATATAAAATCATGTATTGTTAATAATATTTATTTTATACTTAACTTGATTTAATTGTTAATAATAATTCTTCTTTGATTTAAATGATTAATTGTTTAATTAATTATCAATACTTTTATTTATTGATTTAAAATATATTTTAGGACCAGAAGATTTAATCGAAACTTTATTTCTAGCCGATTTAATTAATTAGGTTAAAAACCAATGATTAATTATATCATATTTTATTTATTCTATTAACCAAGGTTAACTTATACCCTGATCAGGGTTTACGAAGATCATGCCTGCACTAAAAATATTTCTTTGTGTATTCTTTTCAGGGCAATCTTCAGATACCTCCCGACTACGCGCCACGCCTTTTACGAAGCTAAGTCCCGACTTTTATTTTCTTTCATTTTATTATTTAAATCTTTATTTGCATTATAAAATGGTTATTAAGGTAAAAACCTCGAAAGTCAATGGACTCTTTTGCACTCACGTCTTTATTTGTTTTTGCCCATTTTTCAGGGTTAACCTCGAGGCTACCTACAGCTATAAACCATATCAGATCAAATAAAAAGCTAAGTCCTATTTCATATTTATTTTAAATATTAATTCTATTTTATTTTGTTTCTTTCATCAAATTAGGGTTAGCCTTAATTGTCGTTGAATTAACCATGCACTCACTACTTTTTGTTTTTTCTCTTTTTCCCACTTTTTTTAGGGTTTACCAACCGCCAAAGCTTAAATAGTCGGTAACCCTAAACTCTTATCACTCTGCCTAATTATTACTTATGCCAAACCCGCTGGTTTCTTATTCCCCTCCCCATATTTTTATGTATTTATTTCTAGTTTGTATTGATTGGCCTTAAAGGCACTTAAAACTATATAATATTAATTGTTGTGGTTAGTAATTCTAGGGAGTGATAACCCTGAACTGAATTAGAATCACCTAATTACAAGATAACTTATTCTGAATTTGATCACGTGATTGTTGCACCCACGCACACTTTTTTTGTAACCTCTTGTTGCCTTGTTGCATGTTGCCTGTTGCCTTGTGCTTTTTGCAGAATAGCCATGTCCCTCGAATACGAGGATACCTCAGCCATGTTGCCTCGATTATGCAAAGATCATTGGTCCCTAATGATGCTGCCTTCGATACACTAATATGATCTCGACCCTCAGAAGTTTCCTTTGAAAGGCTGAGGTATCCTCTGATTGCCTAACGAAAGGCTATTTTGATCCTTCCCTTAGACTACCTGCCTTTCTATGGCATGGGACAGTCTTATGGCGAACGAACTCTCGATGACCCTTCAATCTCCAAATGAAAGGCTTCCCGCCCTCTTATGGCACGGATAGACCCTTTCACTCTGAAAGGCTAAAGAACATTTTCATCTAACCAGGTAATTTGCCCTTAATTGCATGCTCTGGTTTAAAAATATTTTTCTACTCTTTTTCATAAACCTTCAAAAGGCTACGCTCATTTACGAGCTAAAGTCCTTGTTTCCTCTTCTTCTATATTTCTTTCAAAAAAGCAAAGCAATTAAGAGCCCATGGAAAACCATGGATGCAAAGGGTGCCTTAAACCTTCCCTTGGCATAATTACCCCCCGAACCCTGTTTTTATTTAAAAGGTTTTTCCTGTTCTTTTAGCCTTTCTGATTAATTTGGATAAAATAAAAGTCGGTGGCGACTCTTGCTATCTGCACATTTCGATAAAAAAGTCAATTCACCGTATTACAGATGCAAATTGGATTAGTCTAACGCACGACTTATCCTTCAACCTAACGCACGGTTTTCCAGACATCTATGGATGCAAATTGGATCTGATCTAACGCACGACACATCCTTCAACCTAACGCACGACTTTCCAGACATCTATGGATGCAAATTGGATTTGATCTAACGCACGACACATCCTTCAACCTAACGCACGGTTTTCCAGACATCTATGGATGCAAATTGGATCTGATCTAACGCACGACACATCCTTCAACCTAACGCACGGTTTTCCAGACATCTATGGATGCAAATTGGATCTGATCTAACGCACGACACATCCTTCAACCTAACGCACGGTTTTCCAGACATCTATGGATGGAAATTGGATTTGATCTAACGCACGACCCATCCTCCAGTCCAACGTACAACTCAACCTAAGTATATTCTTCAGATACGGTCTAACGTATGACGTATTCTAACTCTCAAGTCTCTCGACATCCGGATGGCATCTTTAAGCCCATCTCCGACAATATTCTGCCCGGATGGCATCTTTAAGCCCATCTCCGAAAACACTCTGCCTAGATGGCATCTTCAAGCCCATTTCCGATAAAATTCCCTACTTCAGCTAGGGCAAATTCTTGGGTATTTTAGTGTTCAATCCCCTTCTACCCTCAGATTCCGACAGGCACACATACCAATCTACATCCTCAGCTATAAGAAGATTGAACAGGGGCAACTGTCATACCCCAAAATTTTCCCATACTATTTCTCCTATTCAAATTCAAATCAAGGTACAAAGCTCAAAGACACCCTCTCCTAAAACAAGGTTCATACACTAGGGTTTTGTTGCTCTGAGAAGAAGTCAATGGATCAAAAGCTCCAAGACACCCCATATGGTCTATGATATTCCAAACTACCTCCATGAAAAAATTCAGGGCCCAAGTCAAAAGATTGATCACTCAATTGCTCAGAAAGTCAACAGTCGACTAATTTAACCTAAAAGTCAATTGTGGTCAAATACAGTCAAAACTCCTGATTTTTTGTCAACATCCTCATATTGAAGTATCATTCACGATTTGATCAAGAATTGATCATGGTTCATCAAGGAAAGATCAGAAGTCAACAATTCTAAAAGTTTCTAAATTAGGGTTTTATAGGAGAAAGTCAATTGAACTTTGACCAGCCATAACTCTCACATGGAACACCATAAATTTTCCATCCAAAACTCATCTTGAAGGAAATTTGATTCTCTACAACTTTGTCTCTCACATACGAAGTCTAAAAATGCTTCATTTGAGAGATAGGGACCAAAACATTATAGGTCCTTTTCAAAAGTCAACCAAAAGTCATTTTTTTCAACAGGACACACAAGGAGCATGGAAAAATATTTTGACATAGGACCAAAAACACTGGTTAGAGGGCTCTTCAAGGTTTCTAAAAAGTCCTAGAACTCCTCCATACCTCAAAAATTGAGGGAGATAGGCCTTGTCAAAGTTGGACTATTTTGAAAAAGAAAATGTGAAGGAACTTGAATATTTTGGCAAATGGGCCCAAGTTATTTTAATCCAATCTTGATCCTCAAGTATCCAAGAGCCCAAAATCTCTTTGCCACAAAAATATATGATTTATTTGATTTATTTTGATTTTTATTTCAATTAAAAAGAATTAAAATCATGTAAATTAAAAGAAAATCAAATATTTGGTAAAAGATGTGATTTGGATCCAATGCAATCATCAATAAAGTCCCAATATTAATCAAATTTCGTGCATAGGTGATTGGAAGAATCAATCAAATTTTCTCAATTGCAAATCAAAGATTTACAAAGATTTAAGGCCATTTTGTAACCCTAAATCATTCCCTCCATATATGACCACGTTCCCAGCATAAGGGGAGGGGGATAGCACTCAAAACCGCACACGAAGTTCTCCAAAATTCTCAAAAACTAGGGCATTTGGTAAAACGAGTTGCAGCCACCCTCGGGCCTTTATAATTGCTTCAATCCATTCCTAGAGTCTTAAAGAGCATGAGTGAATCAATCTCCAACTCTCATGGTGCCCGAAACGCACACATCATGTTCATGCCACCTTATACATAGGTAAGTTTCGATCTTTATGATTCAACGTTTTTCACGTGAAACTAACCATATATTCGAGTTTGTTGTGTAAATTAGAACAGGTCTAGGGCATTATATCGGAGCCATGACGCATAGGGAAGGATTTACCATTGTTAGGGCAAGGTTGAGAGGAGCTTCGGTCTGGCCCATACAAGCGTCCTTAGATCAAATAAATCCCATGTTCGTGACTAGGAGGCTCAGTTTAGGAGATCTGTATCATTACTTTGTGTTGTTTCTTTTGTTTTTCGCTGTTGCCATGAGTGCAGGTTCAGCTATGATTTTGTCGTAGCAAATCCATTGCTAAAACGCAGCAAATAAGTGAGCTTCCAAAGGAGGAAGACGAAGACTGATGCAAGGGACCCACGAACAACGCGTGGAGAATGGCCATTGGCGAGTCAAAGGCGTTTTTTCTCCCTCTGCAGGCGTGTCCAAACTCGGTTCGTCGGTCAACAAGTCATCGTTCTCTCCCCTTTCTTCATTGGCTGAACGTGCTTTCCCATGGGCCCCAGTTTGATTCTCTTGACTTTTTCAAACTAACATATAATTTTATATTTATTCATTTTCGTTTGATATATTAACAGTTGAAGTATGCAGCTCCCTTGGCAAAAGAAGAAACGCTTTGTTATACTGGAGGCGTGGGTTCGAGACCCAGCAGCGCCAATTTATATTTTTAATTTGCTATGGTTTATACATAGATCCTATGCACGCTTCAGACGCTGGTGCACAATGGAATACCACCTGCCAATGGTTGGATTCACACCAAGGACCGAATCAAAGAGCCTAGATTGCAAGACTACCATGGACCTCCACAAGCGTAAAGCACTGAATCAGAGCTAAGTCTTTTTTTTTTTTAATTTTCTTTTAATTACATAATTCTTTGTTTTTTTAATTGTTCTTTTTTTATTAATTATTCATTTTTTTCTCTAAAAAAATCTTTATTAACCACATAATATTGTATTTTTGATGATAATTTATTTTATTTAATCGAAAATTCGATGTTTCCATAATTTTATCTATAATCGTTTTTAAACGATAAAAATAATTATGTTGTCTGCCTTATACGGTCGACTGGTCTTTGCTTATTGAGTTGTTAATTTTTTCCCTTTTAGGGTTTGTTTTTGCATTTTAATTTTTGATCTGCCACGTTATAATTGTTGGGGACTTTAATGCACTAACATTTCTCTTCTTTGTGCCCAATTTGTGCCCAATTTTTAGGGTTAATCAAAATCCTTCAGACACGCGCCATACCAATTGAAAAGCTAAATTTTCAATTCTTTTCTTATTTATATATGGCTAAATTACCTCCAGGGTCCTTTAAGTTATTTAATCGTAACAATTCGGTCCTTTTATGTTTTTTACGTTGCATGTGGGTCCTTTATGTTAATTAACGCATGCACCGTTGACCTATTTCTACTTTATTTTGTTCTATTACATTTATTCTAACTTCTAAAATTCATATTAAATTCGTTTTTGGTCCAAAAATTATGAAAAAATTTCTAAAAATACTGCTTCTCATTTTACACTTCATGTAATTTTATGAGAATTTTATTTTCTGTTTTACTATTTTTCTTTAATTTTTTCCTTTGCATGCATTTTAATTAGTTTAAAAATACTTTTATGCACTAAACAATTCTGAAAATTTTATTATATGATCCAATGATGCTCTATCACCTATGTTATGTGATATATCAGTACCTTTAATGTTTCTTCAGCTTTTTTGGAAAGGATTTTGAGAAAAACGTTAATGGTGCAAACGTTAGTTAACATAAAGGACTAACATGTAGCGAAAAAGGACTAACTTGTTACAATTAAAACATAAAGGACTAACTTGTTACAATTAAATAACTTAAAGGACCCAGGAGGTAATTTAGCCTTTATATATTATTTTACTTTTATTTTTTGCCTTTTGCCCAAATTATGATTAGCTTTAACTGTCAATGAATTGATAATGCACTCACCCCTTTGTATTTGTTTTCTCTTTTCTCAATTTTCAGGGTTAGCAAACCGTCAAAACTCAATAGTCGGTAACCCTAAAACCTATCTGATTTACTTTCTGTAATTATTATTTATGTCAAACCTATTGCACTGTTGGTCCACTGGTTTTTCTTTCCCCTTCCCCATAATATTGTATCTGCTTCGAGGTTGTATTGTGTGGCCTTGAAGGCACTTAAACTGTGATATTATATTATTGTGTGGTTAGTAATCCTAGGGAGTGATAACCCTGAATTGAACTTAGAATAACTAATTATAAGATAATTTATTCTGAATCTGGTCACGTGATTGTTGCACACACGCACCTTTTATGGTAACCCTCTTGTTGCCTGCTGCCTTGTGTTTTTTTGCAGAATAGCCATGTCCCTCGAATACGAGGGTACCTCAGCCATGTTGCCTCGATTAAGATCATAAGTCCCTAATGATGCTGCCTTCGATACACTAATATGATCTCGTCCCTCGGAAGTTGCCTATGAAAGGCTGAGGTATCCTCTGGCTTCCTAAACGAAAGACTATTCTGATCCTTCCCTTAGACTACCTGCCTCTCTATGGCATGGGACAGTCTTATGGCGAACGAACTTTCGATGACCCTTCAACCTCCAAATGAAAGGCTTCCTGCCCTCTTATGGCATTGATAGACCCTTTCACCCTGAAAGGCTAAAAGACTTGTTTATTTACAAATATTAAGGTAATTGCTCCTAATTGCCTTGCTCTGGTTAAAATCTTTTTCTACACTTTTTTTTCATAAACCTTCAATATGGCTACGCTCATTTACGAGCTAAAGTCCGTATTCTCTTCTTCTACATTTCTGAACTCAAAGAGCAAAGCAATTAAGAGCCCATGGAAAACCATGGATGCAAAGGGTGCCTTACACCTTCCCTTTGCATAATTACCCCCTGAACTCAAAATTTCTTTAAAATGTTTTTCTCTGTTCTTTTAGCCTTTCTAATATTTGGATAAAGTAAAAGTCAGTGACGACTCTTGCTTAACCGCGACATTTCGATAAAAAAGTCAGTTCACCGTATTACAGCATGACAAAACCGTACATGTTTTTGACGTGCGTCATTCCAGGACTGTCGAGTCCAAAAGTCGGAATTGATGTGTATTTACAACCTTTAATTGATGATTTGAAGAGATTTTCGATTGGAGAATGGACTTATGATATATCACGTAAACATAACTTTACTATGCGAGCTGCCTTAATGTGGACCATCAACGACTTTCTAGTATATGGCATGTTGTCTGGTTGGGGTACACATGGCAAAATGGGTTGTCCGTATTGTATGGGATACACCAAGGCAATTACGTTAGATAAAGGGGGAAAAATCGTGGTTTGACTGTCACCGCATATTCCTACGAAAAAAATCATCCGTATAGAAGAAACAAGACAAGTTTCAAAAAAGACACACAGATAACAGATTCAGCTCCACCTCGATTGTTACCGGGTGCTGTATGGGACCGAGTTTGTGAACTACCAAAAATTACAGATACTGGAGAGACATGTAGGATTGAAGGATATGGGGTCGAACACAATTGGACGAAAAGAAGTATATTATAGGACCTCCTGTATTGGAAAGATAATTTATTGCGCCATAATTTGGATGTTATCCATATTGAGAAGAATTTTCTTGATAATGTATTTAACACCGTGATGGATGTTAAAGGCAAAACAAAAGATAATGAGAAGGCTAGACAAGAGATGAAAATTTAGTGCAATTGAAAAGAGTTAGAGTTAAATCCTCAACCAAATGGAAAATTATTGAAACCAAAGGCCTCTTAAGTTTGACATCCCAAGAAGCTAAAGCAGTTTGTCGATGGTTAAAAGAATTGAGATTTCCCGACGGTTATTCTTCAAATTTAGAAAGGTGTGGTGATGCTAACACAGGGAAGTTGCATGGTATGAAAAGTCATGATTGCCATGTTTTTATGGAACAATTTCTACCAATTGCATTCGGTTCTCTACCCAAACATGTGCTCAATCCATTAACTGAAATTAGTCAATTTTTCAGAGATATTTGTGCATCAGCTTTAAGAGTGGAATGAAGAGGGGAAAGCCTCTATTTGTGCATCAGCTTTAAGAGTGCACGAAAAAGCTACAAGTTAAAAGCTTCTACTTGGCAGATTGGTTATTGGAATGTTTTTTGCACGACTATGAGCAGAGGGTAAAGGGACAATGCTTTGAAAAGATGTACTTGATTCCTCTTGATTGGCTCCTGAGTTACTCATTTTCAAGAGCTTCACAATAGAGGAAGGTTAAAGGTTTACTCTATGTTAGACCAAGATAACGATCTAATATATATACGTGTGGTCTAAGGAGTGGTATTAATTAGTGCCAGGGCCGGCCCTGTGCATGTGAAGTGCTACAGCACAGGGCCCCAGATTTTAGGGGCCCCAAAATTTTAAAAGGTCCAATTTTTTTTCCATAAATATTAATTGAAATAAATAAAATGTTATGATAAAAATTCAATAAATCAAAAAATGATATAATAAAAACTCAATACATACAAAAATTGAGATAGATCAAAATTCAAAATAATTTTAATTAAATATATTATTGATTAATACATAAATATAATTTTTATGTGTCTTTTTTAATTATTATAATTGTATTATAATTGTTGAGTTTTGCTTGCTTACTTGATACATTTTCGTGCACAAATTGATCCAAGATCACAAGGTGTTTGGTTTTATGTTTAAACAAGTTTTCTTCTCTTTATT
This sequence comes from Vicia villosa, assembly GCF_029867415.1. Taxonomy (NCBI): domain Eukaryota; kingdom Viridiplantae; phylum Streptophyta; class Magnoliopsida; order Fabales; family Fabaceae; genus Vicia; species Vicia villosa. Next base: position 101,626,115 of record NC_081183.1, read on the forward strand.
TGCTGTTTTTTTGAAAAGTTGTGTTGTGCAAATCGATTTGCATATTGTGCAAATCGATTTACATAAATGATTTTTGTGCAGAATTTGAAAACAGAGTTATGCAAATCGATTTACACTCTCTGCAAATCGATTGTGCAGCTGAGCAGAATGTGTTTTTTGCCTTTTTTTGATTTGTTCTTGGTTCTAACTCATCTTCTACTCCCTTCTTTTGTTATTTTCTTTGAATCACAAGTTAGAGGCCTAATTTCTCTCTAATATCCATGGACTTAGGGCGTCGATAGGATGAGAATCCACATCCACAAAATTAAGTGATTGAAATTATGGATGAAAGGAGCTTTTGAATGTGGTTCCATCTTTTATTTCTTCTTCTTTTGATCGATGAAAGTCTTAATACCTTGAGAATTCTTATGGATTCTTGGTAAAGACTAGATCGCTACATATTTTCTTTTCGTGCGGTATCGCTTTTAGAGAGTGATCTATATAGCTTCTCTCGCATGCATTAGCACATAAAGTTTTGACCGGCAACATTGTAGGGTGATTTCTAAATAAATCACTTGGCGATCTGCTTAACATAGCGCAATATTTCGTGTCCCGAATAAAAAAGATCAAACATGGAAGAGAATTGTATGCGATTGATTTATGACTTATGGAAGTTTATTGTGTCGTCACTATGATTTTATCAAGCTTCTGATAAATTTCCATTGAATTTAAATCCGAGAACATCCTTCACTCACCATCGATCTTTACTACTAACTTTGATAACATACTTGACAAGTTTCAAGATGGTTATCTTTAACATATAACAATTAACTTTAATTTCCGCATTTTATTATATTGCTCTTTATATTTCTCGCTTTATTGCTTTATTTTATCATTTCATCATGTTTATGTTTCCGCCATTTTCTCTTTGTCCATTTGGACGTTTACATTCCGCTATTTTCTCTTTGTCCATTTGGACGTTTTGTTTATGTTTTCCGCTATTTTATTTTTGTCCACTTGGACCATACTCTATTTTTGTACTAAAACACTAATAAATAACAAAAATCTAAAAAACACCTAAGGCTCCCTATGGACTATTGGTTACTATCCCGAGCATTTTGGAGACTTGGACTTTTGGACTTAGTAACTCCGGACCCTGTTATTCTGTTGTTACACTGTTGTTATTCTGTCTGTATGGCATTGGATTGTTGTCTGTTTGTGTGTGCAGGTATTTCCTTGAAAGCCCTTAATGGTTAATTCCAAGGCGTTGTGATAAGAATTTTTCCCGAAAACAGTCGTTACTCTGCCCGATTTTCGTCAAAATTTTAATGTGCTTAATGCAAAGTGGTACTAAAGATAATAAGTTCATCTGGATCCCCAAGTGATAATGTGTTGGGTTAGTATTGATATTCCAAAGGATGGGAAATCTACCTTGACTCATAATGTCAAGTGTCGGCTTCTTATTTCGGTTAGACCGTTTCTTGCCTTAGCTTTTATTTTACGCATTAGGATAGCCTCTTCATCTCCTCCCCTTCTTAGATTTTCAAATCTTCTCCCTTTTTCAAAAAATATTCTTAGATTTGTAATCTCTTTTAAAAACTTTTCTTTAAAAATATCTTTTGCCCTTAGTGGCCTTTTCTTCAAAAGCTTAGACATGATTAATTATTGTAGTGAGTGGTAATACCCCACAATTTTGAAATTGATTGATATAATGAGATATTTTCCGCGTGAGAGAGCTAGTGGCATACTCGTTGATTTCTATCCGAGTTGGAGCCCTTCTTTCATTTGCGATGCAAAGAACTCATTTGTTCTCATGCTCAAGATCAATGGCTGAGTATTCTCTCCGACGACGATAAAGTGTTTATTTCCTTTTAAACTGTTTTTCCCTTTTAAGCGGAACTACATTAGCTCTGACTTCTCCATTGCACCGAGGAGGTATGTAGGCACAAGGCTTAATGCTTTGCCAAGCTTATTTTAAAATTCAAACAAACCCTTTTTTTCACACACAATATCGTTTATTAAACACAGATTTTCAAAAAGGTTCCTGTGGAGTACCACAAATATGAGGGGTGCTTAAAACCTTCCCCTTGTATAATCAACACCCTTACCTAATATCTCTTTCTTGTTTTAAACTTTGGGTTTTCTTATTTCTCTTCCTTTTTCCTTTGGAAATAATAAGGCGCGGTGACGACTTTCACTGAAATATTGAGTCGAGTCAATCCTATGGCTTTGATCTCCGATTTTCCCCGCTACAATAAGTACCAAATCACCAGTTCATAGTTCAACTAAACATTATCCAAACTAATAAAATAAGAGTTTATCAAAATGACTCTAAAACAAGCATTCCCCAGTGTTATAAGACCAGAGCATGACACTGACGCGATTGAAAACTAAACGGATTAGCTTACAAGTTATCCTCACCAAGCACAAACGTTGCTACTCCTCAATCTGAAAATGATCAATAGTAAGGGTGAGACATATCACAATTAAACTATATTATGAGTTCATAACGACAAAACATCACAAGCAGATTATTTACCCTATTGCAACATATTTTAGATTTCAGAACTTATTCACCAACGATTACAAGAAACAATCAACACAAACCACATCACTACGATATAACATTGGAAATCTTCCAATCATGTTATAACAACACATATACAAATGCAATGAGTCTATGAATGTGGTACCAATCATGGGATTAACCCATCTAACAGATCCAAACAACACCGGGATACGACCACCGCCAATCACTAATTTCGCACAATGGGAATTAGCCATCGATGATCCAAACAACACCGGGATACAGCCACCAAATGATTCTGAATGCATGCACAACATCTAGCATACTAATCATCCACACCGACTACGATGAACAAAATCATCTCACATAACTCACCGATAGCAACACCGAATTTAGTATATTCATTCTTCAGCACAATCAACAATCACACCATACATACTCATACCAAACATAACATAAACATCACCGTTATGTCATTACCACATCACCACATTGTTACATTTATCAAAATATGCACACAACGTATAAACACACCATAAAAATTAAATCGGAATTTTCAAAATAAAATCGAGTCATGGTTCATTAACCCAATTCACTAGATAGAACACTAAATTACCTCTCCAATGCTCAATACGGAAACTAAAACGGACTTACGGTTTAAAAGATATGAATGTTAGAAATTAAAATATTTTTCAAAAAGCATCAGGTGTAACCGGTTACCACCCATGTTGTACCCGATTACACATCGACGTCAACAATTCGCTATTTTCAAAACTCATCCGGTAATCGGTTACAGCATAGAGGGTAACCAATACAGACCCCAAAACTCCAGTTCCTAACTATTTTACATTGTTGTAATCAGTTACAGCATCGCGGTTACCCGGTTACAGCGTACCCAGCAGCAGACATTCCAGATTTTAACAGCATTTCCTCCTCTCTAATTTAAACCAAATCGTACCAAAACGATTGTAAATTTGAAACAACACCAATTCACCCATCCTACTACATTTCTAACATGCATTGGGGTTATCTAACATCAAGTATGTTCTATAATCAATCAATTTCATCAATTCCTCCAATTTATACTCTATAATCCCAAAACCCCAAAACCTAACATACATTCAATTGAGATAAACAATACACCTAATCAATTCTAGCATTCCTAAACTTATAATATAGGCTAAAAGGATTAGTCACCCCTTACCTTAGCCAAATGTTCTTGAATGCTTCTTCTCCTATTCCTCTGCTCTTTCACGTACTCTTGGTTTCTCTTCTTCTCTTTTGACTTTTCTAATTTTCTTTTCTTTCTAACTCCCTTTAATTATGAAAAACAAAATTAGTTTAGTAAGGCCTATAGTTCTCACCTCCCCTTTACTAACCACCATACTGGCCCAATTGTTTATTTCTCATAATATTTCAATAAATCACCAAAACTCCCAATAATCCCATTAATAATTTAAATTCCAATTAAATTAAATAATATAAATTATGGGGTGTTACATCCCTTGCAAGGGGAAATCATTCGGTTGGTTCAGTGGTGACGGGAAAGTGACTAGAAGGCTAGATCGGTTCCTTCTTTCTAAAGATATTATTTGTTCCTGGGCTGTAGTGGGTTAGTTTATTGGTAAGCGGGATATCTCGGACCATTGTTCGGTTTGGATTCTGGTCGACATAGAAGATTGGGGGCCGAAACCTTTCATGTTCAACAATAGCCGAAACCTTTCTCTTCCAAGCTTCCGAATCTCTAGGATGTCTCAATATTCCATCATTATTTGTATCTGTTGCGTGCCATCTCATATCCTCTGCTATCTTTGACGATAAAAATAATCTCTGTAATCGAGGTTTTAATGGAAAATAACGAAGAACCTTGGCAGAAATTTTCTTCTTTTTCTTGTTAACAGAGACCTCTTCATTTGTTTTCCATTTTGAAGTGTTACATTTTTTTCAAATCTCTCTCTCTTCATCTTCTCCCCAATAAAGCATACAATTGTTTGGACATGCGGGTATCTTTACATAATTCAAACCAAGTTTTGTGATTGATTTCTTGGCTTCATAGAACGAACTTGGAATGTTTGCATATTCAAATGCATCCTTTATTAACTCTAAAATCATTGTCATTGCCTTCTCACTCAATCGACATAAACATTTTATATGGTACAACTTAACCAAAAAAGATAGTCTGGAATATTTTCCACATCCTTCATATAAAGGTTGTTCTCCTTCTCTAGCAAACTCATAGTACTTCTTGGCCTCATTTCTTTTCTGATTTGCACTTGGCATCACATAATCTTCTTGGCCAATCTCCAAATTTGATGTTGATGGTATTTCATTAGCATCATTCCTGTCAACTCCAAATGCATCGTTGATCATGTTCTGAATAGGATCTTCGACACTGATAATATCTTCAACCATATTTGGAGTAGTACTAAGGGAGATAGTATTAGGTACTACAAAGGACTCTCCATGATGAATCCACGTGGTGTATCCCTTTGGAAAGGATGACCAACTTAAGTGGTCGAACATGACACTCCTACTCACCGGTTTTCTGAAACCACAGCGTTTACAAGGGCATATTACTACGTTGTTTTCTTTTGCATCTTTAAATGCAAAATTAATAAATTCTTTTATCCCTTGCTGATACGCAATCGATGATTGTGGCTTCGTAATCCATGACTTATCCATTTCTTAAAAAAAAATATAGATATTAAATTATATGTTCAAGAGGTCTAGTACTATTTAATAAAAAATTACGACCAAATTTTGAAGTAGTCACAAAAGTTGTGCACTGTGTTAAACATGACTGGATATATATATATATATATATATATATATATATATATATATATATATATATATATATATATATATATATATATATATATATATATATATATATATATATATATATATATATATATATATATATATATATATATATATATATATATATATATATATATATATATATATATATATATATATATATATATATATATATATATATATATACACTAAATTGGTTGAATTTTGTAAATATTCTTGGTACCCTAAAAAAATGCACTTGGACAGAGATAGATCTTGAATTTTTTTTGTAACCAACCATATATTATAAAACTTTTAGCTAACCACCGTGAATAGCTAAATACAAAATGTAATTTCACAAAAGAGTAGATACCATAAGAATAATAGCCATTCATGACTTGGCTAAACTCATAAGCATAATATCAACACCAGAGCTTAAAAAGTAACTAAAAGTTACATGCCGTTTCTTTCTTTCTATTATGCTTCTCTTCCAAACCTTGAACAGTAGAATCAAGACACTTCCTGACACACAAAGAACATGTAAATTTATGGGTGATGATAATAATAAAAATATTAATTCTAAAGATACCAAAACCAACCAAACCATAACAAAATTGTAAAATAGTTCCGTTGAAGAATTATCCTAATAGTTATTTTGGCAAAATATTTAAGTTTCTACAAAACATAATGATGAGAGTTCAGACAATGAAAAGTTAATTTCATGTGTCTAGAATGTCCTGCTAAAGGAGTAAGGGATGCATTTTTTGTATACAGTGTATGAATGCTTACAATCTATCAAATTTATTAATCTTAATAACTTGTTCTTGCTTGGTTAATGTTTATAAGTTCATGAGGCTTCTTAAGGGATTCTTAATACTTAGTTAATGAGAATTAAATGTGATAAGTCATTGGGACGAATACGTAAGGCTTTCGACAGATTTAGTTGAATAGATCAAAACATTACACTAAATTGATTGAGTGGCCAAATTTTGGTTTCTGAATAAAAAGGAGCTATAAGTTGTATTGAACACTTTATTGAAATGAATTACTAGGTGCTAATTCTTTTAAGACTTAATGATCAAAAACTACAAAAATTTGCTTCTATAAAAACAACAAAACAAATGTAATAGCTAAGCCAAGAACCAGAAATGTTGTATTTAGTTAAACTCTCAATGGCTGATTGTGTTTTTTCAAATACTGAAACATATATTTCATTTCATTGTCTAATTGCGTTTTCTATACGAGTACATTTCTATACGAGTACCATTAATATATAAACCACGACGATATTTATTTAACTTTATAGATACAACATAATATTATAAAGCATCACAACACTAATTAAGAGACAATTTTTTAGAAAAATTTCAATATGTTCACAAACATATTTGTATAGATATATAAGTTATGCTCAACATATCATGTATAGATATATAGTAAACTATAGAGCATCCTAATCTTGAAAACTTAGTGACAATTTTAGCATTGAATAATTCATTAAGAAAAGAAAATATTGAATGATGATAATTCAAAAAAATCAATGAATATTGATATGTGACTATTATTTATTATACATGCCAAATTCTAAGATATATGTTTTTGGATAGCATAAAATAATAGTTGCAACTATGCAAGTTGAAATATTGACAAAGCTTATGAAACAATCACATTTTCAATACAGGGGCAGTTACTTAGGAATAGTAATCTGACAGGTAATTAATAAATGTGAGGTCTGCTAAATTTCATTTATGTTCAAAACTAGGAGTGCAAGAGTGTAAGTTCGTATTAGAAAGATCTGGATCGGCATTCATATACAAGTGAATAATTAAAAAGAATGGCAAGATTCAGGAGCAATGGATTCTCCAAATACTTGCATTATATTATGCTCAAAGCAATCATGAATGGCATAATCAATGCCTTAGGCAATATGCAAATTTTTAAAACAAATCAAAATTTAAAAAGATGAATAGTGACAATATGGTATTACAAATGAAAAATTTGAAACTCTTTACCCATTCCATAGGTCATTGAAAATAAATTCTATGTAATCTTGTAACAAAATATTGCTGGTTTTGGACAAGAAACACTTATTACTGGTTTTGAGCTTAGTTGTTTCTACCTTTAACAAATTTTTAGGTTTAAGAAAATGGATTATAAAGCTTCCTCTTTCCTTGCACTTGTTCTCTTTATGCACACAAATTGAATCAATTCTCCACATATATGGTACATATATCTCATCAACCCATTTGGTAGTAATTCATATCATTCCATCCGAAAAAATAAAACAGAACACTATTCCTGATTTAGTCAAAATTAATAACACCTTAGTTTACTAAATCTAATTAATCCATTGATATTATAGTGAACTTTGACAGAATAAGTTCTAACAGTTCAAGTAGAATACCTGATACTCAGTATTTTGGGTCAGTTGCTTTGGGAAGATGCTCAAGAACCTTTGGGTCAGCTCTGCTTTCTTAAACTACAAATCCAACATTCACATATAAGCTCAAATTAACAAAAATTGACCATAGTGAGATTATAAGACACACCATGCAGTATACACAACATTAAATTAAGCAGAAAAGAATATGTTCATAATAAAACAAAATCAGAATTTTAACCATAAAACAAATTAAAATTCAAAAATTTTTAGAATCACATATCACTTAGATGTTCAACTACACACTTAACTCAGCATTGTTCAACTCAATATCCAAACTCACTTTACATACAATAAACAATAAAATTTAAGAAAAGACTCAATACACAAAAGGAATTCAATACTATAAATACTCCTTCAATTTCTCTACTCATCATCAATAATACACAAAAAATTCACTCTATAGAAATCCCTAACCTTCCAAAACTACCTAAAGCTCATTATTCCTAAAAGTTATTGGAGCTTCAAACATTCAGATTGAACCAAACAATTTGATTGATACCAAACATGCATTCTGAATAGATTTAACAAAACAAAGCAACAAACTATGAGATTACCCATAAAAGAAAAGTGCGGAAATTGAAAGCAAACCTGAAAACACATTCAAAGTTAAAAAAACACAAAACTCATATTGTGGAATATTTCAAACTAAAACTAACCTATCTTTTGATTGAAGAAAAAATCAATATTGAACAAATCATTAAATTCAACACACCTCACTTCAAAATCAATATTCTGAAAAGTGAACAAAACCCTAAAAAATGACCTAAGAAAGAATATTAGGGTTTTTTTGTTGAATTGAATTGTGTTTCTGTGGAAATAGAATACAAAGGAATTAAAAATAAGGGTAATTTGCATAAGACACTTAGGGTTTGAGAAGACAAACCTGTTAAGATTCTTAGTGGTTGTTTTGTCGGCGTGAGTAGCTGAGAGAGGAAGAATTTGCTTTGACGGTTATCAATCTCCAAGGCGTGAGTGTGTTTATGAAGAAAAAGAGAAAAAAGTTTTAAAACCTAAGGGCGTGAGTGCGTTTTAGCGCGAATTGAAATTAGGGAAGACGACAGAAGGTTGTCACCGTCGTGGTAATTGGGTGTTTGGGGGTGGCGACGGGTGCTTCACAGTCGTGATGATATTTTCAATAAAACACGGTGACGGGTGCTTCCCTGTCGTGATGATATTTTCAACAGAACATGGCGATGGGTGCTTCAGTGTCATGATCTTTTGAGTGTGTCCTATTTTTTTCTCTTTCAAATCTTGGTTTTTTAGTGGCGACAGGTTTTGTACTGTCGTGATATTTAATCATTTTTAAAAAATGTAAGGACGGTAGGTGTGTACCGTCGTGACACGCGTCTTTATATAAGAGTTACGATGGTTATTAAGTAACAGTCGTAATTTTTGTGTTGTAAAACCTTAATTTTCTTGTAGTGGGGCTTGATGAGATTAATGTGGTGGATAATTATGTGGGCAGGTGTGATGAGAACCAGTTTGAAGATTTTATTTGTAGAAGGAGTGAGGATACTAGTAAACTTTGGTCCAACTTTCATATCAAAGAGAATATGTTGCTACAAAAATCTAAATTGAAGTGGGATCATGAAGGTGACGATAATACTCAGTTTTTTCACAATGTTATCAAGGATAGGAGGAGGAGGAATTTTATTAGTTAGATAGGTACTGATAGGGGTTTGCTGGTAGAAGTTAGCGACATCAAGGAAGAAGTTTAGAAACATTTTGGAAAGAAGTTTGTGGAGTGAGATGATAACAGGCCTATCCCGGAGTGTAACACCCCATATTTTCTAAATTAAATTTAATCGGAATTCAAATTATTATTTAGAATTATTCGGTATTTTGTGGAATTAATTGGAAAAAAAATTATGAGATAGGCTATTGGGCCAAGTGTGGTGTTAGTAAAGAGGGGGTGCTATGTTAGTAGGCCTTTTACTAAACTAAAATCTATTTTCATAAAAGTAAGGAATTGAGGGAAAAAGGAAAATAGATGTGAAAGAGGAGCAGAAGAGTAGAAGAGCTGATACGTGAAAGAGGAACATAAGAAGAAGAGGGTTAATCAAGATCTTTTGCTAAGGTAAGGGGGGACTCTCCGATTAACATCTCTTATCGTATTTTAGATGATAATACTGATTGGGAATATTATTTAGGTCAATTGGATTGTATGATTAGGTTTTGGGGTTTTGGGAGATTTAGTTTGTTTTTGTTGAATTGCTGAAATTGATTAATTGATGAATATTTTTGGTGTTAGATGACCTCTAAAAGGTGTTATAATTATAGTATGTTATGTTAATTGATGGTATTTTGGTGTGGGAACTATTGTGGTGCGATTAGATTGAGATTGGGAGAGGAAAGATGTCAAAAATCGCAGAAAAATTCTGCATAAATGCAACATGCGTCGACCTATGAAACTCATGCGTCGACCTATAGGTTCCCAAAAGACCAGCATGAGTCGACTCATGGGTCGACCTGAGTAAACCCGAGGGGGACAAAAAATTCTATGCGTCGACCTATGGAATCCGTGCGTCGACTCACAACATTCAATTTTTAACAAATTTCTTGAAGGCCATAACTTTCAAACCGTATGCCCGTTTTTAGTGCCGTTTTGAGCATTATGAACCTTATGAGATAACCTATGTGTTAAATGATGAAATGAGGTGTAACTTCAATTATTTTTTAATCATGATTTTATTACTTGATGAATGATGTATTGTGCATATATGTGATGAAATGTGACAATACATGCTATGTTTTAAACATGATTCATATGATGATTTGTTTGATTGTGTGATGGAGCTTATGAGATATTTCATGTGATGATATGAGTATGATGTGAATATTTTGTTTGTTTGATGGATGACATATTGTTGACATATATGATGCGATGCAACAATATGAGATGTGTTGAATGATGTGAATACATTTATATTTTTATTATTGATTATGATGATGATTGGTGTAAATACATGTATGTTCTGTAATGATGGTGATGGTGATGGTGATGATGATTGATTTGTGATGAATGATGCTGATACATATACATGCTTGATAATGATGATGATGGTAAGAGATGAGACGATGATGTTCATCGGATCGACGATGTTATAAATATGTTGTATATGTTTTCATTCATTCATAATCATATGTTGAGGGCTGAATCCAGATGATGTTGTGGATCCAGTGAAGGGCATAATTCCCATTGTGTGGAATTTGTGCTAGCAGGGCCGTATCTTGAAGATGTTGGATCGGGCGGTGGGTTATTCCCATTGATGATGTTTGATACCACATGCATAGTGTCAATTCATTCATATGCATAATTTTTATAACATGATTGAATGTTTTCCAGTGTTATGATTATTGATGATGTGTTGGTTGTTGTGTTGATGAAACTTGTCTGATTATCTGTATATGATACAATTGGGTGAATAATGTGACTATGATGTGTTATTGTTTATGTTGCAATAATATTTGCTAATTGCGATGAGACTCACCCTTACATGTTGACATTTTCAGATTGGCAAGTAGCGGTTTTCGGCTTTGGTGAGGATAACTCATAGGCTAGTTTGTTTAAGTAGAGCGTCGGTGTCATGCTCTGATATTGTAACACTGGGGAACACTAGTCTAGAGTCTATGAGGATACTCTATTCTATTGTTATTGTATTAACTTTGTGGGATTCGCATAGATGATGTTATGCTTATCTGTATGATGAATATTCCGCTGTGTAGAAACATGATTATGATAATGTGATGATTTGTTCCTAAGTGTAGCATGACAAATGACATATGAATAAATTGGTTTAAATTGAATTGTGGCACTTTTGTTTTTATGGTTTACTCTGAATTTTTATATAATTGCCGCAGGGTTTAGGAGGGTGTTACAATAGTGGTATCAGAGCAGGTCGGTCCGTCCGGCCAATTGTCGAGTCAGTTGAGTTGCGCGACAGATGAATACTGTCGGTGTATTATCCCTTGGTATGGGACATGTGAGTGAATCACTATCTATACTTGTTTGTTTTGTTGCAGGAGTTGGTTTGAGCGAAGTGGGGGAGAAGCCTTGCTTCTCGGAAGGGGTTCAGTTGCAAGTTTGCAAAGAGGATTGTTGTCGTGATGTTTTAGAAATCGAACTTCGGCGAAGGAATGTGTCACTCAAGTTATAAGAAGTTTGGGAGCAAAGAGATATGATAAAGGGGTGTTTGGAATATAATTGATTTGAAGAGGATAAGTTTGGAGCGAAATTTCCGTAAGCAAAACGCGGGAAAATTGCTGAATCGTTATGAAACATCGAAAATTCATAACTGGAGTTCTGGACATCCAATTTGAGTTCTGTTTGAAGCGTCAGAAAGCTAAAGAGATGAACTTTATTATAAAAATGGTTGCAGAAGCTGTAACATATTTAATTGTGACCGGATGATGTTGGAAAGAGGTGAAGTTTTGGTTACGCATGTTCTTAGAACTAGACTTGTTTGTTGGTACCGCACGAGACGTCAGTGTCAAAGTTAAGAGGATTGAAGGAATAACTAAAGGCTTGTTGAGATGCAATTTAAAAAAAAAATTAACTGTACCATTTGAGGAGTTTTGGAGATATCGTATAGAGTGTCGCTGTATGATGTCGATGTTGAATTTCAGATAACGTTGTAAAATTCATATCTTGAGTTCTGGGTGTCGGATTAATGTGCCGTTTGAACCTACAAAGAGGTGAGATTATGCTATAACTTATGGGAGAGTTATAAATACAATAGAGGTTATCCTATGAGGAGAGATTCTGAAGTCGGTTAAGGAAGCGTGAAGCTTGTTGAATAGGAATGGCTACTACCGCGATGGTTTGAAACGAAGTTGAGTAGAACATGTTGTTGATGAATAAGTTGATGAGATGTTCGGTAATAAAGATGATTTGAGTGCCAATGGATTTTAGTGAGAAGTGAATTAGTAGTAAAGTAAAAATAAAACTTTAGAATAGTTGAAGTCGTATTTGTGATGCCAAAGTAACGACATGTATTAAAGAAGAATTGTAGAGTATTTCTGACACCTATTGATGTGAGGAAGACTTTGTTGAATTTACGAGTGGAATGATACTTGGACGTGAAAGATGTCATAGGATTTAGAGTAAAACCACGAGTTATGAATGTTTTCGCGGTCTTTTACTAAGATGAGGATTTTGATTTAGAACTAGATGAATAGTAATGTACGAGTATATTAGTGATTATGAAGTTTGGAAGTACTTAACAAGTGTGTGATGCTAAGTGATTATGAAGCGGATTGTGTAAAATGTTTGGACGTGGGTGTCTCATCAACAAGATCCAATGAGAGGGAAGTGTGCGAGTTTTAAAGACTCAAGGTGAATTATTAGGCTATGACGATGTTAATGAGTTTGAGCGCAAACTCGGAAAGGATACTATTATGTAGTAACGACGGTTTATGCTTAAATATGGTTGTCGACTACCTATTGACAAATTTAGGACTTGATCACCCTAAATCTCTTGTTTGTAGTAGATGGAATCATATAAATGGGATGAGCTTGTTTTGTTACCTTAATGGTATAAGTTGTGATGGATATTAAACCGTGAGAATAACCACTCACCTTGTTGTGTGAACTTATGAATAAGTGAACATGAAAGAGTGCAACATAATGGACAATGACGTAAGACGGGTAATCAGAGTCGCACAACAAAAGTGTGATGTGGAGTAGTGTTATTAGTACTACTTGTGGGTAGTGAGGAATTAAAATGTCAGGAGCATATGTAGAGAATATGTATTGATCTATATGTTGGATTTAGAATCTAGTGGATGTAAGGATGTCGTGTCGAAGAATTATAACTCTTTTGAATAATTGCCGAGATGATGAATATGTTATTGTGGTTGTACATAGTTAACGAGTATGTACTCGATGAAGTTAAGACGATGAGTTGATACTATATGATGCTATAATAATTTTGTGCTATTGTAAGGTGTTATTGTAGATTTCAAGATATAATGAGGAATTATACTCTATGAAGGACGAAGTTGATTTAAGTTTTAGAGAAGAGTGGGACTCAGTTTGAGCTATTTTGTAAGCAATGGTATATTGAGGCTGATAAGTGTGATTATAAATACTGGTGTGTACTCGTTATGATGGTTAGAATGTTTAAATAGAGGAAGTAAATCAGGGATTTGTGTACGAGTGCGAGTAAGTATTGCTAAATGGTAGATTAGTACCATGTATGATAAAGAACAATTCTTGAGCGAATGAGTAAAGAGAGCCAAAATCGGGTAAAAACTCGGAAATCTAATTGGTAATGATGATAGAAATGAGTAATCAGAGCAGCGCAACGAAAACGAAATGTAACATACTGGATGATTGCTGGTGTGACTTGAGAGGAGTCAAATAGTTAAAATTCAATGGTATGAGGAATACGAGTATTGAGTTTTCTTGAAGGAAGCAGTTGGTGAAAAGTGTAAGTATTATTTTATCACTCAAATGGAAAATTATGTATAAGGTTGGTACGTTCGGTAGATGGAATGCATTACTGTGGTGTCGATCAGGTGTGATCATGCTATGGGTAAGGAATTATATTGCACAAACATGTGCAGCGGAAATCTATATTAGTGTTGAGTGACAACCTTGTTGGCAGATGCAGATAAGTTAATGTCCTAATGACAGTGCTATTAGGTAGTAGGATATTGAAAGGGCGGATAGGATTGTGGAAAGATCCTTGTCCTAAATGAGGTTGTGATCTTGCGTTCTTAATTTAATTTAATTGAAATTTAAATTATTATTTAGAATTATTCGGTATTTTGTGGAATTAATTGGAAACAATTATGAGATAGGCTATTGGGCCAAGTGTGGTGTTAATAATGAGAGGGTGCTATGTTAGTAGGTCTTTTACTAAACTAAAATATATTTTCATAAAAATAAGGAATTGAGGGAAAAAGGAAAATAGATGTGAAAGAGGAGCAGAAGAGTAAAAGAGCTAATACGTGAAAGAGGAACAGAAGAAGAAGAGGGTTAATCAAGATCTTTTGCTAAGGTAAGGGGGGACTCTCCGATTAACATCTCTTATCGTATTTTAGATGATAATAATGATTGGGAATATTATTTAGGTCAATTGGATTGTATGATTAGGTTTTGGGGTTTTGGGAGATTTAGGTTGTTTTTGTTGAATTGATGAAATTGATGAATTGATGAATAGTTTTGGTGTTAGATAACCTCTAAAAGGTGTTATAATTATAGTATTTTATGTTAATTGATGATATTTTGGTGTGGGACTGTTGTGGTGCAATGAGATTGAGATTGGGAGAGGAAAGATGTCAAAATTCGCAGAAAAATTCTGCACAAACGCAGCATGCGTCGACCTATAGGTTCCCAAAAGACCAGCATGAGTCGACTCATGGGTCGACCTGAGCAAACCCGAGGGGGACAGAAAATTCTATGCATCGACCTATGGAACTCGTTTGTCGACTCACATCATTCAATTTTTAACAAATTTTCCGAAGGCCATAAGTTTCAAACCGTATGTCCGTTTTTAGTGCCGTTTCGAGCATTATGAACCTTATGAGATAACCTATGAGTTAAAAGATGAAATGATGTGTAACTTCAATTATTTTTGAATCATGATTTTATTACTTGATGAATGATGTATTGTGCATATATGTGATGAGATGTGACAATACATGCTATGTTTTAAACATGATTCGTATGATGACTTGTTTGATTGTGTGATGGAGCTTATGAGATATTTCATGTGATGATATGAGTATGATGTGAATATTTTGTTTGTTTGATGGATGACATATTGTTGACATATATGATGAGATGCAACAATATGAGGTGTGTTGAATGATGTGAATACATTTATATTCTTATTATTGATTATGATGATGATTGGTGTAAATACATGTATGTTCTGTAATGATGGTGATGATGATTGATTTGTGATGAATGATGCTGATACATATACATGCTTGATAATGATGATGACGATGGTAAGAGATGAGACGATGATGTTCATCGGATCGACGATGTTATAAGTATGTTGTATATGTTTGCATTCATTCATAATCATATGTTGAGGGCTGAATCCAGATGATGTTGTGGATTCAGTGAAGGGCATAATTCCCATTGTGTGGAATTTGTGCTAGGAGGGCCGTATCTTGAAGATGTTGGATCGGTCGGTGGGTTATTCCCGTTGATGATGTTTGGTACCACATGCATAGTGTCTGTTCATTCATATGCATGATTTTTATAACATGATTGGATGTTTTGACTAAATGCATTTCCTTTATTCTACAGAGCCATTCATTAACCTGTTGAAAACATAATCGATGCTTGTGTTTTAGTTATATATACATGTTAATAAAACCGTGGTTCTCCCATAATGCACACAAGTGTTGGTCATTACCCCATTCTGTCAAAAATACATAATAGCCACACGCTGATAAGTGTTTGTATTTAAAACATAGTTATAAAAACCAGACAGGATGGACCCGGTCTGATGGCCATTTATGAAGTAAAGGAAAAAACTACTAGGTTTTATTACCTTAGATCTTGTCAATTGATCGGGTTTGACCCAGATTGATCGGCATGTCTAGGCATCCTAGTCATCATTGATTAAAATATCTGATATCTTGAACTATCTGAAAAAACTTTGGTTTATGTCTTGTAGGAAAAAGAATAATCATAAAGTTATATGGATAGCAAGTCACTGAGCAAGAAGTATGTGTCGACGCACAATCCTGTTTAGGTCGACACATGGAACATTGAGTGAGCCACGGGTTTGCTCAGTTCAACCCATAGTTTGACGCATAGATTGCCAAGCTTTCTTTGCTGCAGCCACGGGTTTGCTCAAGTCGACCCTCTAAGTTGTTCAGGTCGACCTATCGCTGTGAAAAAAATGATTTTTTGCTGTTCACTTAAGCTTTAGCTTTGGATAACATATATAAGTGTCATTGGTTATTTCATTTGGTTTCAACAATAAAAGTGAAATAGAAACACAAGGTTCTTATCATCTTCAACCTCTCATTCATCCATTGACAACTACATATAATAATTTTTAACAATCAAGGTGAAGAGCGCGTGTTGATAACGTCCGACGGTAGATTTAGTTCTTGTTTGGGTTAAGAGATTGTGGGTTTTTCTTGAATAAAATTTGAGGGTTTTGTCCTCCAAGATCATTGGGATTTGGGGGTTTTTGACAATTCTTCGCTTCGTCAATATTCAGCCGTGCTTAACGGATTGAGGAATCAAGGGGTCGCTCAACAAGGTAGCAACAATCGGAGGATAGAGAAGGAAGAATCGAGGTCATGATCTTGGGATTAAATCAGCCGAGCAGAGGGTTTGAGAATCTAATTGGGTTCTCAACAAGGTAGCTACAACCGGAGGTTTATCAAAGATCGCTGGCATACTTGGTTCAACTCGAATCAAGGGGAGAGAAGAATAGTGTATTAATTTTCTGCATTTGTAGTGGGTTGTTGGTAACATTTATTCTCTTGTAAACACTTTGCAATTCAATACCATATATCCTAATTCTAAGTTTAGAATTAGGGGCAGACGTACCCTACGCGAGGACGGCAAGAGGAATTGCCTAAACAAATCGTGTGTTACTTTTCTTTATCGCATTTCACTTTCTTCTTGCATAATTTGTGTGAGTGTGAGCTGTTAGAATTTGGTGAATTTTGCACACCAAGTGTTTGACAAAATTACATTCACACAAATTATTGTTGTTACTTCAAAATAGATCATTGGTAGTAATATTCCAAAGTGACACAAGTAAGTCAATTCATAAAATAAAGTGTTGATTCACTTTTTCATCACTTCGGTTTAGCATATCCAGTCTTTTCAATTAAGGATCGTTTGTAGACAATTTTAAAATCCGGGAAGCTTTCGCTTAAAATTTAAAAAGCGCGTAAAGTAAAAAGAGAGATCTATTCAACCCTCCCTTCTAGATCCGTCAGATCTTCTAACAAAGGAGTTTAACCAAAGTTAAAATACAAAGTTTGCATGTTTACAAGAATGCTTCTAAACAAGCATATACACAAAGTGAATTTCAGAATTTACACTTATGAAAATATACATGAAATAGCTCTAAGTGTAATGAGTGTTGTAATTATTATTTCTCTCGTTGTTCACTCTCTTCAAAATTCCTTGTCCTCTTTAAATAGATGATGAATAGTGTCGTTGGAGGAAGAAATTGGAAACTTCTACAATTTCACAGCTGTAATAATGATACGAGGTTGAGCCATGAAATGTGGAAATCAGTTGGTAGTACATTCCTTAAGATTTCCAACATAATTGTCCATTTTAAGGAACATTTTATTTTGCCGCTTGAATCTACTATCTTCGAGAATATTCTTTCAATAATTAGTCTCTACATCATTGGCTTCGTATTTGAGATGATTTATAGCTTGATCAGAGTTCAAAGCCTTGAAGATTAGACTTCAGAGTCTAGTGAAAATGAGGCTTGAGTTATCAGAGTAAGTCTGGATTGATTGTTGCAGAGGTATTGTCTTGGTTATCTAGATGATTTAATATCAAAAGAACACTTCTTTATTTTTTAACTTTATTTTAGAATGTGTTTACATCCAGAGTCCAAAGTCTCTTTGTCCAGAGTCCAGAGTCTGCTTTCATTATCTTAAAATTTTGCATACTTGATGAAATTATTAGTGTACAAAATTATTCTCTATACTTTGTTATCATTAAAACTTAAGGATTATATATGTAGAACCAAAATTCTCTCTCTCTCTCTCTCTCTCTCTCTCTCTCTCTCTCTCTCTTGCATTTAAATTTCGTAGTATTTTGCAAGTCTAGGTTTTCAATTCTTAAAGTAGTTTATCGTTTATTCAATTGGTAGCAATTTATTGCTTAAGATTAGGTTTTGTTATGATTGGCACCTAATCGAGATTTCATGGTGATTAAAATATGAGAAACTTGTTGAGTTTAGAACTCGCACATTTATTCATTGTATAATCACTTCTCGTGAAACATACAATTGGTATCAATTGAATACTTTATGTATCATCATTAGATCATTTGTGATATTTGAAAATTGATTAAGAGCTTACGTGAAACAATTTTTAAAAAAAAATATAATTTACTTTATTTCACTTTAAACATTTCTGCGCGCAACTTTGAAACCTTCGATAATTCATTTTTGAAAATTTGGTTGAAGCTTATTTAAAAAAAAATTTATTCACTCCCCTCTAAATTGTCTTCTCACACCATATTCTCAACCAACAACACATGCTCAAGATTTTCTCTCTGCTATTCCTATTTATGGTCTAGGCCAACATATGACCTTGGTAGAGTGTCGTACAATTCTTAAATACTGACTTTTGATCCCCTTATTTCCTGTTGATGAGGTTTTCCCTGTTTTCTACAAGGTATGATTGGATACTTTTGGAGAACACACCATTCATTGTAAGGAGCTTCCAGGATTTAAATACCGACATGATTTTATTAGAGATGTCTTATTTGATATATTTAAAAGTGTCGGAGCATCTGTGAAGAAAAAGACACCTGTGAATTTCTTAACTGACCCATATGAAGGGAGATCGACACTTAGGCCAGGAGATGTTCTGGTGTACGGGTGGGAGGGAGGGAAACATGCATGAAAAGACTTGACCGAGTTTTCCACCGATGACTGAGGACCGGAGGTTTTACTGCTAGGCAGACAACTCTTAAAGTCGCTTCAAGTAAAGTGGTAAAACATGAGAAAGCGTGTTTCGACAATCAACATGTTTTTATACCATTTTCCTTTGATACTTTTGATTTTCTGACACAAAAAGCAGTTTATCTTTTACAGAAAATGTGAAGGTTCATACTTAACAATATTGTGTCTCACAGGATAATAAATGTAATTTTTAAAAGAATTGATTTTGCTATTTAAAATAGAAAAGCGACACAATTCATTGTTCATTTGCATGTTATTTCAGTATAATCATGATAATATTAATTATGTGAAAAAAGACTTGTAAATAAGTATAGAAATTAGAGTCAATGACTGAATGAAGCCAGATCTGCTTCAAATCTAGGAAGTGGGTAAAAAATGGTCACAAAATTGATTGGAAGAGAGGAATGGAAGAGTCAAGTTGATTTTCCTACAAGTAAAAAGATAACCGCCTCAACCCATGTGAATACACATGTGCAGAACGTGGAAGCAAAATGAAATAAAATATCTAATATGGACCACCGACCAACATAAAAATGTGGACACTAAAAACCATGAACAAAATTCAACTATATAAGACTCAAACACATTCCTGTAAAAAGAATACACTCTTTTTCTTCTTCAATTCTTTACTTTTTTGATCTCTATCACTGTATCACAATTCATCACCATGCCGAGTCTAAGAACTTGTCCATCTCTTTCCATCCCATTCTCACCATCCAAACAACCAATAAACCTCTGTCCATCCTTAAAACCCTTACCCTACCACCAATCTCCACCGTCCAAATCCGGAACTTCAATCAAAATATCTTCATCTTCCACATCTCACTCCCAAGGAATAGAACATATAGTTCTCATAAAAGTCAAAGAAAACACAGAATCCTCAAAAGTGAATGATAGGAAGTTAATCCTACCAAGACTATCAATTTAGGGTTCAACAATAAAAAGAGAAAGACATTAAAATAAACTAAGGAAATAGAGATAAAAATAACTTTGATTTCTTTGATTGATTCTCCAATGTCTTAATGAGACTACAATATATAATGCTTTTAATGGATAATAAACTTAAAAGTCCAAATACAAAAGGATCCCAATAACACTAAAAATAAAAGACTTAATAAATTAATATTCTAACTTAATTTATCTCTCACTCATTTGTTTAACTCCAATTTTACTCTCTATCATTACTCACCCTTTTAAAAACAACCTTGTCCTCAAGGTTGTATAGAGAAAAAATTTGTTGATGGAATATTTTTCCCTTAAGTAAACACACCATAAACAAAAGACCACAAAACTTGTCCAAGCTTCCAAGCATGAGTGAGATATATCTAAATAATTAAAACAACACACAATACCAATAAGGCTGACAGTGAATTTTCTCTTCCTTCACGATTGAATAGGGAGGTGTAGAGGACTTTATTGCACCAGGAGAAAGCATAAAAAGCAAATTCCAATTGAAAAACAACTTAAAATTCACCCTCTTAATAGTAACAAGACAATTCCAATTGTTAATACACTTTAACAAACTGCTTGTGAGAACAAGATGAAGGGTGAATTTTTTCCCTTCTGCATTACAAATGGTATGCCTAGCATTAGTTCCACCCTGAAATAGAGAAACAATTTCTAAATGTTGAGATAATATGTCAACTATCTTTCCCTTAATTTCACCAGTAACCACAACAATTGTTTCCTTATACCACCACCTTGCTTGTGTTGTCTTTCTTAAGATGTGTAACCTTGAGCAACCTTTAACAGTATTGTAGAGCATAACTATGGAGCAATACGAATCAGCTTCATCAAAAGAGAACAAAAGAAAGTATTCAATGTTCCTGTGGAATGAATTGGTAATGCTCATTGTGTCTTCCGTCAATGTCAAGCCATATCCAACACGGCAATGTCGCGGGTGGCGTGGTTCAGGGTCAAAAACCAGAGTAGCAGTTAGTAGTAGATTTTCAAAGTTCAGACAAAATTTCTTAACTACAACAAGAATCCTTCTATTCATACTGGACTGGAGGATGATAGCTAAAGAATTTAATGTCACTTGAATAAACAGACCAACATGAGAACAAGCAAAAATGACACACAACTTTGTGATCTTATCAGGAAGTATGCTTTATCATATCATTTCATTGAGCAATTTAAGAGTCTCTCGAGGCTGATTACTTTCAGCATAACGAAATATCATTTCACTCCAACACACCAAGTCATTTCCAATCATATGGTTAAATATGAAAAAAGCATCCTTAAACATTGCAAGTCTTGCAAAACCATAAAGCATTTCAGTTGAAACAAATAAATATGTGGAAGAAAGCCTGACTGATATTTCCTCAAACTTGAAGGCATGGTAACATAAACCACCTGGAGCAATATAACTTTCATACTGATATAGGAAAAGTTTATTGGCATATGGAGACATAGATGAACCAACAGTGGGAAAAAAAATGAGCTCAAGCCAAATTCTACTAGATAGAGAACAACTTTGACAAAAATCAAAATTAGGAAACAAAATAACAGTTCCATTATAAAGCCCAACAATGATTACCTCTAGGCCCTTCCAGTGAATTATGTTCTTGATCTTTTTCTCTATAAGGCCGATCCCTTCGAGAACATTTGTTATATCATATATCCTCCTCTTTTGCACCTCAAAAGAGTTGTCATATCGACATGGACCAGCAGGGGTGAGACTATTTCCTGAAGGAGAACCACTATTTGGGCCAGGGGTTTGAGTTCCAAATCTGTTGCATTTTGTCATCCTAGAGGATTTGCCTCTCTTCCCTGTCTTTCTAGATACAGGCGTCTGAGAAGGACTACTGGCTGGTTCAGTGGATTCAGGAGTCATCCTAACACCTGAATCAGCTTCAAAACCAGCTACTTCACTTTTCAACTTCAATGGAGGAGTATTAACGATGATAGCTTCAATTTCCTGGTCGAGATTTCTCCGGTGGTCAAGGTTGAAATCGGAGTTCCAAGTTTTCGCAAATGAAGAACCGAAATTGGGGAAAGAATTAGGGAGTGAATGAATCGGTTGAAAATCGTAGCTAGGAACAATATCGTCACTTTTGATTTTGTAATTGTGAGTGAATGATGAATCAATTTCTTCGTGTTGTTGTTCATCATTATCATCATCATCTTCAAACAGACACGATAACCACCTCGAACTGCGATTTCGGCAGTCTAAAAGTTTCACCAACGCTTCAGGTGTCTTGCATTTGTTCCCGTGCGTTTGTATGTGCATCCGGAGATTCGTGTCGCTGTTTACGGTGATTTCTGGTAAACAACCGCTAGTCTTCCAAACTATAGAATATACTTTGGTTACTCGCAGGATCGACTAGATTGATCCTAGGACATAGTGAAAAAGTTTTTCATTTGTGATAAATTGGTTCATATTTGTTAGTTATTTGGCTTCGATATAAAAATAAATAGACAAAATGTAAAGACTAACAATCACCTTGTTGTACACGTAAATACAACTCTGGCGAAGGATGAAACAAAGATAAACTTGCAAGAAACTTAGAATATAGGAATGTAAATTGCAGAAAGTAAATACATCGAAGTAAATTTAAACGAAAGATAAAGTTGCAAGAATGTAAATGACTGGAATGTAACGAAAGATAGAAAATATTGAAAAGATACTTGCATAAAGATGAATACAAACGTATTTAAAATGGTGGTGCCATACGTACATTTCTCAGCGAACTCGTTCTCTTAACACTTGATACTTGAGTAATTTTGTGAGTGATTTGTACAAAATGAACACCCCGGATCTTGATATTAAGATCCTTATTTATACTAATTTCGACCCTAACGGTCCTACACTAATGAAATGCCACGTTGTTCACATGCATACGCTTCGAATCCTTGGGGCGCCATCTGTCCTTGTTCGGTTATACAGACTATTTCGAAATTCAAATCCTCCCGCCTGAATCCTCTTTCAATACGTGGCAACGTGATCAAAACCGAGAATGGTACGAAAACACGCCAAGCTTCAGTACCCTTCGTATTTCGCAAAAAACGCTTAAGTCTTAAAGACGATTTGCTTCGAATTAGCTCCAATTCCCATTATCTTTATTTCAACTTAAACAACATCCTCGAATCATGGCCATCAGGAGCCATTTTTATTCTCAGAAATGGTCATCAAAAACCATTCTTCTTCGAACTCTCATCCTTCAAAGAATATTTTCTCCAAACGAAATCCTCAGCTAACAGTCGCGCTTGAAACCTTTCCTGCAAATCTCACAGAAATGGAGATGTTCCACGAGCAGTTCCACGGAGTCCAGCTCCACGATTTCGTGATCTTTGTTGTAGTCATCCACCGTGAGGTCGTTGTTGTCAGGAGGTTCGATTTTTGAATTGAGCATCTGTGGTTCTGGTGAAATGGTTGGTAATGCCTTCGAAAATCTTGTCGGAGTTTTTGGTTCAGAAACTCTCTTTTCTTTTCTGTTTATAGATCTTCTTTTTCCTCTTTTGTGTTTGTCAATTTTAACCGATAATAAGGAGGAGAATATTAACTTAGATAACCTACATGATTTCTTTTTCACTGGTGAAATTTCTGGATAGTGAGATTGATATGTTGCTTCTGGGTAGTAGCTACCCATATAGGTAGAATTGTTGAGTGTTTGTTGTTGGGTGAATGGTGGATGTGAGGTCAAAGGTTGTTCTGTTGTGTGGTGTGTGTGTGGTTCATGAATACTGTTATAGTAATTTGAATAAACATGTGAATGAGATGGATAAATATAAGAATGATGTGGTGAATATCCATGATGTGGATACAAATTTGGTGATGATAATCCAACATGAGTGTAATAAGGTGTAAAGATTTCCCATGGGAAAGATGGAAATGAGGTTGTGGTAGGAGTTGTGAAAGAGGGGTTTGTGGGATAGTTTGGAGGAATACTCCATGGATGATATGATGGTGTATGAGAAGGGTGATCCATATAAGGATTTGAGTACATGGATGAAAGCACCAATTGATAGGAAGCTAATCCTACCAAGACTATCAATTTAGGGTTCAACAATAAAAAGAGAAAGACATTAAAATCAACAGGAAATAGAGATAAAAATAACTTTGATTTCTTTGATTGATTCTCTAATGTCTCAATGAGACTACAATATATAATGCTTTTAATGGATAATAAACTTAAAAGCCTAAATACGAAAGGAGCCCAATAACACTAAAAATAAAAGACTTACTAAATTAATATTCTAACTTAATTTATCTCTCACTCATTTGTTTAAATCCAATTTTACTCTCTATCAGTGAACACCATGATCAACGAGATGCAATCCTTAGTCACACTTGAACAAGTTCGTCACCTTACTCTAGGACCAATCCTAACCAACAACGAAAGTATCTCAACAACGATACCTATTTCGGATCTTCGTTATACTCACTTGTTCCATAGTCGTTATGATTCTGAAGAGGATCTACAAACATATAATGTCCACTCTAAACATATAAATACGGTTAGAGGCTTTATTTTTCCTATCTGCGATGATCTTTTAGTCGTGGACTGGATAGGCGGAGAGGTTGCTCTCCCACCACAGCCTTCGCCCGGTATTGCATTCCGGGTGAGTTTCTTGAAACTCAAGGAAGAGAATGAGAAGGACGGTGAAGTTAAGGAAGAGGTTTTTTGGGCTATTCGAGGTATTAAGGAGAGTAAGGGAGAAGTTAGTTATGTGTCTTATGGTGAAAATATATCTTCGGCGAGGGCGAATGGGTTCTCGATAGCTTCACTTGTGGTTTTTTCGGGACGGGAGGAGTTGGAGAGTGTGGATGCTGGTGAGGGTTTGGTTAAGGTTAAGGAGCATTTAGAAAGTGTGGTGGTGGTTGATTATCTGGTTCCTTTGAATTAATACTGTATAGTTCTGTTTGATGATGATGTTATTGGATTTTTGTGTTTGAATGTTATTTGCAATGGTACAAGTCCAATGATGCAGTGTTTGTGGTCTTGTTAGATATTGCTAGTTTGAATGTTGCTCACAAAGGCATCTAGTATTGGACGGTCCTTTTTTAGTTGCGATTTCATTGTAATTGTAATGTCTGATCAACTTATCAATAAAACAATGGATTATAGTTCAATGAAATCTGAGACTTTTAAGCACCCCACACTCCAGCATTAAAATGATTATATATCTCTCTTTAAATAAAGAAAATGTCGAATTTGATTGACTTTTGTAAACATTTCAAAATCTTCTATAAAATTTTGAGTTTCTTTAAATTTAAACAATATTTGTAAATCTATATTTTTTTCTGCATTTCTACAGATGTTTTAATAGTTTTACATAAATTTGGTATAAATGAATGAATTATTTACATTTATAACAAATAAATAATAAAACTGATATAAAATTTTTAAAGTTTTCTCGTACTTTTGGATAACTCTGGTATATAATATTGTAATGGCTAAAATCGAATTTATAGAAAAACTTGCACTACTAAAAATACTCTGTCTTCCTTGCAAATTTACCTGCGGATTTGAGCGAAATTTCCACAGGAAACATATTTCCTGCGATTTTTCCTGTCGTTTCTGGTCTCCAGCTAAAACCTTCGTGGGTAATATTTTCAACAGGAAGTTCCGCAGGTAAATCCGCAAGAAATATTCAGCACGTAAATCCGCAGCAAATTTAAATCCACAGGTTCACAAATTAAATAATTTTTTATTTTAATGAATTTTTGAAACATTATAAATTATATATTAAAATAACTATAAAATAAAATTATAATTTAAAATGTTTTAGAATTTAAATTAGACAAATTCAAATTCATTGAACAAGTTACTATAAAATCTACTATAAAGTTGGTAACAAGTACTAACTTACATAGTCACATTACTAAAAATGACTCAAAAAACAAAGCTATTATTAATCATTTATGAACGGAATTAAAAAGATAAAATAATCTAAATTACAGCCAACTCAAAAAGAAAAAAGTACAAATCAAAAGAAAAAGATGATCTCACTTCATAAAGGTTCTTGATAGAAAAAGTTGGTCGACAACACAGTTGAAGCTTGGGTACTTCTAAAATGGTGAAGTACCAGTATCGCGTACGCACCTGTACTGGGTACACGTGTCGTACTCGTGGTATTTTATTTTTTCTTATTAATTTTAAGTGAAATTTATGTATTTTACTTTCGTTGTTATTGTATCTTAACATTATTTTGATCTTTTAAAATTTTTATAGTGATATTTTGTTATGAACCTTACAATTTAGTTATCTGCTCATACATTTTTATAGAAAAATCTTATTTTTTCTAAACATATTCATTTCTTGATTTTTTTTAAAATGTCGTATCCCGTACCGATACTAGTACCTACATCGGGTACCGTACTCGTACCTATGCATCATAGGGGTTACATCGGGTATTTAGAAAAACATGATATAAATGTATGGAAAGAGACAGTAGTAATATTCTTAAAAATGTAGTGTATGTTTCTTAGAGAGACAAAAAGGAAGAGATGGTAGCAATATTCTAAGATTAATTGAGAGGATCTATTATTTCTCCTATTGAAAGATCTGCTCACGATATAGATGATGTTCGTGATGGTCTTCTGTGTATTGAGGAAATATATTAGCTCCCTGTAGTTCTCATCGTTGGAGGATAGAAGAGATTCAAGGACCACATACTCGCCATCTTAGAGGCGGTAGAGGGGTGCACCGTAAGCGATGATGATGAAGAACATGTTGAGGTGCCAGATCATGTTGATGCAAAGGCACGTGGTGAGGTGTCTGACCAACAATGTTTCTTGAGCACAATACTTATGACGATCATTAAGGCCCGCAATAGAGGAGGTCACATAGGGAACCAAGGAGGGTCTTCTAACCTGATAGTACATACATGGTACTATGATCATGTTACCTTCCGAATATATCATGGAGAAGTATACATATTTTAATTAATTTGATGTTATGTATTAGTTGTTAATTAAAATAATTGAAATTTTATGCTTTAATTTTATATGACCATATCCTCTTGAAGGTCCCCTTACCCATGGATTGAAACTGAAGATATTCTTAGGGCTACAAATGCTTGAGAACATCATGAGTTATTTTAGATGTTGTTGGTGTGTTACCTCTAGTGCATTATTCAATCACCATGCTTGACACTCCTATATTATCTTCTTTTGTGAAAGATGACATAATAAGACATCTTTACTCGATCTTCCATTCTAGGATATGAAAATCACCATGGATGATGTGTGTAGCATCTTCGAAGATAATATAGGTGGCTAGCTTTCTAAGTTCTTATAGATTAGGATCCTTGAAACTATACTTGTGGGTATTCCTTCTTCTAGGTTCCAAAATCTCTAAATTTGTGAAGTTTGGAAACAAAAATTCTTAGTTCCTTGAAACTCAAATGAAAAATGATCTCTTTTTTGGATGCATGAATACATGGATGTAAGAATGCAACAACCACAATCAAGATCACACACAATATTACATTCAAGGTTCAAAGGTTCGACGTCACGAGTATGGAGTCATGGGTCTAACCAACCACAAGGTGTGTACTAAGGTGTTTTTGTACCTGTAGAACAGGTTCTAACAAAGTTCCCAGGGTCTACATTTCATCTTTCGGATATTAGCGGTTTAAACAACTTCTCGCCAACCCATAATATTTTCAAGAGAAACTTGCCTGAGTGTAGTATCGCGTTACAACTAAATCAGGTCTACACCCAAATAGCTTATGCACTACATCTTAATAAGGCCAAAATGGGTAAAGGGGTTCTATGTCCTTAGCTTCTCGTGTTCTTAGGCTGAAAATGACAGTGCTTTCACAATTAACTTGTTCAGCATCACCAATTTCAAGGAGACATCCACTGAGTTGGGGGATCTCAAGTCAGCTTATTAAGGATTAACTCCACATAAACCAAAATGACTATACCATCATCCTATCTTAATGTACACTAAAGTCCGGGTATAAGACTTATCTCACACAGGGGATATCAAGCTCTTTATCACCAAGCACCCAAAAAGAGACAAAAGTGCAAAAGCACACAATAACAGATAATATGTAATAATATACACAGATAAACGAAAATAGGCTTAACCCACTTAGAGGACTACTCCCTAGTGAAGTTGTCAATTTTCTGTAGCGGTGAAAAATTGAGATTAAAGCCATTGGATTGACTTGACTTATTATTTTAGTGAAAGTTGTCACCGCGCTTTGTTATTTTCAAAGGAAAAGGGAAAGAGTGAAATAAAACCCAAAGAAGTTTTTAAATAAAAACTAATAAAAAGCAGAGATCTTAGGTACGATGGTTAATTATGTAAGGGGAAGGTATTATAACTATAACGCCCCGATTATTTGATTATTTATTTAATTAAATAGTATTATTATTATTATTTTCATTATTATCGGTCAATAATTTTATTTGTGGCGAATTAGTCTATTATACCGGTGGAATATTGTTAGAAATAGTATTTTAACTCATTTTGAGTTAATGAGCTTATTGGGTCTATTTTGGCTAAGTGAAGAATAATAATGTGGTGTTAATTCTTAGGCCTAATGTTATATTAAGAATAGGTTTTAGTGTTATTAAGAGATTAAGGGAGTGTAGAGATATCATAGAAGAGAAGTCATTTTGGAAGAGAGGAGGTTAGGTCTTGAAGAGGAGAAACAAGCTTAGAGAGATTCCAATCCAAGTGCCAGGATTTGTAGAGTTTTCTTCAATCCAAACAAGGTAAGGGTGGGGTTCTCTTCCTATAATGGGGCCTATGAGCAATTGTATGTTGGGGATTAGGGACTTAGGTTGTTGCAATTGCTTGTGTTAATTGATTACTTGAAGTATAATTTTTCCCATGAAATCAATTGAATCTAAGCTGATGCGTTCCTAAATTACTGTCCAATGAAATGGCTTCTGTGTTATAACTTTATCGTATGGAAAACCTAGAAATGGAACTAAGATGAATGAGTTCCTCTTTACCGAGATGGCCGCCTCAAACCTATATTTTCATTTCCATAAATCTTTCATTTCCATAAATCTATTACTGAAACTTAATAAGCTTGGTATTAGATAGAGATGATCATGTCATGTTAATAGTGCTATGAGGTGCACACCCTGGGCATAACATCTTGGAGACGTACACCCCATGCATTGGAGGGGGCCGTCTCAAGCTACCAATGTTCCTCCATTGTTTTATATTCTTGTATGGAAAATTGGTATTTACAACCTGTTCCCAGTAGCATGAGATGCTTGCCCCAAAGTTGTTGAAATCCCTTGTTTTCCTTTATGGGATGCTGGTCTTATGTTGGGGATGACCGTCCCACTCTAGCAACTATAATATTTATTGATTAGATGATGAGGGAGTGAGACGCAGGCCTCACCTTTGGTATGATGGTCGCCCTTGCTCTGTTCCCATTTGTTTTGTTTTTCTTTTTTTTGTTGTTACTTGTATAATCCTGGACATGTGTTACAGAATCAGGATAAGAGTAGTTTTGGTAAAGAAATTATATAAGTCAGCAATAACTTAATAGAAAACAGAAACAGTAGCAGCTTGCATGTTTATGAATGGAGCGGCATGTTTAGTAGCAGTAGCAAATGAAATAATGTAGTAGCAGAAATTAGTATCCTTAATTAACAGAAAATGTTTAAATTATCCGATGAATGTGTAACCGGAAAATAATTGAATTGTGTCCGATTAACCGGTATTGAGTTGTGATTATATCTTATGGATTGTTGTGAATATCTTTGTGATTATTTGTTAATGGTATCGACCTTTGATTATGTGAATCATCGAAATTGTTCCGTTGTTTATGTGAGGTTGTTGGAATATGTGTGAAGTGTTATTACCTTTAACAATCAATAATAATTGTGATATAGGCGTATGCCTTGTGACGAATATTTTGTGAAGTAAATGATTTTGATGATGATGTTGTGTGATGTCCGGTTCATTGAGTCGCATACATTTGCTTATATATATTGTGACGGTCTGGATTGGCAAATTAGTGATGAAGGCTTATGCCTTGTGCCTCTGAATTGGGCAATTGGTGACGGGGGCTGAAGCTCTGATTGGTACCACATGCATATGCATGAGTCATGTCCCACGTGTCTTATGTGATTCATAGTTGTGACATTTTGTGACTATATTGTGATTGTATTTTTGTGGCTTGTTAAATGATGGAAGTATGTGAAGTTGTGGGTTAATGATTTTATGAATAGTATGATGATATCAATACTTGAGAATGTGATTAACAAATTATGTCTAGTTTCTGATTTACAATTTCTCATGCGCTCAATTATATAAATTGATATCTCACCCTTTCTTTGTTTCGCGGTTCCCTTTATATTGGTAACGTGCATGTAATCCACATTGAGGGAGAGATTAACCGAGTTGGTCTTGAGTCATTGTCACTCTAATACATAGCACTCGGGGGGACGTGTAATACCCTAATTTTGACCCCCCCTGAGATGTCATATCTTCAGGCTTCTCATCAGA
Organism: Vicia villosa; assembly: GCF_029867415.1. NCBI lineage: Eukaryota > Viridiplantae > Streptophyta > Magnoliopsida > Fabales > Fabaceae > Vicia > Vicia villosa. Next base: position 101,656,940 of record NC_081183.1, read on the forward strand.
TCAAAACAGATACTCAGAGCAGCCACTTATTCATCTAGAGCTCAATCGAGGGTGTTCAAAAACTAAAGAACTCAGGCAAAGGATCAATCAATAGAAGAATTAGTCTCTAATATAATCATGGGACCTAAAAGCTTCATTTTTATTCAGCTATGATTGATTAGACACCCAGTCATCTGAACTCAGGTTTACTCAAGTCACCAGACTAGAGTTTTGAGCCTATCAAGGACTATAATCAGGGATCACATTTGGGAAACCCTAAAAATCCCCAAGGTGTCTATCAAAGGCTTCAATCATATTCAAATGATCCATATAACAACATCCATTGGGCATTAAACCTCAATTCAAGATCCATAGTCATCAATTTCATCTGGTCAACAATTAGGGTTTTTTACCTAATTCACCTGGACAGTTGACTTTTAATCAGGACATGTTTCAAAACTCAAAACATGTTTCAAGAACTTCTATTACCTCAACATAGTCCATTCATGTCATTCATTTGAGGAGGAGAACTTGGTTCATCACAAAAGTCCAAAATCTCACTTCATTTGAAAAAGTCAATTGTATAGAATCACCTTTGACTTTTAGGGTTTTTAGTCAAACCATGACTTTTAAGGATCAATATCATCAATATATGGTTCCTAAAGTCATTTTACCAAAGAAATTCAAGAAAATTCACCAAGGATCAAAAAGTCGAGAATTAGGGTTTTTAAGGGCATTGTGGGAACTCAAAATTTCACCTACACAACTCAAAAAACTTCCAACATGAAAGTTGTAGATTTTACAAAATAAAACAACATCTTACATAGCAACTTTTTTCAAAAGATCAACCATTTGAGAGATTTAGGTTTTGGAAGTTATAGGCCTTAAAAAACTTAGAAATTTTTCTAAGTGTTTTTGACCTAGTTTTCTTCAAACTTTAGGCTCATTTTTCACAATTTTCCCAAATTATTATGAAGAAACTCCAAACTAATGATTTGAAGTAGATGTTTAGGGCTTTCCAAATTATGCTCAACCTTCTCCAAATTCATTTTGATCTAGGAGTTATGCTTGTTCAAAGTTGGCCTCATGAAGTGAAATTATAGGTCATGCATCATTTTGGAACTTTGCAATTTTGTGAATATAGCCTCACTTATGGATGTTACACGACCCATAACACATCTGCAAACATGCCATGCATTCATTCTCACCATGGCATAAGAATTGAAGAAGATTCCCAAAACAAGAACATGTGATTATGTAATGATTACATTTTGAGAATTTATGGCAAATTGATGAATCATCAAAGGAATCTTCCCACCAACCAATTAGAGCTCATTATGCATTAGAAATGTTCCCTAAGATTAGATGGAATCAATGGATAGGGAGCTAGCTCGAAAACGCAGTGATCACATTTTGGATATTCCTTGAATTTCTTCATGGCCAAGAAACCAAACTCACTTCACTAAGCAAGCTCACTATGTGCAATTGCTCTGAAACATTTGCCTATAAATACAAGTTCATTCCTCAGTATTAGACACCAAAGCAACTCAATTCCTTGCTTTCTCTTTCTCTCTCTCATGCTTATGGTTTTTCAAAGTTCTTTGGCAAGAAGAATCGTTTTCTTCAAACCAGAGCTCTTCTTTGGAAAGTAAGCATTCGAACATCTCAAGGGGGTTCATTTGAGGTGATCCAAGCACCTGGATCACTTCTATAATTGGAGAAACACCGTTGTTGCTTTCCTTTTGGAGCTCGTGCAGTTGGAGGTCCATAGAGCAATTCAGAAGGTGTCAAGCCAAGCTAAGTATCCGAACACGTTCCTTAGGGTGTGGTGAAGCTATTCAGATGGCTGCAGCTCATCTGTAACTACAGATTCATCAACCTCCATGTTCACTTGGAGCTCAAATCGAAGGGGTCGGGTGGAGCAATTCTGAGGTATTCAAGTCACAATAAGTATTCAGTTAGCATCACTGAGTCCCAATGAAGCTTTTAGGATCACTCACACAAGCTCAGGTGTTTTCTATTAAGCCCACGACCTCCATTTTCAGAGGTATTTTTTCAAACTCCAACTCAATAATTCAAGTACTCTTTCTTGTATATCTCGATACCAGTTTGTTCATTATCATCAGAAGATTGAAAACCCTCTATCATCATTCATTTATTCATCTTATGCATCATTTAATTTAAAAATTAGGTTTTATGTGTTCTTCGTGTTTTCTGGAAAATTAGATAGTTATAGCTAATATAAATAAATGTTAGTTACATATTTGAAATCGTGAGAGAATTTAGAGCAAGTCTGCTCTTTACATCTTTGCAAATGGTTGAGAATTGAGAGAGTTCAGAAATTCAAAAATGAGAAAGCTTGAGGTTGAAGATGACAATGGTGGTGGCGCGCAGAAATTCAAATCCAGGGTTTGTGTTTATTTTATTTTGAGTGGAAGTTGTTTTATAAACGACTAAATCGTTATAGCCCAGTGGTAAAGAGAGTTTGTGTGTTGTGCGTGCCCAAGGTCTGGGGTCCGAATCCCCCTCGCCCCACACCTTTTGATTTTATTTCTTTTTTGTTGCTCTATGCACTAGACAACACATACATTGCAATGAAATCCCCTCTATAACACCATGCGCGCGTTGGCTGGTTGGTGTGTGTTTTAATGGTTGGCTGCAAGGGCGTGGGTTCAAACCATGGTAAGGCCAAAACATTTTTTTATCACTTTTCCTTTTCATTTTCTTCACAACATCACACAATTAATTCACTTATCGAACTAATTCACTTTAACTTCATTTTTCACACACTTGTTAATTAATATACCTATTTTATAAATAGCCCAAAAAATCACAAAAATATTATTTATTTGATATATATTTTCTAGGTTTAAAATAACATATTTTTAAATATTCTAAAAAATACTTTAAATATAGTTCTCTCTCGATTTTCAAAACCTAATGCCATGTAAATATTTTTGTGATAAAACCCTCATCATGTAGGTCTTAATTAGGTATAGATTTTGTCTAAACCTTAATTAAGTTGACTTTTGTCAATATACAAAACTGTTTTCAACAAACGATCCATTTTTTCTTCAGACAACAAAACCTCGTATCATTTCAAATCATTTTCAACTGTTTTTATAACCAGTACTATAAAGTACTGGGCCTCTAACAGAGTGTAAGTCCCAACACCTTTTTTCTTTTCATAGTTTGTTTAACAAAACTGTATTTACAAAATCTTCTTTCGGTTTTCAAAATATTCTTCTGGTATTTGAAGGGCATTATTCCCGGTGAAACTCTTCAGATACCTATGTGACCTTTGTCCATCTTCACTTCTTCTGTTTTCAAAAACCTTTAACTATTTATCATAAATAATCAACTGTCATCAATCAATTGTTGGTAAGGCTTTGTACATACTTCTTCAAAGGCCTCCACTTCATCCAGGTTAGGCTTTACAAGCTTTCAATTTACAATTTTTTATTTAAATTACTGTCAAATATAGAACTGTTTATATATTGTTTAGAACTACGTCTGAGTGTAAATCCCAGGACAGTGAAACTATATATATTATAGGAATATGGCCTAGGATTGAGAATGTCTTCCTGGTGAAGGCTCTTTCCTAATTAGAAATCTTTAGTTAAAACCCTCAAGATGAATTATTCCCGGTGAAACATCTTGAAAAAGCCTTAGAACCCAAAATAGGATACATCCACCCAAAGAGGAATTATTCCCGGTGAAACCTCTTACCCACTTGCTTAGAGCCAAAATAAGTTCAAAACCACATAGCTTTCTCTTGTGCTATAACAAGGACCCTCGATGACCCTCGATTAGCCTCCTCTTGGGCTTTGTACAAGGACCCACAGGCTTCTTAAAAGCATTCCCAGCTTCCTCTTGAGCTTGTATACAAAGACCCATCAGGTTTCTTATAAACATAGGAACAGGTCTTTAGTTACCTTTTAGCCTATCCTGGTGAGTTTCTTCAATTTTTAACCAGACTAACAAGCAAAGTTTGTCTCAATCTCATATTGAGTACACCTTTTGGAATGAGAGACATGGACAGTCTCTGTCACCCTTATCTTCATCAATCTTTCTTAGCAGAGTCTAGGATCCATATTTGTTTATCCTCAGCAAGAGTCAGCCTTAATCTTGGGCTTTAAAACAAGAAGTCTCAATTAGATAATCTTTCTGCCATCATTACAAAACCCCTGGAAAGGGTTAGCCTCCAACCTCAGTTAATAAAAAGAACAAAATTCCCTGGAAAGGGTTAGCCTCCAATCACTCCTTCATTTGAACAAATCCCCTGGAAAGGGTTAGCCTCCAAAATTTATTCTTCCAAAAGATAATTTCCCCAGCTAAGTAAAACCCCTGGAAAGGGTTAGCCTCCAAAAGTCAGTCTTTTAATAGATAAATCCTCTAGCAGAGTAAAACTTCCCCGGTGATTCCTTCATTATTAAGTAGCCACAACCTTAGGCTTTGTACAAGGCAGATAAACCACATTTCCTGTGTCAAAGATTCCTAATCTCAAGGATCTTTTACCCATAGAGTCATCCATACTTAGTTTCTTTAAGAGTCAGCCACAACCTGGGGCTTTGTACAAGGCAAAAAATAATGTTTTCCCTAGCCAGAGTAGCCACAACCTTGGGCTTCATACAAGGCACAAAATAGAGTCATCCATAGTCTTAAAAGTTCAGTTTCCTCAGCAGTCAGCCACAACCTTGGGCTTCATATAAGACACAAAATAGAGTCTCCCTAAGTTGAGTCAGCCACAATTCTGGGCTTTGTACAGAACACCAAATAAAACCCATAAAATAAACACACTCCAGCTAGAGTCAGCCTCAATTCTGGGCTTTGTACAGAACACAAAAACTCCTTAGTTAAATTCTCCCCAGTAGAGTTATCTCTCAATAAAACAATAAATCAATCAAAAGCCTCAAGTTTGGGCCTCAGTCAAGCCAGCTAAAAAATCAAATCTCTCAAACAAAAGATAGACATAGCTCATCTTCATAGGTAGATATTTCTCCTATCTCACCACAAACAAACAATCATTTCAAATAATCATCATTTCAAACAAATCATCATTCTCCCATTTAGGACTCGTGAAAGGCATGCTCTGTCAACACACCCAGACTTGTACGACCCTTTCCCTAATTTGGTTGAGAATCTTTTCATTCTAGAGGCACGATGGCTGACATACTTGATCAACCAAGTAGACTCCCCTCTTAATGAAACATCATTTTTTTTTTTATCTTTTTTGTCCCTTTAAAAATGTTTGTGGTGGAATAGTAGAAATACCTCTTTGTAAAGATGATTTCATGTCTCTTTATTGTAAACAGAGATTTAATTTAAGGCTTAAACCTTGAGCTTCAAGCAAGGCACCAAAAATCATTAAAATCCCTAATTAGTTTCCCGAACTACATTAAGCTCTGACTTCCATTAGGGATATGTAGGCATGAGGTTCACAAGGAATTCCAACGAGCTAATAAAATTCCAAAAATAGTCAGTTTGTCTATCTGTCTGTCTTTTTCAAATCAATTCAATTCTCTCTCCTAACAAAAAGGAGAAACTTTCCCAATCAATTAGCATCGAACACAATCACAATGACACAGAGAAGGTTCCCGTAGAGTACTACGGATATGTAGGGTGCTTAAACTCTTCCCTATGTATAACCGACCCCCCAGACTCCAGAGTTTCTAGTCTAGGTGAATCCCCGCACTTAGCAAACTCCTAGGGTTTATTTGAGATCTTTTCCCCTCTCCTACTCGTTAGGATAATTAAAAAGTTTGTGTGATATCGTAGGAAGAACTGAAACAAAATTCATCCCACCACGGGCGCATTCTCCTTCCAAATTTCGTGTGAAGGGTCTAGCGTGTCGTCCTCCCAAGTGAAACAGGGAGGTAAAGAAAACGACACCACAGGACGAACGCGTTGGTTTACTTATTTTTGGATAATTATGTTTTGGCGAATACTTGAGTTGTTTTTTTTAGAATGTCACTTTAAAGTGTGTTTATTGTTGAATTAAGATGCTATGAATAGTTGAACTGGTTGTTGAGTTTCCGTTGCAATATTACGGAAGTTGATTCATGTTAAAGACTATTATCTGATGTTATCGGTTCATCCGTATCTTGTGAATGCTATGTATCCGCTTTATGCGACGAGGTGAATTGTATTTGTAACACCCGGTATTTAGTTAATTATTTAATTATATACATTCAAATTATTTCGAATTTAATTATTGAATTTGTGGAGTGTTGAGAATTATTGACATGGGTTTTTATGATTAATTAGTCGATTAGTTAATTGATTAAGTTGTAGAAATAGTATTGAAGAAATACTAGATTTATTATATGGACTTAATTAAGTGATGGTGGTAGTAAAACGTGGGGTGTGAATGTTAGGCCCAATAGGTTTAATGAAATTAGGTTAAGATAAGGATTAGGCTAATTAGAAGAGAAAAAGTCTTGGGGAATTTGTTATGGGAAGTTGTAGAGAAGAGAGAAAATAGGAGAGAAATTCATTCTCGTTTTTCTTGCAGCAGTCTCACTAAATCGAAGATCCCCGATTCGTTAACCGTTGGATCGTCACCAAATTTTGTGGGTAGGTTCGCAACACCTATATCTAACGTTTGACCGTTGGGATCTTCAAAATAAGGTCTGAGTTGTGAGATATCATCATCGCACTGTAGCTGCAAATTAAGGAAAATTTTCAGCTTTTTATTCGGATGAAAAGAGGCAATGTTTGGGAGCTAAGGCTAGATGGCTTCGATCGGTAGAATTGTAGAATGGACTCCGAATACAAGGTAAGGGGTGGGGTTCTAACTCTATAACCGGACTCATGATGAATGATATGTGGGGGTTAAATTCGTAGGAAATTGTTCCTGATTATTTGTTGTGATTCTGTCGTGTTGATTCGATGAAATTAGTTGTTGTTGTGGTGATAATTGTTGTTGTTTTATGCGAAGTTGAAGGATGTTTCAGTGACGATGTATACCTCTATTTATTAGTATAGCGACGATATAGGCTTATGCCTTGTGACGATGATGTTGTTTGTTGTGTGTGTTTGTTTATATTGGTAGATATCTCACCCTTTCTGAATGATGTTTCCCTACCATGGGAAATTGACAGGTACTCAAGATAGCGATGGAAATTTGAAGTGATTTTATGAAGTCTTTAATTGCTGTTAATCGAGTTGGTGTCTTGCTCTGATACGTAGCACTCGGGGGGATAAAGCGATTGTTTTATTTATTAATTTGTTTGCTGAATTTTTAAGTGAATTATGTTTTAAATTGTAACTTAAAGTTACTGTGCAATGATGCTACGATTTGATTAGAATATTTATGAAGTTTGATGATTCCGCTGCGAGTTAACTATTTAATTTGAAACAAAGTGATTTTTTAATAATGATTTAATTGTCCGTTTTAAGTTACGTGCTATGTATCTATATGAAGGCAATTAAGCCATAATTGTTTTTGAATGACGAATATGTGATACCTCAAATGAATGTTGTTTGCAATTTATACTCTGATTTTTATTATAATTACCGGGTAGATTTGGGGTGTTACATTAGTGGTATCAGAGCAGGTCGGTCCGTCCGGCCAGAGTCGTTTAATTGTTGTTTATCCCTTAGTACGCGACAAGTGTGTATAACACTGTCGGTACTTGTTGCTTTCTGGTTGTTGCAGGAATTAGTTTGAGCGAAGTGGGGGAGAAGCTTTGCTTCTCGGATGTGGTTCAGTTGCAAGTTCGCAAAGAGGATTGTTGTCTTGGTGTTTCGGAAACTGAATTTCGGCGAAAGAATGTGTCTCTCGAGTTATAAAAAGTTTGGAAGTGAGGAGATATGTTAAGAGTTGTTTGGAATATGTTTAAGTTGAAGAAAAATGAGTTTTGGAGTGGAAATTCCGTAAGCAAAACGCAGGAAATTGTTGAATGTTTTGTGAAACTTCAAAAATTCATAACTTGAGTTCTGGACATCCGATTTTAGTCCCGTTTGAAGCGTTGGAAAGCTAACGAGATGAAATTTATTTTAAAAATGGTTTCAGAAGCTGTAATAGACTTATTTATAACAGGATGATGTTGGAAAGAGATGGGATTTGCGGTTATGCTTGTTCTTGGAACTGGACTTGTTTGTTGGTGCCGCACAGGACGCCAGCGTCAAAGTTGAGTGAATTTAAGGAGTAATTAATAGGTTTATTGAAAATAAATTTTAAGAATTAGTGTACCATTTGAGAAGTTTTGGAGATACCGTAAAGAGTGTCGCTGCATGGCGTCGATGTTCCCACTTTCGAATAGCGTTGGAATAGTTTACAAATTAGTAACGGTTACGTTGAAGAAGTACCGGAATGGTCGACATATGTGTAATCGATTTGAGATGTGTTAATGGTTTGTTATGTTGGATGGTTGGACGTGGAGGTGAAGTTGATGATGGTTGTATCGGATAAATTTTCGAGGACGAAAATATTCTAAGTGGGGGAGAGTTGTAACACCCGGTATTTAGTTAATTATTTAATTATATACATTCAAATTATTTCGAATTTAATTATTGAATTTGTGGAGTGTTGAGAATTATTGACATGGGTTTTTATGATTAATTAGTCGATTAATTAATTGATTAAGTTGTAGAAATAGTATTGAAGAAATACTAGATTTATTATATGGACTTAATTAAGTGATGGTGGTAGTAAAACGTGGGGTGTGAATGTTAGGCCCAATAGGTTTAATGAAATTAGGTTAAGATAAGGATTAGGCTAATTAGAAGAGAAAAAGTCTTGGGGAATTTGTTATGGGAAGTTGTAGAGAAGAGAGAAAATAGGAGAGAAATTCATTCTCGTTTTTCTTGCAGCAGTCTCACTAAATCGAAGATCCCCGATTCGTTAACCGTTGGATCGTCACCACATTTTGTGGGTAGGTTCGCAACACCTATATCTAACTTTTGACCGTTGGGATCTTCAAAATAAGGTCTGAGTTGTGAGATATCATCATCGCACTGTAGCTGCAAATTAAGGAAATTTTTCAGCTTTTTATTCGGATGAAAAGAGGCAATGTTTGGGAGCTAAGGCTAGATGGCTTCGATCGGTAGAATTGTAGAATGGACTCCGAATACAAGGTAAGGGGTGGGGTTCTAACTCTATAACCGGACTCATGATGAATGATATGTGGGGGTTAAATTCGTAGGAAATTGTTCCTGATTATTTGTTGTGATTCTGTCGTGTTGATTCGATGAAATTAGTTGTTGTTGTGGTGATAATTGTTGTTGTTTTATGCGAAGTTGAAGGATGTTTCAGTGACGATGTATACCTCTATTTATTAGTATAGCGACGATATAGGCTTATGCCTTGTGACGATGATGTTGTTTGTTGTGTGTGTTTGTTTATATTGGTAGATATCTCACCCTTTCTGAATGATGTTTCCCTACCATGGGAAATTGACAGGTACTCAAGATAGCGATGGAAATTTGAAGTGATTTTATGAAGTCTTTAATTGCTGTTAATCGAGTTGGTGTCTTGCTCTGATACGTAGCACTCGGGGGGATAAAGCGATTGTTTTATTTATTAATTTGTTTGCTGAATTTTTAAGTGAATTATGTTTTAAATTGTAACTTAAAGTTACTGTGCAATGATGCTACGATTTGATTAGAATATTTATGAAGTTTGATGATTCCGCTGCGAGTTAACTATTTAATTTGAAACAAAGTGATTTTTTAATAATGATTTAATTGTCCGTTTTAAGTTACGTGCTATGTATCTATATGAAGGCAATTAAGCCATAATTGTTTTTGAATGACGAATATGTGATATCTCAAATGAATGTTGTTTGCAATTTATACTCTGATTTTTATTATAATTACCGGGTAGATTTGGGGTGTTACAGTATTTGAGAATGAATATGTGATACCTCAATTGCTTCGTTGTGAATTTTTATATTATGATTTTATTTAAATACTGTGGATAGAATTGGGGTGTTACAATAACCCCTTACATATGTGGTACTCCACAGGAACCTTTTTGTAAGTCTGTGTAAAACAAAGAATATTGTGCAAAAGAGAGTTTGTGTTTGGTTTTAAAATTATGCTCGACAAGACATTACATCCTATGCCTACATACCTTCTGAGTACCATGGAGGATTCAGAGCATTTGTAGTTTCACTTAAAAGGGAGACAAAAGGTTTTGTTTAAAATGGATAGATATTTTATCATCTTAGAAGAGAAAACTCAGCCAACCATACTTGAACATGAAACAGATGGATCATTTGCATCACAAATGAAAGAAGGGCTACAACTTGGATAAATCAATAAGTATGGCACTAGCTCTTTCATGTGGAAAAGAATTAATCATATCAATCAATATCAAGGGGTTAGGGGATTTCATCTTAATGATTTATCAGAAGAATGATAAAATCATTACACCCACAAAACAAAACAAAATAGATGGAGAGAGAAACAAAGTCACAAAATATAATAAAAGGCAGAACCAATTATCAAAAGAAATAAAATCATATTTAAAGGAATAAAAAGGAACTTTAAATGGTCAAATAATGAGAAATTATTGATGAAATACTTAATACGTATCTAAACACCAAATAAATTTCACATGAGACAATAATAAAATTATAAAAACTATATAATATTTTTAGAAAAAGTTTGGTAATTTTTGGAAACTCAAAACTATATTTAAACCAATTAAAATCAAGTAAATAAAGCAAAAATAAGAAAAATAGTAAAATAAAAAATAAAAATATGGAAAAATATAAAACATAAAGTATAAAATAAAAGAAGATTTTAACAAAAACTTTGGTATTTTTTGGAATTAAAATGAAAGAGTTATTAATTTTTGAAGATAAAACAAATTCGAATCTAAATTTCAGTGATGGGTGGTTTGAATAGGAGCAGGGGTTTCTTGCCTCTTCAAAGTGAATGATATAACGAGGAGAGGGAATTGTTGATCAAATCGTGTAAAACAAGTAGGTTGTGATCATGAAAAATATGGACTTGAAATGCATCAAAACGACCTCAAGCCAAGTGCAAAACTTATCAAAACGCATATAGGAAATTAGTTAAACATGTTTAGCAACAAAACTGTGAGTAATTCGAACTATAATCCAAATATACTCATGCTAACAAATCTGAAATGAAGCCAAAAATATATTTCATGTAACCAACTTCTAACTTATAGTGCAAGCAATGTAGGGATATTTATGGTGCAATCTTGGACTCTTTGGAAAGATGAGTAATCAAGCTTGACAATGAGCATTGAAAGCTTCCATTTGGCTCCTCGAAGTGGGGAAAAATAATGCACAAAACACTAAGCCAATTTTAGCAACTTTGACATCTTTTGGCAGCTCACTTCAACCTTAGGCCCCAAGCAATTGGTGTGTGTGTGTTTTAAGATTTTATTTGAGCCAAATACTTACCTAATTAAGATGAATACAACGAAAAAAGAATCACCTCCATAGGATTTGTGGATTAAGAGATATGATCTCTGCAACATGAGCAAAAACGAGGCAATCTTGTGAGATCATTTCATCAAACACCTTTATGTATAACTCAAATGAGTGCTTTAGAACTTAAATTTATCAAAAGTCTCAGCATGAAAGTTGTAGAGAATTGAAAAATAAGCTTGTAGCCAAAATTTATACAAGAGAAAGTCAAAATTAAGCAAATTGGGCTTGTGGCCAGTCTTGCGCACATGAAACTATTATACTAGAATGGATGCATTATAGGTTCCCGCACGGATTCTGGTGTGGACCGCAGATATGTCATCAGTTAGTCATGTGAATTCAAACAAATTAGAAAAATTCAAAAAATTATTAGAAAAAAGGGGGAAAAATAGACTGCAAGATAATTGTATAAGTTTTTAAAAACTTCTATTGTTAGGAAAAACTAGTGGAAGACCCGTGCGTCCGTACGGGTAATTCAAATCTTAAGATGAATAATGTATTACAAATACATAAAAATAAGTTTAACAACCCGAATGAAAAATGTTAAATTAAGATTTATAAAACATAACATAGATGTAATGAAACTATATATAGTAGTTATTTAAAAAAATTGAAAATGCAATAGGTAAAAAGTGTCTTCAAAAGAACTTCGGTTGTATATGACATATAAATACAAGATGAAAATGCAAATGGATACATACAATGACTAACTAAAAATTATATTCATCTATATCTCAGATCATTCGATAAAGACTCGTGCGTCCGCACGGGTAAATTCATTTATATCTTAGATCATTCGATAAGTCTTGGTTGTTGGTGCTATATAACTATTATTGTAAAATCACTAATAAATGAAAGTATTTAAAATTAAATATGTAGAAAAGCGAATGTATTATGATGATAGTGACCCGTAAAATAGTGAGTTTCAGTGGAAAAAATTAGAGAGAAATAATGACCCGTAAAAATAGTATTTCACAATGATAAATATGCATAATAATGATAAATCCGCCCGAGTAAATTCATTCATATCTTACATTATTTGATAAGACCCGGTTGTTATTGAAATTTTAATTGGTATATAATTTATTTATTTATATTAGTAAGTATAAATTGATAAATTTATTTGGGTAATATACTTTGATCATATTAAAGGAATAATATATTTGTGAAAAATTAAAATATTTTGATTGATTGTATGTGTAAAATTGTTTTACACTGACAGTGCACAATCTTTAAACTCTTTAATTTTTTGGTAGGTCTCAATAAAACATCAAGTAATTTTATATTTATGAAAAATATTATATTATAACCTATATAGTATAAACTAAACTACCATAAAAACTTTATAAAATTTATTTTTGTTAAATTAAATATTATTGAACTATATTACATTAAATATGTATATAGAACTTAAGTTGACTCTCAATGAATGAGTAGTTGTTGAATTATTTGCCAGTATCGTTGAGATGTTTTGTGGTTCTAAAGTTTAAGATGGAGCGGCTTTTTTATTTACATTATTAGCCAGCTTTTTTTATTCCTTAGTAGATGAGATAATCTATCTAAAATCTAAAAAAACATGGCCGTCAAAATCGAAAGTTAACTCTTAGAATTAGGCAAGATCAAGACATGCTTATGAAATCATTTCGAGGTAAACTTAGGTAGACTTATAGAATACGCGAGTTCTAAAATGATTAAATGAGTTTATGATACATTTTTTGAAACATATTTAAACATATGATATCCAACATGAAAATAAGGAAGTGAAATACAGATAAATATCCAAATATGCATTAGATTACATGTATTGCCTTCCACAACTGATAACTTTGTGGTACGAGCAATTGGCCAAACCCATATGATTTCATATAGTGATAACCCTTAACACATAATAAGTAATAACAATTAATAGGAACTAAATCAAATTTTATTGGTAGTAATAAACTATTACGTTCCAAGTATTTGAGAGATATAAAGCTTTCCACATAAAATTCCTTTCCAAAACAAAAGGAAACCTCTATAACATAATTTTACCTATCCACTAAGTAACATACTTTTATTGGTAGTAATAAACTATTACGTTCCAAGGATTTATATATAACATACTATTTAACTAACTCTCACTAATCCACTAAGTAACTAATTAATGGTGTTATTTTTACCTATCAATAACCTGTAACGCTGGTATATAAAATTAATCAAACACAAACTAAAATATATAATGAAAGCATTCACAGCAATCAAATTGGTTTTCCACAGCTAAATCCAACTAAAGGAACACAAAAAACCAAGCAAATGCACACAAAAAGACTGTTAACTTCATATAAAGACCTTTTGTTCCTAAAGAAAAACGGGAAGATAAGATAAATTTTAAATTGGAATTACATAAGTCAGGAAGAAAAACAGGAAGAAGGCCTTTTTTATGATCTTGCCCACAAGGATTTTGCAGCAGGGTCAATGTTCCATCATGAGCAAGCGAATACTCAAATTGCTCTAGCATCTTAACAACCAGCCTGAACTCAGGCCATTTGTCTGGATTCAAAGACCAATATTGCTCAATTAAAGCTCGCATAGCAGGTGGGAAGTTTAGAGAAATAACATGAGTTGAACTCTGAATACATCACATGATGACAGATAAACTAAATCTAGATCCACAACTAAATCACAATTCCCAAACAATCAAATGGGTTTTCTACAATATCTGATACTTCAGTATGGTATTTAACTTCACTGGGTTTGGTATTAATTGGCCAATGGATCAAAATTAGGTCTAAGTATCCTAGTTGAAGAGTCCTGAAAAACAAACAAACATGCATACATATCAATTGTAGAAGTACAAATATATAGCTAAAAAATAAAGGTTTTTTGTTTGAATTACTTGAGATTTATAGATAGCAGGAACAATGAGGTGAGGATGATTATCAGTAACCCATAAATTAGAAGTCACAAAGTTCATTTCTAGATGAAATGAGCCCAAGTTTAAGTGGTTTAGTTATGGCTTCACCAACAGAATGATCAACACCATATGCAGCAACAAAATCAAAATGTTTGTAACCTTGTTTCATTGTTTCAAGGACAACATATTTTGTAGTAACCTTACTGGTTGCTTCCGGTGCGGTACCAAGGTCCATTATCGGCATTTTTCATTGTCCGGTGGAAGGACCCTTACCCATACCCATACCCATACCTAGAAAACTTTATCTCCAGTAGCATACCTCCCAATGTGTTCTTTCAATAGCTTTTCAAGTGCTGAAACACATTCAATTAAATGGTTAAGAACTAAACCATTAATCCATGCCACTGTAAGAAGAAGAAAATGTTGACATATAAAGAAGAAAACTTACCGCCAGTTCTAATGTCGCGAATTTAAGAAGCTCCGACGACCAGCTTTGCCTTTGTGAACCTAAGCAGCAAAGGTTGAGGTAGATGCGGCTGTTGATTCTGTATCACCATCTTTATTCTTCTACAAAAAATCAAACCAACTGTTATCACAAGAATTCAATAAAAATCAAAATTACCACAATAATGTATTATCAGAAAGAAAACTTATATCTCAAGATAGTATAAGAGACTTACGTCTAATTATATTCGGCTCAGCACTCTTGACTACGGCTAGACAATATACAAGTTCACTATATAGAAGTAATAGGAAAAAGAACATGTAGTATTAGTTTTATAACCTCATATCATAACAATATTCAAAAGGGATCCTTGAATCGGAAGGACGTCGTATATCTTCTACTTGGGAATGAAACTGCAACATAAATACTTCAATGGTAAATTTTATCTTCAAATAATATCTAGCTAACTGAAATCAAAATTTGTACCTTTTTAGCACTTACACTCTCAGATAGCCTTGAATAGGTTGGATAAATATACTACTTCAGATTCAGATTATCAAAGGCTTACCACTTACTGTGATGGCTTCATATTAAATGGAGTCTCGTTTTAATCAAGACTTCCTTTGTCTCCAAAACTTATTCTTCCAATAGCTCGATGGAAACTGAAACAAACCTTTCTTCGATTGCAGGAACTAAACCATTTGTCATAGCCACACCACCAGTCTACCTCAGATAAGATGTGAGCTATTTACATGATATTAGTCTCAAATTATTCCTACTGGGATCCAAAGGTATTCTCTCCACTGTAAGTCATGTAAAAAAAGCCATCCTCATCCTTATGTTCTTCATAAAGAGCACACATCAAAGCAGCTGCAACAACACAGGATTTAGTTATAATAATCACTACTAAATTGGCACAAAAAATAAGCATTTTGTAAGGCTGGATACTTACCAGTTGATGGTAGAGTGTTGTCGATCAAAACAAAAATAGCCTTCTTTACACTAAGCTTAATTCTTTTGCAGACAACATAACCAAATTAATAATATACTAAATATAAAAATATGCAAAGACCAAGATAATATAATAGTTGATTATCTTTTAATTTTCAATATTTATTATCTCTATAGAAGATATACTTCAATGTTCAAGAGATATACTGAGAAAAATATTAAACTAGAGACTTGTTTGGAGGTAAACTTACTATCAAGATAGGCAAATCTGAAGAATTCCTCAAATTCAAAATCCTTAAAAATTACATATGTTTATTTAGTAAACACCTATGTAACACGTTAATTCATCTAAAGCTAAAATTCATCATCATCAGAGTCCCAGTAATTTCAATTAGATGAATTGAGTGGACATTGAATTTAGACAGTTCAAAGCTTCTGATTCCCAATAAAAACAAAACAAAGAAATTGGATTAATAAACTATATATACGAAAATTAAAATACCGAGAGGGTGCTGAGTCTTGAAGGAGGTCCTAACATGATTAAATTGGAAAAGAAAAAAAATCTCTGCAAAAAAACACAATAAGAAGCTGTATAAACACATAATCAACATTGAAACTTATGGTCTTATCTCAAGTTTATAAAGAAAACTGAATTCAAGCTTCCCTGCAATACATACAAGGGAAAATTCATTAAAAAGCAATATAAACCATTATCACAGCCTATAAATCACAATCAATGGGTCATTCGATAGCATGATAAAAACCTAACATAATGAACATATCCAACAACATCCCAACAATATAACATTGACATATATACTCTTTCGAATTCAGAACGGATAAGAAGGCTCACCCTGTAAACGGAGACAGGAAAAACCTAATTCTACTTTTCAAAAGAAACTTTCACATCACTCACGTTCATCAGAAGAAGAAATAGCTAAAGTTTCAAATCGAAACT
The DNA here is from genome assembly GCF_029867415.1 of Vicia villosa. Classification (NCBI taxonomy): domain Eukaryota; kingdom Viridiplantae; phylum Streptophyta; class Magnoliopsida; order Fabales; family Fabaceae; genus Vicia; species Vicia villosa. The sequence continues at coordinate 101,673,577 of NC_081183.1, forward strand.
CTAACGGTTTTGAACTAAGAGACTTCACTTGATTCAAACAGAGCCAAATAATAACACAAACACACACACATATGGAGGAAGAGCTAGAAGAAGAACTCAAGGGCAGCCACAATTGAGATACAAGAAGATTTCAAAGAGAATTTACCTTCTTTTTCACGAAATCAGAAGCTAGGGTTGTGGATCAGAAATGAGAAAATTCCATGGTTTGTTGAAGTGAAAATGCAGAGGAAACACTGAAAACAAATCAAAAACCAGAAAAGCAAAACCAGATTAAGAACAACACATAAAACTGAATATAAGTTAGAGGAAACACAATAGAAAATAGAACATGGCTATTTTTTGAAACCCATCGAAACAAAGATCTAACTGGTTCATTAGGAAGCCAGTGAGATGAGGAATACGAATATGGAATCGGTTTTTTCATTGGAGGTGGTGGTGGCGATATATATGAGCACATATATGAGGGAGAAAGAGGGTGACGAAGGTGTTAGGGTTTAAGGGGAAAGAGAGGGCAGAAAGAGAACGGGAGAGAGACAGAGAATTGGGCAAAGTGTGGGTAATTGAAATTTGAATAAAATGGATAGGAGAAATTGTTTGCCCGATTAAAATACTGCTCAGTTTGAAACCCAATGTATATTAAAAAACACCCAATAGGAATATTGGAAGGAGAGTGCCACTTGGAGGAATAGAGCAATGTTATTGGTGAAAATAAAATTTTGATTTAGCAAATTAGAATAAAGGGCTTTTTAAAGGGCAATTATTTTTTTTCATTAAGGGTATTTTGGGGTGTTTATTGGTATGTTTTATTCTTAGTTAGGTAGTTGACTATTAAACGCATAATTTGTAACAATTGTGATTAATAAAAAAAAAAATGTTTTTTTAGGATTGATAGAGTTGTAATAATTAAAGAATTTATAAAATTTAATAAATGAGACAAATATATACTCAAAATTAAAATGAATTGAAAATCAGTAGAAACATAACTTTACATAAAAGTCCAAAAAGATAATATTATAAAAGAATTAAGTTTAATGTTGTATTTATTAAAATTTGGATTATGGTTTAAAATATAAAAAAAATAAAAGTCATTAGTATTATTAACGTAAAAGATGTGTATTTAATGTAATAATTTTTGCGTCCGCACGGGTACTACTTTGTTACCCATGGGTTCACACGATATTGGCGTGTTACTTGTGCGTTTGCACAGGTACTGGTTGTAGCGGGGAAATTTTGAGAGCGAAGCCATTAGATTGACTCGACTCAATATTTCAATGAAAGTCGCCACCGCGCTTTATTGTTTCCAAAGGAAAAGGGAAAAGAACAAAGAAAACCCAAAGTCTGTTTTTAAAACAAAAAGAGATCTTAGGTACGGGTGTTGATTATACGAAGGGAAGGTTTTAAGCACCCCTCATATCCGTGGTACTCCACAGGAACCTTTTTGGAAATCTGTGTCGTGTGTTCTAAAAAAGGGTTTGCTTTATTTTTAAAATAAGCTCGGAAAGACTTTGAGCCTTGTGCCTACATACCTCCGCGGTGCAATGGAGAAGTCAGAGGTAATGTAGTTCCGCTTAAAAGGGAAAACGTCTAAAAATCGAATAAACACTTTATTGTCGTCGGAGAGAAATACTCAGCCAATAATCTTGAGCATGAGAACAAATGGATTCTTTGCATCACAAATGAAAGAAGGGCTCCAACTCGGACAAAAATCAACGAGTATGCCACTAGCTCTCTCACGTGGAAAAGATTCCATCATATCAATCAATTTAAAAATCGTGGGGTGTTGCAACTCGTTACAACAATTAATCGTGTCTAAACTTTTGAAGAAAAAGCCGTTAAGGGCAAAAGGTATTTTTAGAAAGATTTTAAAAGAGGTTTTGCAAACATAAGAAGGTTTTGGAAAAAGGGAGAAGATTTTGAAAATCGAAGAAGGGGAGGAGATGAAGAGGCTATCCTAGTTGTAGTACCCCAATTTTTGACCCGCATATTTTATTCATCTTCAGTTTGTCACATTCATACTTTGCATGCGTTCATCGTTTAACTGTCGCGTCTTTGCGTATTTAAAAGATAGCTTTGCATCCAAGTTTCATTTTATTCTTAGACAATAAAAGATTGTTTATTTTTATTAAAAAAATTTAGTTGTAGATGATTTAGATTAATTTGCATTTTTATTTTAGTTAAAAAGTATGTAACAAAAAAAAAGTTTTGACATTTTGGGTCCAATTGCACCTTTTGTTTTTTATAAAGCCCATCTTTTAATTTATTTCTTTGTTATTACACCACAAGTAAAGATAATAATAAAAAAAAGAAGAAGAAGTCAAAACGTTGCAGCCAAGTCTTGCCACGCTTCTGCTCCACCACTTCTGCCCCACCAACTTGCTGCAACAACAGTCCAAAATTTGCATCAAAATGGATAAACATATCTGCATACAAAGAAAGCAACAAAATCAGAGCACCAATTTGTTCAAACGTTTCAATTTCCCCCCCAATTTTCATCAAAACCCTAATCTACTATTCTATATAAACACCAAGAATCAGCACACACAAGGGGAGAAAATCGGCCACAAAATCACCTCTCAAACAAACCAAGAAAAACCACTCTAACCCCTGCAAAACACTTCTGCAGAAATCTCTCCTTAACCTTCAACCAAACACACTCATACCCTCAGCCACTCATCTTTACCATCACTCATCATCAATACACACAAACTTCAACCTCACCTCAATCTGAACCGCAAACCTCCCTACATACCAACCTTCCCTAACCATCCTTCACTCAGCCTAGACAACAACACAAATCCACAACAACAACTCACGCAACAACCTCACTCGACTCACAACCTACAACCTCAAAACACCTGCCTAGTGTCCCTCGCGACCACACATCCTACACTATAAACAGAACCACAAGCATCGTTTCAGCAACGTACAAATAGAAGTATACAACACAACACACAGAAGCAACAGAGTGCGTATCAGAAGAAGAAGAAGTTTGAATCAAACGTGAAGAAGAGAATACCTGGGTTTGCTTTCGTTCGTCACTGCTTTATTTCCGTTGATTTTAGATTATGCTTCATCATTGTATGTGAAATCGATAAAATCTAATGAAATCTGGGTATTGGGATGTTGTTGGGTTTGGGGTTTCTTACTGCCTAGTTGTTTGACATGCCTGCTTTGCTTGTTCAATCGCGAAATCGGTGAAGAGAGGGAGGTTTAGATGAGATCGCGAGAGATGCAAGAGAGAAAGAGAGTTACGTTTCTGCTTGTAACCCAGCTGCCGTTTTGGAGAAGGTGAGGGCCATGTGGACTCGGTTCAACCGCTCCAGCCCAAGGATCCTTGTGGGCAGATTGCTTATGCGCTTGGGCCACATCCCACCGGCCCATTTGATTTTTGTAAATCTTTCTTCTCTCAATTTTTTTTTAAAAATATTAAAAAGTTTGTTTCAAATTTAAAGTTTCCTTTAATTAGTTATTATTTTCATAAAAAGACAAAAAACATATATATTCTTTTGTACATATATAATTTCTTTCCAAATATTTTTAAACGATATAAAAATAGTTTCTTAATCGAGTCGAGTTTTGAGTTTTAATGGATGAATCAAGGAGGGTTCGTACGTACTTGTACGATTTGTCCTAAAAGTATTTGGGTGATGGCCGTTAAGCTTTTATTCGAATACTTGGATTCCATTAAACGCTCCATAAAACTCGATTTAATTCACCATTTTCTTTAAAAAAAAAACACTTTCATTTAATCAAATCATTTTATCTATAATGGAAAGAAGAGTTTGTACGTACTTGTACAATTTGTTCTTTAAACATTTAGACGATGGCCGTTAAGCCTTTGTTTGGATGTTTAAACTCCATTAAAGACTTTATAAAAATCAATTTAACAAACACTCTTTCAAGTATCTTAAGCGATGGCCGTTAAGCTTTTGTTTAAATACTTGGATCCAATTAAATGTCTTTCAACTCATCAAATCATCTTCATCCCCTACGAGGAGGTTGTACGTACTTGTACAATTTTCTCTTTCAAACATTTGAGCGATGGCCGTTAAGCTTTTGTTTAAATGTTTGACTTCTTCTAACAAACAAACTTTCAATTCATTCATACCCTTTTACATTCTAAAACACTTTTTTTCATAAAACGAGACACTTATTCAATTTCAATACGAACATACTTCCACATGTGAAGATCTAACATCATCCACTCGAATGCGATGATGGCCAAAATCATGTCTTATCTTGATTTAGTTATCCATTCTTGTAGTGATATCATATCCATGTGCGCGTAGTATTTCCATTTGAAAGCGATCGAGTACCTCTCGCTAAAATCAATCAACAAAACATTTCGTAGTTTTAGCCCGAACTACGATTGCTCTGACTTTCCCATTGCATTAGGGAATACGTAGGCACAAGATACAAATGTCTTGGCGAGCACAATAATAAAAAGTCTTTTTTTGTTTCTTCATTCTTTCCAACCTAATAAATAACGCAAGTAGATATAAGCTAACAATCAATCACAAGATTAACTAAATGGGTCCCATCGAGTACGATGGAGGTGAGGGGTGCTAATACCTTCCCCTTGCTTAACCGACTCCCGAACCTAAATTTGGTTGCGACGACCATCTTATCCATTTCTCTTTTTTTATTAGTGGGTTTTATCGATATTTTCCCTTTCCTTCTTGGAATAAATAAAGTTCGGTGGCGACTCTGTTGTACTTCGAATGCGCGAAAACGGTCGAGTCACATTTTTGCCGCTACAGAAAGTGGCGACTCTGCTGGGGATAACCTAAGAGAGTCAACCCTAGTTTAGTTTTTTTTTCTTGTATTATTGTTAGCTTTATTTATTTGCTTATTTATTTCCTTTATTGTGTGATTTCTTATTGTATGGTTGGAATATCTTGATTTTTGGCACTTTGTGGACAAAGCTCTACACCCGAGCTCAAGAAACACATAAGATAAGATGGTGGGTTAGTATTAAACTTGCTTGACGTAGTGTCAAGTGGGAGATACTAATACCCCGCCTAGAGTAGGTCCTTTGAGAAGATGTCTTTGGTTAAGTAAGTTATTTACTTGAGCGATGATGTTTTCAATTTGGATCGTTAACTCTAGGGACCTTTAGAAAAACCCCTAAACCATGACCTTTTAGGAAATGGTGGTTTCGCGCCCAACTTTCGTAACGTAACTATTACCGTGGGTAAGTGCGAAAACCACACTCAGAATAGGCTTCATTTGAAAACGTGGTTGGATGGGAAGTTATTTGCTAGATGACCAAGTTTTCAAAAGTAGCTCGTAACTCTGAGAACTGTGTCTAGAACCTTGTTGGAAAGAACCTTAGAACTATCCTATTGTGTGCCACTTTGTGCTGAGAAATCAGAATATTTCTGTTCCATATAATTTGAAAGCTATTATGTGTAATCCATTACATACATAACATGGCATACATCTTTGCATAAAAATAACAAAAATAATTCATGCATCCATATTCATACATTCAAGTGGTCGACTCATATTGTCCATCTTCATCTCCAGAGTTTTCTGTTCATCGTCAAGCTGATTCCTCAACACGTTGAACTAGAAGCATGTATCCGAAAACCATGGAAGAACTTCAACAAGATCAAGAGTTGTTGAGAGTGGAAGTTAGTCAGTTGAAGGAGCAGATGAATCATATCATGGGAATTCTGGAAGCCTTGCCGAAAGGAGGAAAAATCTCTCCACCGATCATTGCACCAGAAGTGCACGCTCCTATAGCCCAAAGGCCACATCATTCAGTGGTTGTTCAAGTGGAAGCCTATGGCCCGTCTCCCAAAGATCTTCCTCAACCTTCCTTCTCAAAACTTCCTGATCAACAATCTTTGTCCATCCCTCGACAAAATCAAGGGAATCAGGGACAAGGCATGAGTCTGAACAAAACATTGAGGAAACAGAAGAGGCCTCGCCGCTTTGATCCAATTCCAATGATGAATGTTGGAGCTCCTCAACCTCAAGCTGCTAACCAGAATCAAAATCGTAATAGGAGTCACTTTGATCCCATTCCCGTGTCTTACACTGAGCTATTTCCTGTGTTGGTTCAGAAAGGGCTGATCTCGACAAGAGCTTTTACTTCTCGAAATCCTCTCCATGAAGGTTTTAGATCTGATCTTCATTGTCCTTTTCATCAAGGTGCGGCCGGTCATGATTTGGAAAGATGCTTCCCTCTGAAGGCAAGAGTTCGAGAGCTGATCAACGCAAAGATTCTCTCTTTCAAATATATCAATCCTGATGTTGTCAAGAATCCTCTGCCTGAGCAAGATAAGAGTGGCTGAAGACTGAGATTGACAAAACTACTTTCCTAAAGCCAAGTGTTTCAGACAGGATAGCTCCTCCTCGTCACTGATTAGTCACTAGGCCTTGTTTCTTTCTGTTTGCAATTTCCTTGTTTTATCTCGTGTACTGCATTTGAAGTTTGTTTGTTGTTGAATGTTAATTTTAATGAAATGAGCATTACATATTTGAATCAATTCATTTACATCCACTGTGTTTATCTCTATGTTTTATCTTTCTAAAAAAACCAAAAAAATATATCTCTTGTTCACTTTCTTTATCAAGCTTGTGTTTTATGCAAAGATTGGAGGGAGGATGATGACAACGAAATACCCAAAGTTGTTGAATTATATGCTTTCAAATAAAACTTTGTTGATGATGTATAGGCATTGTTTCAATCCCAAACACTGGAGAAATAAGGAAGTTAATCCCTCGTCAACCCCTTTGAGCCTTCGAAGTTGGAGTTTCTTTTTAAACGAAAAACCCGCAATTTTAACCTGGGGCAGGGTAGTTCTCAGTTAATTTGTTTATGCATTCAATTTCAAGAAAATCATTAAGTACACCTTTCAAGGGTTTCAATCAAAAGTTACCAAGATGGTTATCATCAATCATTATCAAGGCAGTCACTATCTTTCCAAATACAAAAAAAATATTTCAAAAAAACAAAAAGAGCCCGCTAAGTCAAAACCTACGAAGGAGACTTAGGCAAAATTGGGGCATCCCGCTGACTGTAATCCTAAAAAGGAACAGTTCAGGCAAAAGTTAGGGATATAAAACAAAAAAAAGAAGTCAATAAATTCCTTGGACAACCATAAAATGTTGTGATTATCAAAAGGAAGAAGTGGCTGACATCTCAAAGATTCCCTTGGCCTTTAAACCATCATCATAGGTGCAATTCCAAAGCCTCTTGGAGCCTGAATGCATAATTTGAATTAACTGAGCGTAGGATTGAAGTTCATTGTGAAGAATGGGGTGGGTACAAATAAACTTTGAGCCTATATCCTTTGTTTCTATAACCGTGAACCAAGCCACGTTACAACCTTCAAAAGACCTAATTGAAGCAAGGTTTATTTTGAAAGCATACTATAACAAGGGTGCGTTAACCTGACTCCTAAAGATTTTTGCAAATTGTTTGTTTTACCATACCTTTGCTTTACCCATCACTTTGATTGTCTTGACAATTGTGTTTAGGCCTTTGATTCATTGATATACATCAATAACATCATTCCAATAGTGATTTTGATTTCAAAATATGCTTTGAACATTGCATTAAGGTTACCAGTCTTGAATGAACATTTTATTTGCAAGTAAGCACTCATCTTTTAGGAAGTTCAAACAGTTAAGAAACTTGATCAATGATCCTATCAGGGGCACGTTACTTCAAGATCATGTTTTTTAAAAGGTATATTGGGGGCAAGTATTCCCAAATTTCATTTCAAGGAATGAAGCAACGATCAGGTAACAATCAGCCAGTCAGGGGCATTCTTCTCTAACGATCCCCAAGCAGTTTAGCAGTCCTTCCCAGAAGGAGCATCGATGTTACAAAACCATGTTGGCAATGTGCTTGTGTTGAGGAATCAGAATTCCAATCTTCCCTTACAAAAGAGTCTACCTCAGCTCTCATAACCGATTGCATTACATTCATCATTCACATATCATGCATAGAAAATTCAAAAATCATGCATCTAAACAAAATTCATACTCATTTACATCTTTACCTTGAGATCAAAGCCCAACTTACTTGGCATCTACCAAATGTTGTTTGTCCTTTCATTCAAAGCTAGTCATTGGATTCATAATCTTTCTTTCGTCTGAAGCCTGTTATCAGATGACATAAATCTTCATTGTCATCCAAAGCCTGTTATCGGATGTCATTGCCATCTGAAGCCTGTTATCAGCTGTCATAATCTTTCATTGCCATCTGAAGCCTGTTATTAGATGTCATAAATCTTCATTGTCATCCAAAGCCTGTTATCGGATGTCATTGCCATCCAAAGCCTGTTATTGGATGTCATAGTCCTTCATTGCCATTCGAAGCCTGTTATCGGATGTCATAATCTTTCATCGCCATTCGAAGCCTGTTATCGGATGTCATAATCTTTCATTGCCATCCAAAGCCTGTTATTGGATGTCATAGTCCTTCATTGCCATTCGAAGCCTGTTATCGGATGTCATAACCTTTCACTGCCATCCGAAGCCTGTTATCGGATATCATAACCTTTCATTGCCATCCGAAGCCTGTTATTGGATGTCATAATCTTTCATTACCATCTGAAGCCTGTTATCAGATGTCATAATCTCTCATTGTCATCCAAAGACTGTTATCGGATGTCATAACCTTTCACCGCCATTCAAAGCCAGTCATCTAATGTCATGTTTTTGTTGTCATCCAAAAGCGAGTAATTGGATGTCACAATCCCCAGTAAAGTGTTTTCACCTCATTCAACGTCGCTCTTGAATTCATCTGATTATTGACGTCGTCTAATGCCACCCTTAGACATTCATACTATCCTTCTACCCAGAGTTTTTATCCTTTGTTTAAAAGTCTCTCCATCCTTAATTTGTCTCTTGCGACACCATATTCCCCACATAATTCAGAGTGTCTCATATCATATTGCATTTAAAAAAAAAAAAAAAAGTTCATTGCATTCATGTCATAAGCATCGTTGCAGCATATTAAGACAAAAATTGTGTACTTTATATTTAAGTCTCTTCATATCTTCGATAGAAGAAACTTAAATAGGGGCATCTGTAGTACCCCAATTTTTGACCCGCATATTTTATTCATCTTCAGTTTGTCACATTCATACTTTGCATGCGTTCATCGTTTAACTGTCGCGTCTTTGCGTATTTAAAAGATAGCTTTGCATCCAAGTTTCATTTTATTCTTAGACAATAAAAGATTGTTTATTTTTATTAAAAAAATTTAGTTGTAGATGATTTAGATTAATTTGCATTTTTATTTTAGTTAAAAAGTATGTAACAAAAAAAAAGTTTTGACATTTAGGGTCCAATTGCACCTTTTGTTTTTTATAAAGCCCATCTTTTAATTTATTTCTTTGTTATTACACCACAAGTAAAGATAATAATAAAAAAAAGAAGAAGAAGTCAAAACGTTGCAGCCAAGTCTTGCCACGCTTCTGCTCCACCACTTCTGCCCCACCAACTTGCTGCAACAACAGTCCAAAATTTGCATCAAAATGGATAAACATATCTGCATACAAAGAAAGCAACAAAATCAGAGCACCAATTTGTTCAAACGTTTCAATTTCCCCCCCAATTTTCATCAAAACCCTAATCTACTATTCTATATAAACACCAAGAATCAGCACACACAAGGGGAGAAAATCGGCCACAAAATCACCTCTCAAACAAACCAAGAAAAACCACTCTAACCCCTGCAAAACACTTCTGCAGAAATCTCTCCTTAACCTTCAACCAAACACACTCATACCCTCAGCCACTCATCTTTACCATCACTCATCATCAATACACACAAACTTCAACCTCACCTCAATCTGAACCGCAAACCTCCCTACATACCAACCTTCCCTAACCATCCTTCACTCAGCCTAGACAACAACACAAATCCACAACAACAACTCACGCAACAACCTCACTCGACTCACAACCTACAACCTCAAAACACCTGCCTAGTGTCCCTCGCGACCACACATCCTACACTATAAACAGAACCACAAGCATCGTTTCAGCAACGTACAAATAGAAGTATACAACACAACACACAGAAGCAACAGAGTGCGTATCAGAAGAAGAAGAAGTTTGAATCAAACGTGAAGAAGAGAATACCTGGGTTTGCTTTCGTTCGTCACTGCTTTATTTCCGTTGATTTTAGATTATGCTTCATCATTGTATGTGAAATCGATAAAATCTAATGAAATCTGGGTATTGGGATGTTGTTGGGTTTGGGGTTTCTTACTGCCTAGTTGTTTGACATGCCTGCTTTGCTTGTTCAATCGCGAAATCGGTGAAGAGAGGGAGGTTTAGATGAGATCGCGAGAGATGCGAGAGAGAAAGAGAGTTACGTTTCTGCTTGTAACCCAGCTGCCGTTTTGGAGAAGGTGAGGGCCATGTGGACTCGGTTCAACCGCTCCAGCCCAAGGATCCTTGTGGGCAGATTGCTTATGCGCTTGGGCCACATCCCACCGACCCATTTGATTTTTGTAAATCTTTCTTCTCTCAATTTTTTTTTAAAAATATTAAAAAGTTTGTTTCAAATTTAAAGTTTCCTTTAATTAGTTATTATTTTCATAAAAAGACAAAAAACATATATATTCTTTTGTACATATATAATTTCTTTCCAAATATTTTTAAACGATATAAAAATAGTTTCTTAATCGAGTCGAGTTTTGAGTTTTAATGGATGAATCAAGGAGGGTTCGTACGTACTTGTACTATTTGTCCTAAAAGTATTTGGGTGATGGCCGTTAAGCTTTTATTCGAATACTTGGATTCCATTAAACGCTCCATAAAACTCGATTTAATTCACCATTTTCTTTAAAAAAAAACACTTTCATTTAATCAAATCATTTTATCTATAATGGAAAGAAGAGTTTGTACGTACTTGTACAATTTGTTCTTTAAACATTTAGACGATGGCCGTTAAGCCTTTGTTTGGATGTTTAAACTCCATTAAAGACTTTATAAAAATCAATTTAACAAACACTCTTTCAAGTATCTTAAGCGATGACCGTTAAGCTTTTGTTTAAATACTTGGATCCAATTAAATGTCTTTCAACTCATCAAATCATCTTCATCCCCTACGAGGAGGTTGTACGTACTTGTACAATTTTCTCTTTCAAACATTTGAGCGATGGCCGTTAAGCTTTTGTTTAAATGTTTGACTTCTTCTAACAAACAAACTTTCAATTCATTCATACCCTTTTACATTCTAAAACACTTTTTTTCATAAAACGAGACACTTATTCAATTTCAATACGAACATACTTCCACATGTGAAGATCTAACATCATCCACTCGAATGCGATGATGGCCAAAATCATGTCTTATCTTGATTTAGTTATCCATTCTTGTAGTGATATCATATCCATGTGCGCGTAGTATTTCCATTTGAAAGCGATCGAGTACCTCTCGCTAAAATCAATCAACAAAACATTTCGTAGTTTTAGCCCGAACTACGATTGCTCTGACTTTCCCATTGCATTAGGGAATACGTAGGCACAAGATACAAATGTCTTGGCGAGCACAATAATAAAAAGTCTTTTTTTGTTTCTTCATTCTTTCCAACCTAATAAATAACGCAAGTAGATATAAGCTAACAATCAATCACAAGATTAACTAAATGGGTCCCATCGAGTACGATGGAGGTGAGGGGTGCTAATACCTTCCCCTTGCTTAACCGACTCCCGAACCTAAATTTGGTTGCGACGACCATCTTATCCATTTCTCTTTTTTTATTAGTGGGTTTTATCGATATTTTCCCTTTCCTTCTTGGAATAAATAAAGTTCGGTGGCGACTCTGTTGTACTTCGAATGCGCGAAAACGGTCGAGTCACATTTTTGCCGCTACACTAGTGCGTAAAATAAAAGCTAAGGAAAGAAACGGTTGAAAGATATAAAAACACTTAGAAAGGGGAGGTTTGAATAAGTGTAGCTTTAAAACTAGTAAGATAAAAACTATTTGCACAATGATTTTTATCCTGGTTCGTTGTTAACTAAACTACTCCAGTCCACCCCCTTGGAGTGATTTACCTCACCTGAGGATTTAATCCACTAATCACACTTGATTACAATGGTTTTCCACTTAGAAACACTCTAAGTCTTCTAGAGTATCCTGATCACAACTTGATCACTCTAGGAACAAACTGCTTAGTCAACTGCCAAGACTTGCTAGAGTATACTGATCAACAACCTGATCACTCTAGTTCTTACAACTTAATGTAAACAAATTCTTTTAAGAGTTACAATGCTTCTTATAAAGCTATTATCACAACTGTGATTTTCTCTTAAGTTTAAGCTTAAATCTCACTAAGATATTACAACAGAAATGTAGTGAGATTGATGATGAAGTTTGAGAGCTTTTGAATTTGACAGCGTTTCTGTATAATGCCCAAGTGTTGTGTTTATCTTCTCATCAGAACTTCATATTTATAGGCACTTGAAAAGATGACCGTTGGGAGCATTTAATGCTTTGCGTAATCCGTACAGCATAGCATTTAATGTTTCACTCTTTTGTCAACTACCTCGAGCCTTGTTTCCGCTGTGTCTACTGACGTAGCCTTTAATAGCTTCTAGCGTTCCTTTTGTCAATCAGCGTAGCCTGCCATCTTGTACTTGCTTCTGATCTGATGTTTGTGTAAACAACGTTTGAATATCATCAGAGTCAAACAGCTTGGTGCAGAGCATCTTCTTGTCTTCTGACCTTGAAGTGCTTCTGAGCGTGATACCATGAGAACTTCAGTGCTTCTGCTTCTGATCTCAAGTTCTTCTGATGCTTCCATAGACCCATGCTCTGATTCTGCTTGACCATCTTCTGAGGTCCTGCCAGACCATGTTCTGATGTTGCATGCTGAACCTTCTGAGTCAGTGCTTCTTGTGCTGATTTTGTGCATACTCTTTATATAATTCCTGAAATGGAAATTGCATAGTATTAGAGTACCACATTATCTCATACAAAATTCATATGCTTGTTATCATCAAAACTAAGAATATTGATCAGAACAAATCTTATTCTAACAATCTCCCCCTTTTTGATGATGACAAAAACATACATAAATGATATGAATTTGCAATCAGAATAACAGACGGCTAAAGACAATTACACAGCTATAGCATAAGCATATAGACATTGTGTGCGAATATGTCTCCCCCTGAGATTAACAGTCTCCCCCTGAGATAAATAGTCTCCCCCTGAAATAAATACTAAAAGAATTTTATAAATTAAAAGACTTCCGTGAGTATTTCAGTTGAGACGTTCACATATGCTTAGATCTTCAGAACATTCATAGCTTCTGATTTTTGCTTCCATAGGACAGCTTCAGAACTTGAATTTCTTTGATTTTCAGAATATTCATAGCTTCTGATTCTTGCTTCCATTGGACAGCTTCAGAGCTTGAATTTCTTCTTGAATCATTGCATGCTAGATTGTATCAGAACATTGTTGAATGTACCAGAGCATCATCAGAGCATCTCTACATCCTGAAATGTTACAGAACAAACTAAACGACAAAAGTCAGCATGAATGAATCAGAACATAAAATATGTATCAGAACATATAGTATGTATCAGAACAAACAATCAGTAATGTTACAGAGCATATTTTATAACTAAAAACATGCATCAGAACATATAAGCAATAAGAATGATTTAGAGCATATTCTATCATCAGAATATCAGAACATTCTTCCTTCTTGCTTCTGATTCTCGAAGCTTTATAGCACTCAGCCTGCTTCAATTTCCATGAGCTTGTTTCTATATAGAATTTCTTTTCCCCATGTCTTTGCTTCTCATGTTGAGCTTTAAAGAAGATCTTCAATTCCTGAAAAACAACACTCAAAGACATAGAACTTTGCAAGTTCTGTTAGAAATGTGGAGCCTTTCTCCCAGCAACTGATAAAATAAATCAGATCACTTATCACATTTTTCTCCCCCTTTTTGTCATAACATCAAAAACATAAAAGATTCAGATTTAAAACAAGACAAATAATATGAGAGAAGAAAAAAGATAGTTTCATTGATAGCACAGAAAAAGTTATCAGAAGTACAAGAGGGCAAGAAGATGCATAGAAAACAGATGCAGCAAACAAAAGAAAACTACTAAGACTCAATGACTAAGATGACCCTAGCTTTGACATGATCTTGGCCAGCATATCATGAATCCCAGTGTTACTCTCAGTCTGCCTCTCCATGAAAGCACGAAACTCAGCATTGATTGATCTTTGCTCATTCTGGTTCTTCTGAATGACTTCTAGTGTCCTTGCAAGACGAGAAGGTTCATCAGAAGAAGCTTCACAACTTCTTTCCAGAGGGATGGCATTCTGATTCGCAGCTTCCATAGTCAGATCATTTGCAGGATTTTCCTCAATAGGAATAGTTTCAGCAACATGATCTTCAGCATCTGCTTCTTCCATAGAAGCATCTCCATACTCTGCAGCAGGAACCTCAGAATCTCCATTCTTAAGAGCTTGAAGAATGGCAGCCAGATTCCTAGGAGCAAAAGGACCTTCAACTTCTGGTGGGTCAACAACTTCTGGAATGACCAAGCTTGGGTCTTCCTCAGAAGGATTTTCCCTCAGAAAGTCAAAGAGTGACTTGAAATATCCAAGCAGAACTGGATATTGAGGTCTCCAGACCACAATCTCCCTGCAAGGGTTTGCTTCCATTGCAGCAGCAATTCTTCCTTCCTCAAGTTCACCAATGAACAGCTTCTCCTCAAAGATATATCTCCCTCCGAGACGAGCGAACCAAAAGTCTTCATAACTTCTCAGAAATCCACAAGGCCGTGGAGCAGCTTCTACACAAATTTCCTGAAGTTCTTCAAAACAAGCATCTGCTTTTCTTCGGAAGATTCTCCAGAACTTTCGCATAGCAACATCGTTCATGCCAAAACTTTCATCGATTCTGAAAGTATCAAAGACTCTTCTGAGATTCCTCTTTACTAATTCAAAAATTACACCAATAGGGTATTCTTGGCGGGATTTTATTTTGGTTATTGGAGAGTCAGGGTTAGGGACAGAATAGGGTTGAGGTTCTCTATCCAACCTAAAAGATGATTCTGCTTCGTTCTCAGAATCTAACACTACCATTTCATCTTCAGGACGAGGCTTGGGAGTGTAATTGCAGTCACGGAGCAATTGCTCATGTGATGCAGTATCTGGAAGATCAGAACCACATGGGTTGTTTTGAGAGGTGGAAGGAATGGGTTCAGAGTTTGCATGAGGAGGTGGTTGAGAAGTGGATATATTAGTGTGAGGTGGAAAGAGAGTTTGTAGGGGTGGTATATCAAGAACAGTGTTTTCAAGGGCCAGGTCAGAAACAAGGTTGGTTGCGGGTGGAGAAGGAGTGGGAACATCTGGAATGGGTGAAGGAGGAGGAGTAAGGGTTTTGGTTACAGGAGAAGAGGGAGGTGTGAGAACATGAACTTTTATGGGTGATTCTGATGGGGCTTTATCTGGTTGATTTACTGGTTCAGGGGTTTGGGCAACAGCTATTGGTGCAACTTCTGAACGTAAAGCAGGAACAGAATCAGGTTCAGAGAGATGTATACCTTTGGATACCTTCTGAACAACTTCGAACACAACCTCAAGCTTCTTCCGCTTCTTACTCTTCTGCTCTACCACAATCTTTGCCTTTCCACGAGAGATTTCTCTCCTTCTGGCAGATTCCAGAGCTTTCTTCTCATTAACAGCAACCTTCTGACCTTCAACTGCTTGAGTTGTTGGTCCTTGAGAGATTTTAACTTGCTGATTCACAGCTTCTGCTTGCTGATTCACAGCTTCTTGAACATCCTCATCTTCATCAGAGGCATTAATTATTAACTTCCTTTTTCTGATCTTCTTCTTCTCAACCGCTTTAACATTTTCAACATTTTTATTTGACTTCTTCTTCTTCTTCTTCTTTTCAGCAGCCTCCTTCTTATTCTTTTCAAATTCAATTGAAACAGCCTGAACAACTTCAGCAATAACTTCTTCTGGAACAACTTTTTCAACAGTAGCAGCAGCTACATTCTGAACTACCTTCACCTGATTATCAGAAGGATGATCAAATTTTCTTTTGGTCCTTCTTTCCTTCTTTTCAGCTGCTTCAGGAGCAGCTTCTGAAACATCTTCCGAGGCAACAACCCTAGAAGTAGAAGTTTTCTTGCGACCCTTTTTAGCAGGAGCACCTTTTTCTTGATCTTTTAATCCTTCATCTTCCTTGAGTGACTTCAGATATCTAGCTCTGACTCCTGGTACCTCACTTCTGAAGAAGGGTTCAAAGTCAGCAAGAATAGGATCTCTTCTGCTTCTTGCTCCAGGAAGAGGTTGAGGGGTTTTGATAATAGCATCAATGACACTCATCTTTCTCAAAGTGAGAGCATTCAAGCAACTTCCCGTGGTAATGACAAGGTCTTTGATGGTACCTTCAGCTTCCAGGTTCTCAACAATCTTGGAGTGAACCAGAAGGTTTGTAATGATTCTTCCAAAAGGAATGATAGTACAATTCTTCACTCTGAAGGCATTTCTGGAATCCCTCACCGCATTCCACATGTGATTGAAGATTATGTAGATAACGTCAACCTTCTTTTGAGTAGCAATGCAATACATAATGTATTTCTGCTCATTGTTGACAAAATCTGCAGCATGTTTTCCTTTCCTGTGATAGAAACAACCCAGAAGAATCTTGGTCCAGATTTTATAAAGATCCCTCATGTCCTTGACACGTTTTGTCTCCTTTACGTCTGTGTAAAGAGTAGACAACACATCATCCCAATCAGCCCTTTGATCAATTTCAAAAGCACCCTCAGGGTTTCTTAGATCGAACATCATTCTAAGGATGTTCTCAGTAACGACCACGAACTTCCCAAGGACGAAAGACAGAATAGATTTAGGAGCGACAACTGCATGCACCCAAAATTCCTTTACAAGATCTGGGTAAACAGGTCCACAGAACTCAGCAAACAGTGAAGCCCACCCTTGAAAAATGATATCTTCCTTAAGACGAAAGTTATGTTCTTCAAGACTATCAAAGTCTATCATGAGTTCACAGATAACTTCCAAATCCTTCTTGGGAATAGAACAGGCAATAACCGGAGTGATTTGCTGATTTACTTCTTCTTGAAGATGGAGAGGGACAGATGAGCTAACATTGTGAGATGATGAAGCAACTAATAAACAGAACTAAAAAATGAAGAACAATTTCTGGGTTTGCGCTTAGGGTTTGAGAAGAGACTGAAAAGGTTGCAAAAATGCATGCAAGAAGAAAGAGAGAATGGGAGCGAAAAAGATAAACGTTATGATTTAAAATGTATTTATAGAGACGGATTTGAAAAATAATGCAATAAAATTTTAAGAATGAACAGTTACAGAATCAAAAGAAATCAATTGCATTAAATGATGAGTGACGTTAGGTGAGAGATCGTGGTAAATGAAATGATTTAACACAGTTACCTAGGGCGGCGTCCCATCAGATTCTTCACGCTTTTTACTCACCGTACAGACACGTGTTCACCATCAGAAACTACTTGATGACAGGTGTGTTGTTCTGAATAGAACTTTACACCTTCTGATTCTGATCACTGCTTCTGATTGATATTCTTTAGAAATGATCTAGTTCTGATAGGATCATCTTTCTTTCCAAGGATCACATCTTCTGAATGAGATGAGGTGAGTCTAGAAGATCTTCTGACTGTTGGCTCTTCAGAAATTCTAAGATTCTCTAAAGAAGCAGCAACTTGATCTTCTGATCCACTGCTTTTGAGACTTTCAGCTTCTGGAGCTTTGCTTCTTGGTTCTACAGCTTCTGATATGTCAATATCTATATCTGCAAAATTCTCAAACTGCTTTGGCTTTTTACGACCAAGCTTATCATCAAATCTGATATTGATTGATTCTTCTACAACCAATGTTTCAGTATTGTATACTCTGTAGCCTTTAGAGCGTTCAGAATATCCAAGAAGAAAACATTTTTCTGCCTTAGAATCAAACTTACCAAGATGATCTTTAGTATTCAGAATAAAACACACACATCCAAAAGGATGAAAATATGAAATGTTAGGCTTTCTGTTCTTCCACAATTGATAAGGAGTCTTATTTAGAATAGGTCTTATAGAGATTATATTCTGAATATAACATGCAGTGTTTATTGCTTTTGCCCAGAAGTGCTTAGCCATATTGGTCTCATTGATCATGGTTCTGGCCATTTCTTGCAGAGTCCTATTCTTTCGCTCTACAACTCCATTTTGCTGTGGAGTTCTAGGGCAAGAGAAATCATGGGCAATACCACTTCCTTTGAAGAACTCCTCAAAGAATCTGTTCTCAAATTCGCCACCATGATCACTTCTAACCTTTATGATTTTGCACTCCTTCTCAGATTGGATCTGAGTGCAGAATTCAAAGAACACTGAATGAGACTCATCCTTGTGTTTTAAGAACTTTACCCATGTCCAGCGGCTATAATCATCTACGATGACTAATCCATATTTCTTCCCTCTGATAGATGCTGTTTTGACTGGTCCAAACAGATCAATATGCAGAAGTTCTAACGGCCTTGAGGAAGAGACAACATTCTTAGATTTGAATGCATGTTTGGAGAACTTGCCCTTCTGACATGCTTCACAAAGAGCATCTGATTTGTATTTCAGATTTGGGAGTCCTCTGACCAGATTTAGTTGGTTAATCTGAGAAATCTTTCTCAAACTAGCATGTCCTAATCTTCTGTGCCGGACCCATTGCTCTTCAGAAACAGACATAAGGCAAGTCACCTTCTACTTCTCAAGATCTGAAAGATCAATCTTATAAATGTTGTTCTTTCTCTTGCCTGTAAATAGGGTTGACCCATCCTTCTGACTTACAGCCTTGCAAGACTTTTGATTAAAGATTATATCATAACCATTGTCACTTAATTGACTTATGGACAATAAGTTATGCGTTAATCCTTCTACAAGAAGTACATTAGTTATGGAAGGAGAGTTACCAATACTTATGGTTCCAGAGCCAATAATCTTGCCCTTCTAATCTCCTCCAAAATTGACTTCACCACCAGGTTTAAGCACCGGGTCTTGGAACATAGACCTTCTTCCCGTCATGTGTCGCGAGCACCCAGAGTCCAGGTACCATGACATTTTGTGCTTTGACTTCTTTGCTGCTAAGGATATCTGCAATAGAAATGATCTTCTCCTTAGGTACCCACAATTTCTTGGGTTCTTTCTTGTTAGTCTTCCTCAAGTTCTGATTGAACTTGGGTTTAGCATAATAGTTAACAGGGGGAACAATATGATATTCTTTAGGTTTGACATCATGATATTTCTTAGGTTGTGTCACATGCTTCTTGGTGTGTGTAGTGTTAAAACTCTGTGCATGTGATGTGAGCCTAATATCATGTGCGTGGCCATATTTGAACTGATCATACAATGGCTTGTATGTGATTTTCAAATCATCAACAGGTTCAAATTTATGTGAGGTATCACCCTCATATCCAAAACCAAACCTTCTGTTTCCAGAAACACCATATATCATAGAAGCAAAATGACTTCTGCCAATACTTCTAGATAGGAACTTTCTGAAGCTCGAGTCATATTCTTTCAGAATATGATTGAGACTAGGAATGGATTTTTCTTATTCGGAAGGAGATCCACTATCTTTGGATAATTTTAAAACTTTTTCCTTCAGTTCAGAATTTTCCAATTCCATCTTCTTAGTTTCAAATTCAAATTGCTTTTTCAGCTTTTTGTATTTGATACAAAGATGAGCCTTGAGTTCCAGAAGTTCAGTTAAACTGAAAACTAACTCATCTCTAGATAGTTCAGAAAATACCTCTTCAGAATCTGATTCTGATGTAGATTATGATCCATCATCCACTGTGGCCATCAGTGCAAAGTTGGCTTGCTCTCCTTCAGAGTCTGATTCTGATTCTGATTCAGAGTCATCCCATGTTGCCATAAGACCTTTCTTCTTATGAAACTTCTTCTTGGGATTCTCCTTCTGAAGTTTTGGACATTCATTCTTGAAGTGTCCAGGCTCATTGCACTCATAGCAGACGACCTGCTTCTTGTCAGATCTTCTGCCACCAGAAGATTCTCCTCGTTCAAGTTTCTTTGAACTTCTGAAGCTCTTGAACTTCCTTTGCTTGCTCTTCCAGAGTTGGTTTACCCTTCTGGAGATCATGGACCGTTCATCTTCTTCTTCTGATTCTGATTCTTCAGAATCTACTTCTTCAGCCTGAAAAGCGTTAGTGCATTTTTTAAAATTAGATTTTAATGCAATAGACTTACCTTTCTTCTGAGGCTCATTTGCATCCAGCTCTATTTCATGGCTTCTCAAGGAACTAATTAGCTCTTCCAAAGAAACCTCATTCAGATTCTTTGCAATCTTGAATGCATTCACCATTGGGCCCCATCTTCTGGGCAAGCTTCTGATGATCTTCTTTACATGATCAGCCTTGATGTAGCCTTTGTCCGGAACTCTTAATCCAGCAGTTAGCGTTTGAAATCTTGAGAACATCTTCTCAATATCTTCATCATCCTCCATCTTGAAGGCTTCATATTTCTGGATTAGAGCAAGAGCTTTAGTCTCTTTGACTTGAGCATTTCCTTCATGGGTCATCTTCAATGACTCATATATACCATAGGCGGTTTCCATGTTAGATATCTTCTCATACTCAGCATGAGAGATAGCATTCAGCAAAACAGTCCTACATTTATGATGATTCTTGAAAAGCTTCTTTTGATCATCATTCATTTCTTGTTTGGTAAGCCTTACGCCAGTAGCTTTCACTTGATGTTTGTAACCATCCTGTCGCGGGGAAAAATCGTTGTCTTTTTTTTGGGATGAGACACCTGATGCCTTCTTTGGGCTCGAGTGCTCAAAAAAATGATTTTTCTTTTGTACGGACCAAACTTTTTATTGTTTCCAAAAGAGGAAAAGGAAAAAAGTTGCAATAACCTTAAAAGTGGGGGAGAGATCTTGGGTAAGAGGGTTGGTTATACGAAGGGAAGGTATTAGCACCCAACGTATCTATAGTACTCTATAGGTTTCTTTGTTTTATTTATTCCATTCTTGAGAGGTTCTTGTGAAATAGGTGGGACCTAAGGTGTTTGTTTGATTATGCTCGCAAAGATCATCGCGATCCTCTGCATACATATCCCTTAGAGGGAATCAGAGCATCTGTAGCTCGGGGTCTACGGGTGCTAAGGTTTGAATGGTTTTTTTTTGTTTTATTTTTGCTCGCCAAGGATCGACCTTGTGCCTACGTATTCTCAAAGGGATGTTGAGAAAGTCAGAGCAATCGTAGTTCCCACTTATGCTAGTGGAAGCAAAGGAAAATAGACAAATGTCGTCTAAATGCTAGATGTATCTAATCTATATCATCACATACATCTGTTTGATTTTGTTTGAAAATCTTTTCATTATAAGCCCGGGGCCATGCCACTTAGGGTGCTTAGAATGATAAAGATGTTTTTGTTGTTTAACCAGCCTTGTGGCAAAAACTTTCAATGAAGTCAGCCTTGTGACAAAAACTTTGATTAATCAGCCAGCCTTGTGGCAAAAGTTTCAATGAAGTCAGCCTTGTGACAAAAACTTTGATTAATCATCCAGTACGGTGGTAAAACAGTTTGATTGATTAGCCAGCCTTGTGGCAAAAAGAAAGTTGGATTGATTAGCCAGCCTTGTGGCAAAAAAGTTTGATTGATTGATTGATTGTTTGTGATGATATAGAAGAGATACTCCTATCATAGAGATGATAAATGTCTAATCTCCTAGGGTATTTGATTTGGATATTGGGGATGCTTATAAGAAGCCCGTGGGTCCTTGTACGAAGCCCAAGAGGAGGCTATCCGAGGGTCCTTGCATTGTAAGCCCAAGAGGAGGCTATGGGAGGGACAATCGAGGGTCCTTGCATTGTAAGCCCAAGAGGAGGCTATGGGAGGGTCACTCGTTTGTACAAAGCCCAAGGGGAGGCATGGTATAGTTGGTCTGAGCTCTTAGAGCGATTTCACCGGGAAACCATACTCTATGTCCTAACCTAAACTAGTGGAGATTCTTTGCACGAAGCCCAATAGGAGGCTATGGGGAACCTAGTGTTGTACTAAGTTGAACAAGCACACATATCACACATATGAACAAACATGAACAAGTATGAACAAACATGAACAGGTATGAACAATTATATATATATGACAAAGTGTGTGTATATAATGGAGTTTATGAAGGAAATATACCTGTAAGCATGATCCATTTGTATACACAGGGGCTCGGGACTCATACTCGAGGAGAGGTCCACTTGAATTTATTCAAAGCTATGTAAACAGGTATTTACAAAAAGGGCTTGGGACTTATACCTACATGGAGGCCCATGGTATATTTTTGGGAAGATTTAAAGAAACCTTCATTTTTGGTTTGTTATTCAAAGTTAAAAATCAAACTGATCGAGATATGTACAAAAGGCGTACAATGAAATACCTAATTTCATGTACTGGAATGGGTATGTACGAAAGGGCTCGGGACTTATACCTACATGGAGGCCCGTGGTATTTACAAAACATCGTTGATTGTTTTATTAACAGAGCGCGAGGTTTCGCTTTTGAAAAACTGTTTGAAGATTTGTTTGAAAAGTTTATTCTGTTTGAAGAAAAACTGTACAAAAAAGAAAAGAAATGGGACTTACACTCTCTAATATTCGAGAGGCCCCTGTTTTATTTTCATAAAACAGGGTGGATGGTTTTGAAAAAAAAGATGGTGAGATTTATTGTTTTAAAAACTGTTTGGAAGTAATTTGGAAAAAGTTTTCTGTTTAAAAAACTGTACAAAAGGAAAAGAAATGGGACTTACACTCTCTAATATTCGAGAGGCCCCTCTTCGTTTTGAAAATCATTTGATCAATTAAAAAAGTTTAATCAAAAGTTTCAAAAAGAAATGGTTTATCGTTTTTGAGAAGAAATGCGATCGCTTGTTTTAAAACGATTTCAATTTTGAAAGAAGTCAATTTAATCAAGATAAACAAAAGA
Source organism: Vicia villosa (assembly GCF_029867415.1). Taxonomy (NCBI): domain Eukaryota; kingdom Viridiplantae; phylum Streptophyta; class Magnoliopsida; order Fabales; family Fabaceae; genus Vicia; species Vicia villosa. Next base: position 101,696,561 of record NC_081183.1, read on the forward strand.
TTATCCTCAATTAACACTTAAATGATTAGGGTTTGCTTCAAAAAATATTTACAAGTGATTAACTTTGAAAATCAAATGAAAAATAATATTTAAAAGTATTAAAATTTCTTAAAACAAGTCATTTTAAAACTATTAAAAAATGTATCAAATAAATATTTTTTGATGATTTTTTTTGATATTCTTAAAATATGTATATTAAATAAGAAGTGTTTAAAAAATGAAGAAAAAATAAGTTGATTTGATGGGTTAAATTAATTGGTGAAGTTGTGAAGAAAATAGAGAAAAATAGTGTCAAAAAATAAGGTTTTGTCTTCACTAGGGCTTGAACCCACGCCCTGAGGTTCACTACTCAAAACAACAACCAACTGAGCTGCGCGTGCAGCTTGTTTATGATACGCTTCCATTCAATTATATTTTCAAACAAATATTTGAAATTTCCAAACCAAAAACGCGCCAAGAACACAACCCTAACTGAATTTTGAATTTCATCAAATCTGTGTTGTTTTGATCAGGTAAAGGGTCTATTCCACTTGGTTTTTCACGACGAACATGATGATGACCTTTAATTTCATTTATTTTTGCTCTAAGATGATTAATTCTCTGATGAACACGAAGAACCCTAATATGACAAATCTTTGTGAAATCGTGTATGATCATGATATGATGCAATTGATTGAGGGTTATTATTCAGTGATGGTGCAGAAACAAGATAGTATGGCAGTTTTTCATTTATGATGCATGTATGATAGAGTTTGAAGTTCAAGAGAGCTTACCTTAAAAATGTCAAAACTGGAAATCGAATTCTGCAAATGAGGGATTCCAGATGTTGTTTCTTGATCTGAACACCTTCAGTGGACCTTATGGAACATGTTTGAAGTCTTGGAATGAACTGAGAACCTCTTGATCAGTTTGTGGCACCCGATCTGCAGAGCTATGGTGTGAGAATCGAATCTGATGATTTTGATGTTACAGATCATATGTGAGTGTTTGGATCATTCATATGAAGTATATGGAAGGTGTTAGAAGTGATAGTTTGAACAGAAATGGCCTGGATTTGATTTTGGCATGATAAGGCTAGTGTTATGCATATTGGGGAAGTGAGGTAGTGATTCTGAGTTTTAGGTGTTTTTGGGGTGTATGGATGGATCAAACACATCCCATATGATGTTTGTGGCTTGTTAGAACCCTCACTTTGCTCAGAAATTGCAAGAGATGGAAATTGCAATTCTTCCTCTTTGAAACTCATGAAACTTGCAACTTAAGAAAGAAGAAAGAAAACCTATGATTATGAGGTTTTGGTGTGATTTGAAGAGTGGAAATGACCTCTATTTATAGGCCAAAGAGTCTGAATGAAGAGCTTTGCAACTTGCTTCAAGAAGTGATGATTTGGCTTAAGGGATAAAGTGGAATCTTTCACATTAAATGCAAATGGTTAAAGTAACTAAACCATGGTTATTTTGGCCAAGCTTCTTATCTCTTTCCTATCTGATCTTAAACCAGAAAATATCTCTCAATTATTGCTTCTATGCATCATTACTTGGTCCATTTGGCAATTTGGTTCATAACTTAGTGAAAATGTCTTGAAATTTCAAGTGAAAATGATCACTAAATGCATAATTCAAAACCATAGCTACACTCCATATTTTTTCATGCTCTTGGACATTTTGGAAAGCTCATGTTACACACTTCAAAACCCTAGTTGAAAGTTTCTTCAAGACCTTTAAGGAAATGGGTGAAAAAGATCCATGAACTTTGAAGAAAATGAGATTTCAAGTGAAGTTTTCAAAAAGTACCAACTTTGAAGCACCATATCTCTTAAATGGTTGATCTTATGGAAAAATTTTATATGTGTCAAAGTTGTTTATTGGATCAAAATCTACAACTTTCATGTTGGAAGTTTTTTTCAGTTTGTAGGTGAAATTTTGAGAAATTCCCTTCCAAAGTTTGGAAAAAACTATTGAAAAACACTTAGAAAATTTTCTAAGTATGAAAAGTCAAACTTTTGACTTTTGATTCTTGATTGATTTTCTTGATTTTCCTTGATCAAATGACTTCTCATATCATATATTGATGATTTAAAACTTCAAAAGTCATGGTTGACCAAAATTCCCCAAAAGTCAATGGTGATCTTGTACAGTTGACTTTTTCAGACGAATCGCGTTTCTGGAGATTTCAAGTGAAACAAGCTATCCTCATCAAATGAATAGTATGAATGGATCATATTGAGGTATTAGAGGATATTGAGCCATGGTTTGAGTTGTGGCACCATGTCCTGATTAAAAAGTCAGTTGTTCAGTGAATTAGGTCAAAAACCCTAATTGTCGACCTGATGAAATTGATGCCTGTAGGTCTTGAATTGAGATGTAATTTCCATTGTATATTGTCATAGGGATTATTTGAGGATGATTGAAACCTTTGATTGACTTCCTGGGGGTTTTTAGGGTTTCCCAAATGTGATCCCTGATTTCAGTCCCTGATAGTTCAAAAACCCTGATCTGAGGATTTGTCTGATCAATCTTTGTATAGGAGATGTTCTGAGCCAATGGATTAGGTCAAAATGATGCACTTGGGGTCTTGAGGTCATGTCCCAAGTCATTAGGTCAAATTCTGAGCAAAAGTCAGGAGTATGCTGTCTTCAGTCAAAACCTTAATTCAGTCGATTCAAAGTCTTTGAGCTTGTTGAAATGAATCTCTGAGGACCAAATGTTGATTGTTGATGAAGATAGTTCTTTTGAGATGAAGGGAGAACAAAACCCTAATTGATTGTTACTTGTACTGATGAGTGGTTTCCTGATTAAACCCTGCTAAGCACAAGTAGCAAACACAAGCTATGCAATTTGTTAGAGATGCAAATGATGCATATGCAATGATATGAGGTGGTATCTTAGGTCAAAAATTGGGGTATGACAGATGCCCCTATTTAAGTTTCTTCAACCTGAGACATGAAGATTGAAAATCTTTGTTTTGATAGGGTGGAAGAGACTTAAATATCAGAAGACGCAAATTTTGGACCTAAGATACCAAAATTGCGAATGATGCAAGGATATCTTTACCGAGGGAATATCAAGAACTGACTCCACTGGGGAAAAGATATTGAGAAGGATGCCTCAATCTGTTTTAAGGAAGAGAATCCATTTTTGTTCTTTTCGGGAAAGCAAGTGTATGCTTCACCGAAGAATGATAGCTTTGTAAGAAAAGCTTACCTATCGACATTATCGACTATCAGCATGGGGATAGACTTGTTTAATAATGCGAAGGTGAAAGGTATGAAATTGTGTTACCGACTATCAGCATGGTGATAGACTTGACAAGGTAAAAGAGTTTCAATGTTTGGTTAATATTACCGACTATCAGCCTTATGATAGACATGTTTAATAATATAACCAGAACAAAAGGTTACCGACTACCAGCCTTGTGATAGTGGTTTTGAAGACATGATCCATTATCAGCCGAGTGATAAAATGATTCTGGAGACTTTGCTAGGGAAATTACTGGTTATTCAGCCTTGTGAACAGTAATGAGGCCCTGATTGTCAAGTGGTCTTCATGATTGATTTCCTTGAGAGGAAAAAAGCTTTTGGAAGAGACATAAGCTACTCAGATGATGAGGCTATTGCTTATTGTCTGTTTTTCACGACTCTGTTTGAGGAATCGGAATTTGAATCTCTGGTAAAGACAGGATTCTATCCAAGAATGAATTGGAAAGAAATAGTCAAACAAGACTTTGCACCCATGAGGAATGAACTCAACTGGGGATTTCCTCCTTTGTTTTGAAAGGAGAAACTAAAGCAACCTTCTTCCACGAGGAATTATCTCAGTGGGGAACTGGAGAAAGAAGATGTTCTTTTCTGCTTATGGGTGACCACCTACTTGGAGAGATGACACGCCCATACCTGTTTCTTTTTCTTTTTCTTTTTTTTCTCTTTCTTCTTTTTTTTTTCTCTTTTTTTTCGAGGATAGATATATCCTGAACAAGTGATTTTAAAGCAATCATTGAAAAACGCAAGAATGCATAAATGATGCAAATATGATGAATGTCATGAATGTAGCATGCATGCTGACGATACTGACAGACAAAGAAGTATATACTGGAGATGGACCAACGTCGCAATACAACCAGATACTTGGCAAATGTTCTTCAACACGGTGTAGATAACACGGGTGATGAATGGTGTTGCGTGTTTTAAACTTCTCTGGGGAAGATAAGCATCTTTACTGAGATGGAAGAGCTTCTTTACAGGAGATTGGAAATCTTCGTCACTGGGGATAAAAGACCTTCTTCACTGGGGATAGAAGAGCTTTTTCACTGGGGATAGAAGAGCTTCTTCCTATGGAGATAGCTGTTGATGTTCCTTCCGTTGTTCACAACTCAAAGGAAAATTTCGCTTTTATTTTGAAAAAGAAAAGTGAAGTAAATTCATTTTAAAACTTATTTTTTCTTTTTTCAAAAGTGAATAACACAATTAAAGCGTCATTTTGCAAGCTAAAAGAAATTAGAGATTGCAAACAAAGGGGCACAAGGCTCAAATTTATTTAATAGGATGGTAATCAGCTAAAGGCGTGATTCCATAGAGTATTTACAAAAGTTGGAAATGGTAATTATGCGGAAAAGGCTACATTGAAAGCAATAACCACTATCCCCTTAACAACTTTGAGTTCCAACTGTGCTTGTTGCTTCAGATTGATAATGATTTGATCGAAGATCCTTTGATGGAAAAAGACTCCTCAGGTGACGAAGTACAGACTGATGCAGTTACTTTGTCATAAATCCCTAATTTTTGCCTAGATTGCCCTTTCAGGTTTTCAATCTACCAGGATGAATTTTTTTGTTTATTGTCTCTAATTTTTGCCTGGACCGCCCTTTCAGGTTTTCAGTCCACCGAGACGCTCATTTTTGCCTAAGTCGCCCTTTGCGGGTTTTCAACTTACCGAGCTGTTTTTTTTGTATTTTTAGACAAAGTATTTCTTGACTGCATCAGCATTCACAGGATATGGGAGTTCATCACCATCCATGGTTGCAAGAGTCATTGCGCCGCCAGAAAATGTTCTTTTGACAACGTACGGGCCTTCGTAATTAGGAGACCATTTGCCCCTAGAATCTGGTTGAAAAGACAAGATCTTTTTAAGCACGAGGTCGCCTTCTCGAAATTCACGAGGTCGAACCTTTTTGTTGAAGGCTTGTTTCATCCTTGCTTGGTATAACTGTCCATGGCATAGAGCAGTCATACGTTTTTCTTCGATTAAGTTCAACTGATCGTATCTGTTTTGACACCATTCCGCCTCTGATAACTTAGTTTCCATGAGGACTCTCATTGATGGGATTTCAACTTCTACGGGGAGTACAGCTTCCATGCCGTATACTAGAGAAAAGGGAGTTGCCCCTGTTGAAGTACGCACTGAAGTACGGTATCCATGTAAAGCAAATGGCAGCATTTCATGCCAGTCTTTGTAAGTGACGACCATTTTCTGGACGATCTTCTTAATGTTCTTGTTAGCAGCTTCGACGGCGCCGTTCATTTTTGGCCTGTAAGGAGAAGAGTTATGATGCTCAATCTTGAATTCCTCACACAATTCTTTCATCATTTTGTTGTTCAAGTTTGAACCATTGTCAGTAATGATCTTGCTGGGAACACCATATCGGCAAATGATGTTATTCTTGATAAACCTTACAACCACTTGTCTTGTAACATTGGCATAAGACGCTGCTTCGACCCATTTAGTGAAGTAATCAATTGCTACCAAGATGAAACGATGACCGTTTGAAGCTTTTGGTTCGATCATTCCAATCATGTCGATACCCCACATGGAGAAAGGCCACGGAGATGAGAGAACGTTGAGTAGAGTCGGCGGTACATGGATCTTATCTGCGTAGATCTGGCACTTGTGACACCTCTTCACGTGTTTGTAACAGTCAGATTCCATTGTCAACCAATAGTATCCTGCTCTTAAGATCTTTTTGGACATTGCATGCCCATTTGAATGAGTTCCAAAGGACCCTTCATGCACTTCATGCATTAACATGTCTGCTTCGTGTCTGTCCACGCATCTGAGCAAAACCATGTCGAAATTTCTTTTGTATAGCACGTCTCCGTTCAGGAAGAAACTGCCAGAAAGTCTCCTTAGAGTCTTCTTGTCTTTGTTTGATGCCCCAAGCGGGTACTCTTGAGTTTGAAGGAAGCGTTTGATATCGTGGAACCACGGTTTATCATCGATGACTGCTTCAGTTGCAAACACATAGGCGGGCCTTTCAAGACGCGTAATTCTGACTGTAGGCATATCGTTCCAATGATTGACTTTGAACATGGAAGATAAAGTAGCCAAGGCGTCTGCCATTCGATTCTGATCTCGAGGTATATGATGCAATTCAACCTTGTTGAAGAAAGTCAACAGACGTCTTGCATAATCTCTATAAGGAATCAAGCCAGGGTGATAAGTTTCCCACTTGTCTTTGATTTGGTTGATCACGAGGGCTGAATCTCCATATATGTCGAGGATCTTGATCCTTAAGTCAATGGCTTCTTCGAGACCCATGATACAAGCTTCATATTCTGCGATGTTGTTGGTGCACTCAAATAGCAATCTGGCGGAGAACGGGATATGAGTACCCTTGGGAGTGATGATGATTGCCCCAATTCCATTGCCAAAAGCGTTTACTGCTCCATCAAAAATTAGGCCCCATCTTGATCCGGGTTCAGGACCTTCTTCAGGTAACGGTTCGTCACAATCTTTCATCTTCAAGTACAAGACATCTTCATCAGGAAAGTCAAACTTGAGAGATTGATATTCATTAATTGGTTGATGCGCCAAATGATCGGCGAGAATGCTTCCTTTGACCGCTTTTTGAGCACGGTATTCAATGTCATATTCGGATAACAGCATTTGCCATCGGGCAATCCTTCCTGTTAAGGCAGGCTTTTCAAAGACATACTTGATCGGATCCATTTTGGAGATTAACCAAGTTGTATTGTTGATCATGTATTGGCGTAGACGTTTTGAAGCCCAAGCCAAAGCACAACATGTTTTTTCGAGCATGGAGTAACGAGACTCACAGTCTGTGAATTTCTTACTCAGGTAATATATGGCATGCTCCTTCTTACCGGTTTCATCTTGCTGTCCAAGCATACAGCCCATGGATTCTTCCAACACGGTAAGGTACATGATTAGTGGTCTTCCTTCAACCGGAGGAATCAATATTGGTGGTTCTAACAAGTACTCTTTGATACTGTCGAACGCTTTCTGGCAATCTTCAGTCCATACAACCCCTTGATCTTTGCGGAGAAGCTTGAAAATCGGCCCACAAGTAGCAGTCATTTGAGAGATAAATCTGGAGATATAGTTCAATCGTCCGAGAAATCCTCTTACTTGCTTTTCAGTTTTTGGTGCAGGCATCTCATGAATAGCTCTGACTTTGTCGGGATCTACTTCGATACCTCTTTGGCTGACAATGAACCCCAAGAGTTTTCCAGATCTAACCCCAAAAGTACATTTGTTAGGATTCAAGCGAAGCTGATATTTCCTTAGTCGTTGAAACAACTTCAAAAGGTATTCAATATGTTCTTCTTCTGTGCTGGACTTGGCTATCATGTCGTCCACATAAACTTCAATTTCTTTATGCATCATGTCATGAAAGAGAGTAGTCATTGCTCTTTGGTAAGTTGCGCCTGCATTCTTTAATCCAAATGGCATCACTTTGTAGCAAAAGGTACCCCATGGGGTGATGAAAGATGTCTTCTCCATGTCTTCAGGAGCCATCTTGATCTGATTATAACCGGAGAACCCGTCCATGAAGGAAAAGACGTTGAACTTAGCGGTGTTATCAACCAACATGTCAATATGTGGTAATGGAAAGTCATCTTTTGGACTGGCCTTGTTCAAGTCACGGTAGTCAACACACATTCTGACTTTGCCATCTTTCTTTGGAACTGGCACTATGTTGGCTAACCATTGAGGATACTCAGAGGTGACAAGAAAACCTGCGTCGAGTTGCTTTTGAACTTCCACTTTGATCTTATTAGCCATATCAGGGTGAGTCCTTCGCAATTTCTGCTTAACCGGCGGACATTCTGGCTTCAATGGCAAGTAATGCTGAACAATATTGGTATCCAACCCAGGCATGTCTTGGTAGGACCAGGCAAACACGTCAACATATTCTTTGAGGAGGTCTGTCAACTTACTCTTGACATCAGTATCAAGGAGCGATCCAATGGTCACTTCTTTTTTGTCTTCTTCAGAACCCAAGTTGATCTTTTCTAAAGGCTCTTTGTGAGGCAGAATGACTCTTTCCTCGTGCTTAAGTAATCGAGAAATCTCATTCGGGATCTCCTCTTCTTCCTCTTCTTCGGCTTCGAACACAGGAAACTCAAAGTTGGGAGAGGGCATAGGGTTATTGCATTCAATGGGTTTATCAATAGTTAATCTGCACATGTGATTTATATTTATTTCAGAAAATTTATGAATGCAAGAGTGTATGCAGATTTTTTGAAAAGTTTTTTATTTTGGTTTTTTAGGATTACCATTTCCAGAAAAAAAGCAAAAATAAAACACATAATGTAGGGAATTCAAAATGACACTTTATTTATGATTCATTTTTGAAACAAAGCCCTAAACACAAACTCATTTGTCTTGGGCAGGACAAAGAGGGAAACTTTTAAAACAAAGCCCTATACACAAAGTTATTTGGGCGGAACATTTAAAAGCAAAGCCCTATAACATCTCTCTGCTTTGGGCAAGGCAGGAGGTCAAAATAACAGCGAGGTGATTACTTTGAGCGGCGAACAACATTCGGAACGTCGACAGCTTTCCAGTAGCAACGAACTCCTCTGTGTATTATGTATTCAGGAAAATTCTCCCCAGAATTATCTTCAGTATTGACATTGACCGCTGGTCGAGCAGGATTTGAAGGTCCTGGTTTGTCACCCTTGTTCTTTGTAGAGTTGAAACGGTCTTCTTCTACTTCTTGAAGAGCATAAGACGAGTCACAATCTTCAGAATTTTCAGGATGTATTTCCCAATCTTCAGGATGAAGAGACTCATTGTCGGCGACACTTTCTAAGTCAACTGCGGGATCATCTTCCCCTTCATCTTCAAAAATGGCATTTATGTGATAATAACCATCTTCAGGATTATCAATCTTGGCAGATGCGTTAAATCCGAAATCTTCAGTAATTTCAGGTTGCTGAGAAAATTGACAGGGCTGATAAACCTCTTCTGGTTGACTATCATATTCAAAGGAATCTCCCCATCCAGTTGGTTGGATATCTTCAATCGCAATCTTTGAACTTTCAGGTGCAGTGTATTTCACCATATAATCAAATTTTCCACTTGGTTGTCCCAAGGTGTCCCAGATTTCTGCAGGAACAGGTTCAGTTTCATTGCCTTTGGATTTCTCTGAAGGAGGATGTGGTTCTTCCTGAGATATGTATCCCGAGTCATTGAGATAACATTTCCATTCTTCTTCAGGATCAGGTAGACCTTCTTCGATACATTCTTCGATAAGGACATTAACCTCTTGAGGAATTGGGTTAAGGAACCCTCCACTAATGAATGTTTCTTTGATTGGACGAAGGGTTTCATCTTTCTTGGTGCAGTTTGAGAATGTTGGTGAACATCCGAGACCTGCTCTGGTTTCATTTTTGATAGGGATCACAACTTGCCCCCAGCCAGTGGTAGTTCCATCTTTCACTACTTTTACCGCCTCTTTGTAAGAAGAGATCGATGCTTTCTTTTTGGAAGATTCGTCTTCTAAAGAGAGACCTTGGAACTGCGTTCCTTCCACATCATCGGCACTTATGAAAGAGAAATTGGATAAATGGCTCACCATCAAGGCTTGTTCTCCACTTATCGTTACCAATTTTCCATTTGTTACAAATTTTAACTTTTGATGGAGCGTAGAAGTTACTGCCCCTGCTTCATGGATCCATGGTCGTCCTAACAGACAGCTATAAGCAGCTTGTATGTCCATGACCTGGAAGGTGATTTGGAATGTATGTGGACCAATTGTCATGGGAAGGTTGACTTCGCCGATAACAGATTTTCGCGATCCATCAAATGCTTTGACAACTACACCACTGAACTTCATAGGCATTCCTTGGTAAGACAAACGAGCAAGAGTCGTCTTTGGCATCACATTCAAGGAAGATCCGGTGTCTACCAACACATTGGACAAAGAGTCTGACTGACAGTTCATAGAAATGTGTAAAGCAAGATTGTGATTTCTACCCTCCTCGGGGAGTTCTTCATCACAGAAGCTTAAATTGTTGCAAGCTGTTATGTTGGCTATTATCCCATCAAAGTGATCAACAGTCACATCATGATCTACAAAAGCTTGATCCAAAACTCTCATCAGGGCTTCCCTGTGGGCTTCTGAATTCAACAGCAATGAAAGTATTGAGATTTTTGAAGGAGTCTGCATAAGCTGATCCACAATCTTGTATTCACTTCTTTTGATAAGCTTCAAAATTTCATCAAAGTCAGGATTGACATTGGTTCCACTGGATTGACCAACATCAGTGTTTGTATTACTGACAGGAGTTTCCACAGGATTTCCTACTGGAACATTGGCAGGATTTTGTCCGGTCGCAGGGGCAACAGGTTGCTTCGGAGGTAATGGAGTATACACACGTCCACTTCTTGTTACTCGACTCACATCAGCGATGTTCACGACAGATGAAAGAGTAGGTAAAGGAACTTCTTGTCCATTCTTTATCATTGTGGCATTGTAGTTGTATGGAACTGCCTTGTCAGAGTCATAGGGAACAGGTCCAGGTAGACAAATGATCAAAGGAGCAACAGGAACCTTCGGCTTGTTATAAGTAACTTCCATGCGCTCAGGCATGTTGAAATGAGGAACGATGACGTTAACTGTAGGCATTTCCGAGTTGATATCTGAGACTAAAAGCTCATGCGGATAGCATCCTATCATGTTAACTTCATTTTCATTCCTATTTCTGTAGATCTCAATAGTACCATTATCCAACAGTACTTGGAGATCTCTTCTCACAATCGAACATCCGTGAGGATCTACACAACATATTCTACAGGAACCATATTGATGCTGGCGAAAATTCTGCCCCCGACAAAGAGTGGCGTGCATTTGTACCAAATCTGCTCTTGAGAAGTTGATATTACAGACTCGGTATTGGCCAGGACATCCATATACCATGTTTACAACATGCCCTCCATGATTGGGCAGTGGATTTGCTTGCACATTAGGATTCAAATTTCTGAAAGAGAGGAGATTAGATCTTACCAACCTCTGAACTTCATGTTTCAAAGCTATGCAATGCTCAAGATCATGGCCAGGTGCTCCTTGATGATAAGGGCATGAGACCTCAGCTTTGTACCACCATGGTAGTTTCTCAGGTACGGGTGGTGGTGCTTTAGTCTGAACAAGACCCCTTTCAATCAAAGAAGGGTACAATTCTGTGTAAGTCATTGGAATCGGATCAAACTGTGGAGCTCTTTGTACACGATTCTGATTATTGTTAAACTGCTGAGCCTGTTGTCGAGGCTGTTGTTGTTGAAACTGCGGAGTAAATCCCGGATTCGGTGTTGTATTAACATTAACGGCTGGTGCGATAGCAGCTACCTGTCGTTGACGATTGACATTTCCTCTTGGCTTTCCTTGGGATACCATGTCAACACTTTGTTCTTTCTTCTTTGGGAAACCACTTCCAAACTTTTTGGTTCCGCTTGAAGATCCACCTTCTTTAGTTAGACGTCCGGTTCGGACTCCTTCTTCTAGACGCATCCCCATGTTTACCATTTCGGTGAAATCACCTGGAGCACTAGCAATCATGCGTTCATAGTAAAACGGACTGAGAGTATTCAAGAAGATCTTTGTCATCTCTTTTTCTTTTAATGGTGGATTAATCTGAGCAGCAGTTTCTCTCCATCGTTGGGCATACTCTTTGAAAGTTTCATGGTCTTTCTGAGCCATGGATCGAAGCTGATCTCTGTCTGGAGCCATATCTGAGTTATACTTGTATTGTCGGACAAAGGCCTCACCTAAGTCATTGAAAGTTCGAATATTGGTGCTATCCAAACCTGTGTACCACTTCAGTGCGGCACCAGTCAAACTGTCTTGAAAGTAATGGATAAGCAACTGATGATTATCTGCATAAGTAGACATCTTCCTGGCATACATCACAAGATGACTTTGTGGGCAAGAACTTCCTTTGTATTTCTCAAAGTCTGGGACCTTGAACTTGGCTGGTATTTGTACACTGGGAACCAAACATAGCTCCTGGGCATTCTTTCCAAACAAATCTTTTCCACGAATAGCTTTGACTTCCAGCTGAATCTTGTTGAACTGCTCTTGGAGATCTCCTACAAGATTACGCTGATTTGTGCTATCACCTTGATCATGATAAATCTCATTGCCATCATAAGGAACAGTGTGGACCGTAGGAGTCGGAACTGTCATAGTGGGCTGAGAAAGTGCCATAGTGACTTGAGAAAAAGTTACCCCCTGATTTGGAGTAAACTGTGAACTTTGTGCAGCAGGCGCTTCAGTTGTAGCTGTTTGAACCCCAGAGAAATTATGGCGAAATCCTGTACCAAAGCTGAAAGGCGTGCCCCAACCTTCTGGCATGGAGAAAGATGGAATGCCGAATGCAACCGTAGAAACTGGAGTAGTGACCTCAGATGTTACTGTTGCTTGACTGTTGGGTGGCGGCGGCTGATTCTGTGCGGCCATTAAGGAGTCAACCAGAGTAGTGAGACTTTCCAACTTTTCCTGAAGGGTGGTCACCGTACCACGAAGCTCAATATTCTCTTGTTCAGAGTGTTCCATTACTCTTCTTCTGTTTGAACGAGTATTGTATCTGTGATCTGATTGTGAGCGTGGTCGAGACACTTTGAGACGCGACAGCTTGACGATCTATTGGAGAAAGATCCAAAAGATAAGACTCTAGACAACAGACTCGATATGCAGAATGATGTATGCAAAAAGAAGTTTATGATTTTTCCAAACATTTTAAAGATTATTTCCTTTGCAAACATTTGAACACAAACTATTCTTTTATTCATTCATTTTTTATTACAATAATGGGAAATGTTACAACATTGGAGCGTAGCTCCTTACAGAATCAAATGATACATGAAAATTTAAATAAATCCTAAGCATCTTCATCAGACGAAGAACCAAATGCATTGTGCAACTTGAGCTTCATGATTTCTTTCCCATAGCGAGCTTTCAACTCGGCCTTTTCAGCTCTCAGCTTGTCAACCACATTCTTCCAATTGTCAGGTATCGGAGCGTTGCTTGTTGAGCCTTCAAGCTTTTTCTTGCTTTCTTTGATGTATCTTCTGATTGCGGCATCTTTCCGACGGATCTTCTCATCTTTGTTCATGAGCCATCCATCCTGATAATAGAGAGTTTCTTCGTGTTCTTTCACTTGTTTCTTCAACTTTCTATTTTCCACATCAGTTCTTCGAAACTTTTCTTCCCAAGCATCTTTTTCTATCCTCATCTTGGTCAAAGTGTCTTGGTATTCCTCCATAGTGGGAATGTTGGGTCGTTGAGGCACCACAGGGAACATGGGTTTTTCATAATCATAAGGCATTTGAAACTCCCTTGCTCTTTTCCTTACCCAACAGGTGTAGGCGCTCGTAGCGATACAGTTCTTTGTCTCACCTTTTTCTTTCCATCGGATGTCGTACCAGGCTTTCACCATTTTTGTTTTCAACCCCTGGGGATCATTTCCTTCCTGATAAAAGTAACTTTCCACTGTAGGGCCAATGGGTTTAGTTGAATTTTCATACCCGAGTTGTCGTCGGGCTAGGACCGGATTGTAGTTAATTCCTCCTTGTGTACCAATGAGGGGTACGTTGGCGAATTCTCCACAGCTTTCAATGGTTTCTGTACCGCAGCGAGCCAAGGTATACCACTGAATATCATTATTAGTAAGAGACATAAGTCTTTGAGACCATCGCAAACCTTCCCGGTTTTCCGTGAAAATGGGAGACTTAGGTAAGTGCGAAACAATCCATTTAAACAACAGAGGTGCACAACATACAATAATTCCACCACCTTGGTGATTCCTATGATAGACGGAGAAATACATGTCACCAAGCAGAGTCGGAACGGGATTTCCATTCAAAAAGACCTTTATGGCATTGATATCAACGAAGTCGTCGATATTGGGAAACAGAACCAACCCATAGATGAGCAAGGCTAGTACAGCTTCAAAAGCTATCATGCTACCAGTCTCGATGAAATCAAAGGCTTTCTTTACTAGGAAGTGTGAAGTTAAACCCGGGAGGTTTCCTTTGGTAGTCCAATTACTCTCTACTTCAGACTTCTTCATGTGGATACTTGCTGCAATGACGTGTGATTTAGGAATGGCTTCCAAACCATTGAAGGGTATCTTGTCAGACACAGGAATACCTAAAAGATTGGCATATTCTTCCAAGGTCGGTACCAACTGATAGTCTGGAAAGGTAAAACACCGGTAGACGGGATCATAAAACTGAACCAGAGTTTTGAGAAGTCCTTCATCAACATGAGTGTTCAAAATAGGCAAAAGCTTTCCATGGCTTTTCCTAAAATCAGAAGGATCTTGTACAAAAGATGCTAACTCTTTCAGTCTTTCCACATTAGGCTCTTTGAAACCGTACCTCTTGGTATACCTCTTTTCCATAACTTAACCCTATAATGTTTGCAAAGAAAATTCTCTAAATTTTTGGAAAAATCATGTTTTTTTATGGAAAAAGATGGGTTTTTTAATGAATGTATGAATGCATGGATGCGTGGATGCCACATATTCAAACATGGTGAAACAAACATGGTAACGCAAACAGGGTGACGCGAACATGGTAACGCATACATGGTAACACAAACATGGTAACACAAACATGGTAACGCATAGGTTCAAAGGTCCAAAGTCACGAGCATGAGGTCAGAGAACCAAAAATGGGATAGTTCTAGTTAATCACCTGCACAACATGTTCTACTGATACGTCAGAGTCTACATTTTTCTTTCGGATATTACCGGCTTTCCACAATTAAACTCATGAGCCAGTAATATTCTCAAGAAAAACTCGTCTGAGTGTGGTTCTCCGCATGACAACTAATCCAAGTCTTCACCTGAATAGTTTCTGCACCACAACCTAATAAGGCCAGGATGGGTTGGGGTTCTACGGTCTCTCAGCTTCTACAGTTCAATGAAAGCAATAATGTCTTCGCAATTAACTCGCTAAACATATATTACAAACAAGGAACCTCCACTGAGCGGAAGGATTCTCACGTGCGCCTGCACATGACTATACCCTCCACCTAATTTCTTATGTGTACTTAATCCGGGTTAGGATTTGTCCATAATGTATCACTTGTAACAGAATCCACACAAGTAACAGAACCAAAGAATCAAACAAGAACATAATAAAAATAAAACAGATAGAAATAACCCTTTCTTTGGAAACAATAAAAAGATTTTCCCCAGTGAAGTCGCCATTTTTCTGTCGCGGGGAAAAATCGTTGTCTTTTTTTTGGGATGAGACACCTGATGCCTTCTTTGGGCTCGAGTGCTCAAAAAAATGATTTTTCTTTTGTACGGACCAAACTTTTTATTGTTTCCAAAAGAGGAAAAGGAAAAAAGTTGCAATAACCTTAAAAGTGGGGGAGAGATCTTGGGTAAGAGGGTTGGTTATACGAAGGGAAGGTATTAGCACCCAACGTATCTATAGTACTCTATAGGTTTCTTTGTTTTATTTATTCCATTCTTGAGAGGTTCTTGTGAAATAGGTGGGACCTAAGGTGTTTGTTTGATTATGCTCGCAAAGATCATCGCGATCCTCTCCATACATATCCCTTAGAGGGAATCAGAGCATCTATAGCTCGGGGTCTACGGGTGCTAAGGTTTGAATGGTTTTTTTTTGTTTTATTTTTGCTCGCCAAGGATCGACCTTGTGCCTACGTATTCTCAAAGGGATGTTGAGAAAGTCAGAGCAATCGTAGTTCCCACTTATGCTAGTGGAAGCAAAGGAAAATAGACAAATGTCGTCTAAATGCTAGATGTATCTAATCTATATCATCACATACATCTGTTTGATTTTGTTTGAAAATCTTTTCATTATAAGCCCGGGGCCATGCCACTTAGGGTGCTTAGAATGATAAAGATGTTTTTGTTGTTTAACCAGCCTTGTGGCAAAAACTTTCAATGAAGTCAGCCTTGTGACAAAAACTTTGATTAATCAGCCAGCCTTGTGGCAAAAGTTTCAATGAAGTCAGCCTTGTGACAAAAACTTTGATTAATCATCCAGTACGGTGGTAAAACAGTTTGATTGATTAGCCAGCCTTGTGGCAAAAAGAAAGTTGGATTGATTAGCCAGCCTTGTGGCAAAAAAGTTTGATTGATTGATTGATTGTTTGTGATGATATAGAAGAGATACTCCTATCATAGAGATGATAAATGTCTAATCTCCTAGGGTATTTGATTTGGATATTGGGGATGCTTATAAGAAGCCCGTGGGTCCTTGTACGAAGCCCAAGAGGAGGCTATCCGAGGGTCCTTGCATTGTAAGCCCAAGAGGAGGCTATGGGAGGGACAATCGAGGGTCCTTGCATTGTAAGCCCAAGAGGAGGCTATGGGAGGGTCACTCGTTTGTACAAAGCCCAAGGGGAGGCATGGTATAGTTGGTCTGAGCTCTTAGAGCGATTTCACCGGGAAACCATACTCTATGTCCTAACCTAAACTAGTGGAGATTCTTTGCACGAAGCCCAATAGGAGGCTATGGGGAACCTAGTGTTGTACTAAGTTGAACAAGCACACATATCACACATATGAACAAACATGAACAAGTATGAACAAACATGAACAGGTATGAACAATTATATATATATGACAAAGTGTGTGTATATAATGGAGTTTATGAAGGAAATATACCTGTAAGCATGATCCATTTGTATACACAGGGGCTCGGGACTCATACTCGAGGAGAGGTCCACTTGAATTTATTCAAAGCTATGTAAACAGGTATTTACAAAAAGGGCTTGGGACTTATACCTACATGGAGGCCCATGGTATATTTTTGGGAAGATTTAAAGAAACCTTCATTTTTGGTTTGTTATTCAAAGTTAAAAATCAAACTGATCGAGATATGTACAAAAGGCGTACAATGAAATACCTAATTTCATGTACTGGAATGGGTATGTACGAAAGGGCTCGGGACTTATACCTACATGGAGGCCCGTGGTATTTACAAAACATCGTTGATTGTTTTATTAACAGAGCGCGAGGTTTCGCTTTTGAAAAACTGTTTGAAGATTTGTTTGAAAAGTTTATTCTGTTTGAAGAAAAACTGTACAAAAAAGAAAAGAAATGGGACTTACACTCTCTAATATTCGAGAGGCCCCTGTTTTATTTTCATAAAACAGGGTGGATGGTTTTGAAAAAAAAGATGGTGAGATTTATTGTTTTAAAAACTGTTTGGAAGTAATTTGGAAAAAGTTTTCTGTTTAAAAAACTGTACAAAAGGAAAAGAAATGGGACTTACACTCTCTAATATTCGAGAGGCCCCTCTTCGTTTTGAAAATCATTTGATCAATTAAAAAAGTTTAATCAAAAGTTTCAAAAAGAAATGGTTTATCGTTTTTGAGAAGAAATGCGATCGCTTGTTTTAAAACGATTTGAATTTTGAAAGAAGTCAATTTAATCAAGATAAACAAAAGATTATCCTCAATTAACACTTAAATGATTAGGGTTTGCTTCAAAAAATATTTACAAGTGATTAACTTTGAAAATCAAATGAAAAATAATATTTAAAAGTATTAAAATTTCTTAAAACAAGTCATTTTAAAACTATTAAAAAATGTATCAAATAAATATTTTTTGATGATTTTTTTTGATATTCTTAAAATATGTATATTAAATAAGAAGTGTTTAAAAAATGAAGAAAAAATAAGTTGATTTGATGGGTTAAATTAATTGGTGAAGTTGTGAAGAAAATAGAGAAAAATAGTGTCAAAAAATAAGGTTTTGTCTTCACTAGGGCTTGAACCCACGCCCTGAGGTTCACTACTCAAAACAACAACCAACTGAGCTGCGCGTGCAGCTTGTTTATGATACGCTTCCATTCAATTATATTTTCAAACAAATATTTGAAATTTCCAAACCAAAAACGCGCCAAGAACACAACCCTAACTGAATTTTGAATTTCATCAAATCTGTGTTGTTTTGATCAGGTAAAGGGTCTATTCCACTTGGTTTTTCACGACGAACATGATGATGACCTTTAATTTCATTTATTTTTGCTCTAAGATGATTAATTCTCTGATGAACACGAAGAACCCTAATATGACAAATCTTTGTGAAATCGTGTATGATCATGATATGATGCAATTGATTGAGGGTTATTATTCAGTGATGGTGCAGAAACAAGATAGTATGGCAGTTTTTCATTTATGATGCATGTATGATAGAGTTTGAAGTTCAAGAGAGCTTACCTTAAAAATGTCAAAACTGGAAATCGAATTCTGCAAATGAGGGATTCCAGATGTTGTTTCTTGATCTGAACACCTTCAGTGGACCTTATGGAACATGTTTGAAGTCTTGGAATGAACTGAGAACCTCTTGATCAGTTTGTGGCACCCGATCTGCAGAGCTATGGTGTGAGAATCGAATCTGATGATTTTGATGTTACAGATCATATGTGAGTGTTTGGATCATTCATATGAAGTATATGGAAGGTGTTAGAAGTGATAGTTTGAACAGAAATGGCCTGGATTTGATTTTGGCATGATAAGGCTAGTGTTATGCATATTTGGGAAGTGAGGTAGTGATTCTGAGTTTTAGGTGTTTTTGGGGTGTATGGATGGATCAAACACATCCCATATGATGTTTGTGGCTTGTTAGAACCCTCACTTTGCTCAGAAATTGCAAGAGATGGAAATTGCAATTCTTCCTCTTTGAAACTCATGAAACTTGCAACTTAAGAAAGAAGAAAGAAAACCTATGATTATGAGGTTTTGGTGTGATTTGAAGAGTGGAAATGACCTCTATTTATAGGCCAAAGAGTCTGAATGAAGAGCTTTGCAACTTGCTTAAAGAAGTGATGATTTGGCTTAAGGGATAAAGTGGAATCTTTCACATTAAATGCAAATGGTTAAAGTAACTAAACCATGGTTATTTTGGCCAAGCTTCTTATCTCTTTCCTATCTGATCTTAAACCAGAAAATATCTCTCAATTATTGCTTCTATGCATCATTACTTGGTCCATTTGGCAATTTGGTTCATAACTTAGTGAAAATGTCTTGAAATTTCAAGTGAAAATGATCACTAAATGCATAATTCAAAACCATAGCTACACTCCATATTTTTTCATGCTCTTGGACATTTTGGAAAGCTCATGTTACACACTTCAAAACCCTAGTTGAAAGTTTCTTCAAGACCTTTAAGGAAATGGGTGAAAAAGATCCATGAACTTTGAAGAAAATGAGATTTCAAGTGATGTTTTCAAAAAGTACCAACTTTGAAGCACCATATCTCTTAAATGGTTGATCTTATGGAAAAATTTTATATGTGTCAAAGTTGTTTATTGGATCAAAATCTACAACATTCATGTTGGAAGTTTTTTTCAGTTTGTAGGTGAAATTTTGAGAAATTCCCTTCCAAAGTTTGGAAAAAACTATTGAAAAACACTTAGAAAATTTTCTAAGTATGAAAAGTCAAACTTTTGACTTTTGATTCTTGATTGATTTTCTTGATTTTCCTTGATCAAATGACTTCTCATATCATATATTGATGATTTAAAACTTCAAAAGTCATGGTTGACCAAAATTCCCCAAAAGTCAATGGTGATCTTGTACAGTTGACTTTTTCAGACGAATCGCGTTTCTGGAGATTTCAAGTGAAACAAGCTATCCTCATCAAATGAATAGTATGAATGGATCATATTGAGGTATTAGAGGATATTGAGCCATGGTTTGAGTTGTGGCACCATGTCCTGATTAAAAAGTCAGTTGTTCAGTGAATTAGGTCAAAAACCCTAATTGTCGACCTGATGAAATTGATGCCTGTAGGTCTTGAATTGAGATGTAATTTCCATTGTATATTGTCATAGGGATTATTTGAGGATGATTGAAACCTTTGATTGACTTCCTGGGGGTTTTTAGGGTTTCCCAAATGTGATCCCTGATTTCAGTCCCTGATAGTTCAAAAACCCTGATCTGAGGATTTGTCTGATCAATCTTTGTATAGGAGATGTTCTGAGCCAATGGATTAGGTCAAAATGATGCACTTGGGGTCTTGAGGTCATGTCCCAAGTCATTAGGTCAAATTCTGAGCAAAAGTCAGGAGTATGCTGTCTTCAGTCAAAACCCTAATTCAGTCGATTCAAAGTCTTTGAGCTTGTTGAAATGAATCTCTGAGGACCAAATGTTGATTGTTGATGAAGATAGTTCTTTTGAGATGAAGGGAGAACAAAACCCTAATTGATTGTTACTTGTACTGATGAGTGGTTTCCTGATTAAACCCTGCTAAGCACAAGTAGCAAACACAAGCTATGCAATTTGTTAGAGATGCAAATGATGCATATGCAATGATATGAGGTGGTATCTTAGGTCAAAAATTGGGGTATGACACATCCATCAGAAGATCCCATAAGTCACCATCCAGACCAAGGAAGTAACTTTCAAGTTTATCTTTCCAGTATTCAAAGTTTTCACCATCAAATACTGGTGGTCTAGTATAACCATTGTTACCATTTCCATTGTATTGCTCAGCAAATCCAGATGTAGATGTAGGGTTAAGTTCTTCACCAGCCATCTTTTACTGAAGCGTTTTTCTCTTCCTGAATCTTTTCTAAACAAGGTTAAGTGCTTGCACCTTAGAACCGGCGCTCTGATGCCAATTGAAGGATAGAAAAACACTTAGAAAGGGGGGGTTTGAATAAGTGTAGCTTTAAAACTAGTAAGATAAAAACTATTTGCACAATGATTTTTATCCTGGTTCGTTGTTAACTAAACTACTCCAGTCCACCCCCTTGGAGTGATTTACCTCACTTGAGGATTTAATCCACTAATCACACTTGATTACAATTGTTTTCCACTTAGAAACACTCTAAGTCTTCTAGAGTATCCTGATCACAACTTGATCACTCTAGGAACAAACTGCTTAGTCAACTGCTAAGACTTGCTAGAGTATACTGATCAACAACCTGATCACTCTAGTTCTTACAACTTAATGTAAACAAATTCTTTTAAGAATTACAATGCTTCTTATAAAGCTATTATCACAACTGTGATTTTCTCTTAAGTTTAAGCTTAAATCTCACAAAGATATTACAACAACAATGTAGTGAGGTTGATGATGAAGTTTGAGAGCTTTTGAATTTGACAGCATTTCTGTATAATGCGCAAGTGTTGTGTTTAGCTTCTCATCAGAACTTCATATTTATAGGCACTTAAGAAGATGACCGTTGGGAGCATTTAATGCTTTGCGTAATCCGTACAGCATAGCATTTAATGTTTCACTCTTTTGTCAACTACCTCGAGCCTTGTTTCTGCTGTGTCTACTGACGTTGCCTTTAATAGCTTCTAACATTCCTTTTGTCAGTCAGCATAGCCTGCCATCTTGTACTTGCTTCTGATCTGATGTTTGTGTAAACAACGTTTGAATATCATCAGAGTCAAACAGCTTGGTGCAGAGCAACTTCTTGTCTTCTGACCTTGAAGTGCTTCTGAGCGTGATACCATGAGAACTTCAGTGCTTCTGCTTCTGATCTCAAGTTCTTCTGATGCTTCCATAGACCCATGTTCTGATTCTGCTTGACCATCTTCTGATGTCTTGCCAGACCATGTTCTGATGTTGGATGCTGAACCTTCTGAGTCAGTGCTTCTTGCGCTGATTTTGTGCATACTCTTTATATAATTCTTGAAATGGAAATTGCATAGTATTAGAGTACCACATTATCTCATACAAAATTCATATGCTTGTTATCATCAAAACTAAGAATATTGATCAGAACAAATCTTGTTCAAACAACGGTCTAACCGAAGAAGAAACCAACACTTGACATTAAGAGTCAAGGTAGATTTCCCATCCTTTGGACTATCAACACTAAGCCAACACATTACCAATTGGGTATCCAGATGAACTTATTATCTTTAGTACCACGTTGCATTAAGCGCATTAAAATTCTGACGAAAATCGGACAGAGTAATGGCTGTTTTCGGGTAAAATCCTTATCACAACACATTGGAAATAACCATCAAGGCCTTTCAAGGAAATACCTGCACACACAAACAGACAACAATCCAATGCCAGACAGAATAGCGACAGAGTAACAACAGAATAATAGGGTCCAGAGGTACTAAGTCCAAAAGTCCAAGTCTCTAAAATGCTCGGGATAGTAACCAATAGTCCATAGGGCCTTAGGTGTTTTTTAGATTTTTGTTATTTATTCGTGTTTTAGCACAAAAATAGAGTATGGTCCAAGTGGACAAAAAGAAAATAGCAGAAACATAAACAAAACGTCCAAATACACAAAGAGAAAATAACAGAATGTAAACGTCCAAATGGACAAAGAGAAAATGGTGGAAACATAAACATGATGAAATGATAAAATAAAGCATAAAACGAGAAATAAAGAGCAATATAATAAAGTGCGGAAATTAAGGTCAATTGATAGATGTTTAAGATAACCATCTTGAAACTTGTCAAGTATGTTATCAAAGTTAGTAATAAAGATCGATGGTGAGTGAAGGATGTTCTTAGATTTAAATTCAATGGAAATTTATTAGAAGCTTGATAAAATCATAGCGACTACACAATAAACTTTCATAAGTCTTAAATCAACCGCATACAATTCTCTTCCATGTTTAATCTTTTTTTATTCGGGACACGAAAAGAAAATAGGCAGCGATCTAGTCTTTACCAATAATCCATAAGAATTCTCAAGGTATTAAGACTTTCTTCGATCAAAAGAAAAAGAAATAAAAGATGGAACCACATTCAAAAGCTCATTTCATCCATAATTTCAATCACTTAATATTGCGGATTTGGATTCTCATCCTATCGACGCCCTAAGTCCATTAATATTAGAGAGAAATCAGGCCTCTAACTTGTGTTTCATAGAAAATATCAAAAGAATGAAGTAGAAGAAGACTTAGAACCAAAAACAAGTCAAAAATAGAAAGAAAAAAACATTCTGCCTCACTGGAAATCGAATTCCCTCTGTAGGAAATCGATTTCCTGCTTACAGACTTAAAATCTGGCGCCAAAAACAGAGTGGAAATCGATTTCCCTCTGTAGGAAATCGATTTCCTGCACGCAGTTTTCAAAAAAATAGCATATAGAAGCATAAAATCTTGTCTAGGCAAAAACACAAACACCTTATGATCTCATATATCAATGTGCAAGAATTTTCCATCAAATCTTCACCAAATGACACCAATATAGCATCAATGATGCATCACACACAAACACAAAAGAATCACATAGTGAAAGATGAAAAAGGATTTAGAAATTTACCAAATATTGAACAAAACTTGGATCTACTTAAAGAACAACCAACACAAATCTTGATCTCTCAAAAATTGAAGAAAAAAGTGAGATGGATGATGGTTTAGCTCAAAGTTAGTGAGGTTCAAGATGTAACTCACTTACTTTATGAAAGAAAAAGATAGCTTTGAGTGAATTTGGTAGGGATGAGGAGAGAAATTGCAAGAGTTTATTTGGCTATTCAAGCTTGTGAAATGAAGAGGTAGAGGCCTCTATTTATAGAATTGGAGGTGGAGGTATGGGCAATTTGGTCAATGTTCATTTGGTAATTAACTTGTGTTTAATTTGGTAAAGTGGGGTTAAAGTGATGTTAATGAAAGAAATTAATTTATGATGAGGTGGAGTATTGGTAAATGACAAAGAATAATCAAGGAAAATGTATTTAGTGCCAATATGATGTCATGCTTCCCTCTTTTTTCAAATTTCGTTTCTGGAAATCGATTTCCCATATGTGTAAATCGATTTCCACAACCAAATTTTCAAAAATTCCTTTTCTTGCACTGTTTTTATTTTTGCCCGATCTTTTACCTCATGATGTTGATCTTGATTGGTGATTGAAATGCAAATGATGTATGATCTTAGGGTCAAAATTTGGGGTATGACAGATGCCCTTATTTAAGTTTCTTCTATCAAGAGATGTGAGGGTTAAATTCCTTAGTTCGACGTATTTGAAGATGCTTAAATATAAAACACACAATTTTTGAACCTAAGGTATGTTGTGATGCTAATGGATGCATCAAGTATGATTATGAAATAGAGGGAAATATAACACCATTGGTGAGATAAGAAAGGACTCCACTGGGGAAAAGGTATGTGTCATCCAGGAATAAAACTTAGACTTCACAGGAGAAAGAGACAGTCAACAAAAGCTTTCAAGAGTAAAACATGAAGGGAATTCTGGACAGAAAATCAACAGAGACATTCAGAAAGAAATCATAGGAACCCACATAAAAAGTCATTCAAGAGTAAAACGAAAATGAATTTGGAAAGGAAGATGAATCAACAGAAACAGTCAAGGGTAAAACATGATTGAACAACATCATAGGCAATCAAGAATAAAACATGATTGAATAACATCAGGGACAATCAAGACTAAAACATGATTGAACAACATCAGGGACAATCAAGACTAAAACATGATTAAACAACATCATAGACAATAAACACTAAAATATGATTGAATAACATCAGGGACAATCAAGACTAATACATGATTGAACAACATCATAGGCAGTCAAGAATAAAACATGATTGAATAAGATCGGGGACAATCAAGACTAAAACATGATTGAACAGCACAGGCAATCAAGAGTAAAACATGATTGGTCAACATCAAGGGAAATCAAGAGTAAAACATGATTGGGCTCAGAGACATTCAAGAATGACATTGAATGAGGTGAAAATCACTTTAATGGGGATTATGACATCCAATTATTGGTTTTGGATGGAAGGGCAAAAGTTCTGGAAAAACATCAGAACAAGCAAGACATATCCGGGAGAACATCGGATAGATAAAGACAAACTGGATCAAAAGGATAAATCTGCTTTGGTAGGTACCATGTAAGTTGGACTTTGATCTCAAGGTAAGATGTTGATAGCAACAGGACCTCGGAACGACGCAAATGGGCATGAATTTTACTTTTATGCATGTGTTAAATTTTTCTATGCATGATATATGATTAATGCAATGCAATTATTGGTGACAACAGATGGAGACTCTATTGTGAAGCAAGATCGAAACTTTGATTCCTTAACACGAGAACTCTGCCAACTCTGCTTAGGAAGAAGATGATTAAACAAACTTCTATCACATTTGTAGCTGTATCAAACTGATGATCCTTTGAGAAGGACTGATGAAATGCTCGGGGATTGCTGAAGAAGATTGCCCCTGACTCACTAATTGTTGCAAGTCAGCTGATCATGGCTTCAGCTGAACTGTACTGGGGACGACGGATCATGGCTTCAGTTCTTAAATGACTGTTAGGAAAGCTTGCCCCTATATAAGTCTTGAAAGGATATTCTGATCAACAAATCTTGACTGAACATCTGAACAACAGGATCTTGAAATATCATGCCCCTGATAGGATCACTAATCAAGTTTCTCGACTGTTTGAACTTCCTGAAATATGGGTGCTTACTTTCAAATAAAATGTTCATTCAAGAATGGTAATTTTAATGCAATGCTCAAAACATATTTAGCAATCAACATATTTATAGGAAAGATGTTATATATGTAAAGAAAATAGAATCACTGGTCAAAACACAAAGGTTGAGAAATTCAAAGTGAAAGATAAAGCAAAGATATGGTATCAAAACAAATGATTGGAAATCTCATGGGAGTCAGCTTACGCAACATTGTGGTAGTATGCTTTCAAAATAAGCCGTGCTTTAATTATGTCTTTTAAAGGTTGTAACGTGGCCAGGTTCACGGTTTCAGAAACAAAGGATATAAGGCTCAAAATTTGATTGTGCCTGCCCCATCTTCGTGATAATCTCTAGTCCTAATCTCAGTAAATTCAAACTATGCATTTAAGTTCCAAGAGACTTCTGGAATTGCACCTTTTGATATCGTTGATGGCTCACAAGCAAAGAGAACTTTTGAGATGGCAGTCACTTCTTCCTTTTTATTGTCACAACATTTTGTTGTTCAGGAATTTATTGACTTCTCTTTTTTCATCTTTTTTCTTTTCATATCCCTAAGTTTTGCATGAACTGTCTACTTTTGAACTTACAGTCAGCGGGATGCCTTAATTTTTGCCTAAGTCATTTTTTGTTTTGACTTAGCAGGCTTTTCTTTGTATTTTTTTTTGTACATATATTTTTTTTGAAAGATAGTGACTGCCTTGCTTAATGATTGATGAACCATCATTGACTTTTGATTGACATCTCTGACACTTATTTGATGTGTGTGGAGGAACGCTTGTGATTGAAACCTTTGTTGAAAGGTGTACTGAATGATTCTCTTAAAACAGAATGCACATCCAAATTGACTGAGAACTACCCTGCCCCAGGTTTAAAATGCGGGTTTTTTCGTACAGAAAGAAACTCCTACTTCGAAGGCTCAAAGGGGTTGACGAGGGATTAACTTCCTTATTTCTCCAGTGTTTGGGAATTGAAACAATGCCTGTACATCATCAGCAAAGTTTTATTTGAAAGCATACAGTTCAACAACTTGGGTATTTCGATGTCATCATCCTCCCTCCAATCTTTGCGTAAAACACAAGTATGATAGAGAAAGCAAAAGGAAGAAAAAGTTTTGTAAAAGAAAGCATAAACATAAACATAGTAGATGTGAATGAATTCAAAATATGTAATGCTCATTTCATTAAAATCACCATTCAGAAACAAACAAAGTCTAAAAGTAAACAGTACAATAAAAGAAATGCAAATAGTACAGAAACAAGGCCTAGTGACTAATCAGCGACGAGGATGAGCTTTCCTGTTTGATACACTGGCTTTAGGGAGAAAATTTTCTTTGACCTGTCTTTAGCCACTCTGATATGGCAAAGGATTAGTGACAACATTAGGACCAACATCCCTGAAAGAGAGCATCTTTGATCTAACCAACTCTTGAACTCTTACCTTCAAAGGGAAACATCTTTCTAAATCATGGCCTACTACACCTTGATGGAAAGGACAATGAAGATCAGATTTGAAACCTTCTGGGTGAGGATTTCGAGGAGGAGGCATATCTATTGCTGTAATCAACCCCTTCTCAACCAAAGCGGGGTATAGTTCGGTATAAGTCATGGGAATAGGATCAAAGTCGACCTATTACGAACATGATTCTGGTTAGCAGCCTGAGGTTGAGGAGCTTGAACTTGAAACATTTCAGTTAGCTTGGTGATTCCTGACTTCAATTCATACATTTCCATTCTCAATCTGACGTTGGCTCTAGTTCCGTACTTGTGTCGAGGAATCAACTTGATGGTAGACAGACAAACTCTGAAGATGGAGACAAGCAAGGATAAGTTTTCTGGACAACCTAGATGTATGTATGCAAATGATGCAATTGTTTTTGTCACTTTTTATTTATTTGATTTTCAAGGAATTCAAGTTATTAACTTGTAAACATCAAAACATGAAGGAAGACCTATGATCAAGATATTGGATCAAAGCATTGATCAAGTTATCATCAAGATCAATCATCCATTTTGGTGGATTAGGGTTTTCACCCCATCAACACCCAAGATCCATTGAGTTTGATGAAACTTATGATGTTTACAAAGAAAGACCTATGAGTTCCTTGGAAATCAAATGAATGCATGGATGAATGGTTTATGCATCAATCACAATTAGGATCACACATGGCTGCACAAACAAAGTTCAAAGGTTCAACGTTACGAGCATGGAGTCAAGGTTAAGAACCACCCTCAAAGGTATGTACTAGGGAATTTTGTACCTATCGAACGGGTTCTACAAAGGTTCCCAGAGTTTTCAATCTTCTATTGGATACTACCGGCTCGCACAATTGCTCATGGGCGCCAATAATATTCCTAAAAAGACCTCGTCTGAGCAAAGCATCGCATGTCAACAAGCTCAAATTGGTACTCGAACTTGTTTCTGCGCTACATCCTAAAAAGGCTTAGATCGGTTAAAAGGGTTCTAAGCCATTCAGCTTCTACGGACACTCACTATTGAAAGTAATAGCATTCTTACGATGGTTCGTAACAACATCTACCACCTTCCATGAGGTCTCCACTGATTGGGGTTCCGCCATACGATGCTCATGTTAAGGATCGCTCTTAACATGCAACTATTTGTCTTACCACCTCCTATCTCAATTTACTCACAAAAGTCCGGGTTAGGACTTTATCTCATCATCGAGGAACCATCGAGCACCAAAAAGGAAAAAGAAAAACACACAATAATATATACAAATAAAACACACAGATAAACAAAAATAGACTTAACACACTTATAACTGGATCCCCGGTGAAGTCGCCATTTTTTTGTAGCAGGGAAATTCTGAGAACGAAGCCATTAGATTGACTCGGCTCAATATTTCAGTGAAAGTCGCCACCGCGCTTTATTGTTTCCAAAGGAAAAGGCAAAAGAACGAAGAAAACCCAAAGTTTGTTTTTAAAAAAAAAAGAGATCTTAAGTACGGGTGTTGATTATACGAGGGGAATGTTTTAAGCACCCCTCATATTTGTGGCACTCCACAGGAACCTTCTTGAAAATCTGTGTCGTGTGTGCTAAAAAAGGGTTTGTTTTATTTTTAAAATAAGCTCGGTAAGACATTGAGCCTTGTGCCTACATACCTCCTCGGTGCAATGGAGAAGTCAGAGCTAATGTAGTTCCGCTTAAAAGGGAAAACGTTTAAAAACCGAATAAACACTTTATCATCGTCGGAGAGAAATACCCAGCCATTAATCTTGAGCATGAGAACAAATGGATTCTTTGCATCACAAACGAAAGAAGGGCTCCAACTCAGATAAAAATCAACGAGTATGCTACTAGCTCTCTTACGTGGAAAAGATTCCATTATATCAATCAATTTCAAAATCATGGGGTATCACAACTCGTTACAACAATTAATCGTGTCTAAACTTTTGAAGAAAAAGTCGTTAAGGGCAAAAGGTATTTTTAGAAAGATTTTAAAAGAGGTTTTGCAAACATAAGAAGTTTTTGGAAAAAGGGAGAAGATTTTGAAAATCTAAGAAGGGGAGGAGATGAAGAGGTTATCCTAGTGCGTAAAATAAAAGCTAAGGAAAGAAACGGTTTAACCGAAGAAGAAGCCAACACTTGACATTAATTGTCAAGGTAGATTTCCCATCCTTTGGACTATCAACACTAAGCCAACACATTACCACTTAGGGATCCAGATGAACTTATTATCTTTAGTACCACTTTTCATTAAGCGCATTAAAATTCTGACGAAAATCAGGTAGAGTAACGACTGTTTTCGGGTAAAATCCTTATCACAACGCCTTAGAATTAACCATCAAGGGCTTTCAAGGAAATACCTGCACACACAAATAGACAACAATCCAATGCCAGACAGACAGAATAACGACAGAGTAACAACAGAATAATAGGGTCCAGAGGTACTAAGTCCAAAAGTCCAAGTCTCCAAAATGCTCGGGATAGTAACCAATAGTCCATAGGGCCTTAGGTGTTTTTTAGATTTTTGTTATTTATTAGTGGTTTAGCACAAAAATAGAGTATGGTCCAAGTGGACAAAAAGAAAATAGCCAAAAAATAAATAAAACGTCCAAATAGACAAAGAGAAAATAGCGGAATGTAAACGTCCAAATGGACAAAGAGAAAATGGCGGAAACATACACATGATGAAATGATAAAATAAAGCTTAAAGCGAGAAATAAAGAGCAGTATAATAAAGTGCGGAAATTAAGGTCAATTTTTAGATGTTAAAGATAACCATCTTGAAACTTGTCAAGTATGTTATCAAAGTTAGTAATAAAGATCGATGGTGAGTGAAGGATGTTCTCAGATTTAAATTAAATGGAAATTTATCAGAAGCTTGATAAAATCATAGCGACTACAGGATAAAGTTTCATAAGTCTTAAATCAACCGCATACAATTCTCTTCCATGTTTGATCTTTTTTTTATTTGGGACATGAAATATTGCGCTATGTTAAGCATATCGCCAAGTGATTTATATAGAAATCACCAAACAACGAGGCCGGTCAAAACTTTATGTGTTAATGCATGCGAGAGAAGTGATATATAGATCACTCTCCGAAAGCAATACCGCGGAAAAAGAAAATAGATAGCGATGTAGTCTTTACCAAGAATCCATAAGAATTTTCAAGGTATTAAGACTTTCATCGATCAAAAGAAAAAGAAATTAAAGATAGAACCACATTCAAAAGCTCCTTTCATCCATAATTTCAATCACTTAATATTGCGGATTTGGATTCTCATCCTATCGACGCCCTAAGTCCATTGATATTAGAGAGAAATTAGGACTCTAACTTGTGTTTCAAAGAAAATATTAAAAGAATGGAGTAGAAGAAGAGTTAGAACCAAAAACAAGTCAAAAATAGCAAAAAAAGCATTTTGCCTCACTAGAAATCGATTTCCCTCTGTAGGAAATCGATTTCCTGCTTACAGACTTCAAATCTGGTGCAAAAAACAGAGTGGAAATCAATTTCCTTCTGTAGTAAATCGATTTCCTGCACGCAAATTTCAAAAAAATAGCATATAGAAGCATAAAATCTTGTCTAGGCAAAAACACAAACACCTTATGATCTCATATATCAATGTGCACGAATTTTCCATCAAATCTTCACCAAATGTCACCAATATAGCATCAATGATGCATCACACACAAACACAAAAGAATCACATTGTGAAAGATGAAAAAGGATGTAGAAATTTACCAAATCTTGAACAAATAATAATCAAGGAAAATGTGTTTGGTGCCAAAATAATGTCATGCTTCCCTCTTTTTTTCAAATTCCGTTTCAGGAAATCGATTTCCCATATGGGTAAATCGATTTCCACAACCAAATTTTTAAAAATTCATTTTCTTGCACTTTTTTGATTTTTGCCTGATCTTTTACCTCAAGATTGTGATCTTGATTGGTGATTAAAATGCAAATGATGTATGATTTTAGGGTCAAAAATTGGGGTATGACACTGGTGTGTTAGCCGTGCATTCGCACAGGTATTGGTGTGGACTGTGGAATTGTCACCAGTTTGTCATGGAATTTCAAACAAATTAAAAAAATCAAAATATAAATTGATAAAAGAAAGATCTGCGATGGATGAATATATTGCTGTTAATTTTATTTTTCTTTAATTTTAAAAAAATATAATAACTCATACGTTTGCACAGATTTTTGGTATTTTTCTTTAACTATTAACATATATCACAACCATTCAAAAACAGATTAAGATATCAAAAACCAACTCACAATTTCATCATCATCTTTAATTCACACCAGATTCATTACTTCCTTCATCGATTCACGCAATCACTGACGCACCAAACCGATTCAATAACGGATCGCAGAAACAACTCACAACCAATCATAACCGAGCAAAAATCTCCTCAGAACGACGGATCGCAACAAAAAATGACGTCAACTTTCAGCACACAACGGATCGAAGCATATCATATCAACATCACCTCATAACCAACGAACACAACTCAGTAGCAACGCATCTGACTTTGAAGTTTCACAACACCGCACTTCTCTTCAACACAACAACCACCGATGTGAAGATTGGAACCTATGAACAACATATAACAGATCACCAATCGCTTTCGACGAGAAGAGCCAAAAAAGTATGAGATACTCAAGAGTAAAGCATAAGAGATAATGTTAATATGATGGTGGGAACAAATACCTGGTTCCTTCACCTTAACAAATCTGACGAAAATGACTGTTGTTAGCTTAAGAACCCTAACTACAAAATCAGTACCCTAAGTTTATAAGAAAATCAAACAAAACCCATACCTTGTTAGCTTTAAAACTCATCGGTAAAAATTGATCCATTCTATAACCTGAAAATAAACACAAAATCATCAAATCAACCACAAAATTCTTAACTACAAAATCAAAACCATACCTTTCTAACCGATTAACAGAGTTTGATACCCTAAAATCTCAAACCAACCATTTCAGACACCATAAACTGTCGGAGTACATCGGCACCGTCGTAGCGAGAAGGAAGAGGGAGTCGAAGAATGAAGCTGAGAGAGAGACAGAGAGAGAGGAAAATGAATGTGAGAGGGAGAGAGAAAGAGAAGAAGGAAGAGAGGGAGTACGTCGCCACCGGCGTAGGGAGAAGGACGAGGGAGTCGGAGAATGAAGCTGAGAAAGAGAGAGAGAGGGAAAATGAACGTGAGAGAGAGAAGAAGGAAGAGAGTGATGAGAGAGAGAAAGAGGAAAAGGACGGAGAGAGAGAGAGAGAGAGAGAGAGAGAGAGAGAGAGAGAGAGAGAGAGAGAGAGAGAGAGAGTGTGTGAGTGAGAGTGAAGATAGTGAAAATTTTGAAATTTGAATTAAAGTAGACATTTTTTTTTATGGTACGATAAATTCATTCAAACCAAATAACCAAATGGTACAGCAAAAGCAGGAATCATACCTTCTTACATACAGTCTACCTTCCCTATACCCACACCTAGCAAGGTTATGAGCAATAACGTTTTGAGTTCTAGGAATAAAAACAACAGAAGCACAATTAAAACTTTTACATAAGATCCTACAGGCCTCTGCAATTGATTCTAATACAACATTGTTTGAAATGTGATTTATACAGTGAACTGCATGTAAGCAATCAGACTGTAGCAAATTCGTGTCAATGTTCTTGTATTTGGCCAGGTTCAAGCACCATCGGATTGCTAGAATTTCTGCCATTTCCGCTTTTACCTATATAGCTTCTACCTTAGACGACGATAACACTATTCTATCTTCATCTCTAGTAATGCATCCAAAAGCAATGCAGCCCGCTTCGTCTACGCTAGCATCAACCTGGATGGTACAAACTTCCTGCACGTTGCTATCATTACACTCGGGAATTCTGTTTTTGATACGCTCCTCCGGGTTCCATTTGTTGAATTCGAACACAAGCTCCATCGTTATCCTTGCAACTTCCATTGGATTGAGGTCTTTCGACTGAAAAACCTTTAGGTTTCTATCCTGCTACAGATTATAAACCAACAAGCACGTAAGCTGCACAACACCTCTGTCTTTTACTGATAGGATAACTTCCAGCCAAGAATTAAGATCCATACCTGTGTGTATACGGTATCCCAGACTTGAAGAAAAGAACACTTGTCTCACGAAGTTGCAAAATAACAGAAGATGCTCAATAAATTCCACACTATTATTGCAGAAAGGGCACGATGGATCCAGAACCATACTTTTCTTCCTCAAGTTTCCCCGTGTCGGCAATATGTTTTTGAAATCTCTCCATACAAATTTTTTCTCCTTATTACTGATGGGAGGCTTCTATATGAGACTCCAGATTTTCTGATGTTAAGTATTTGAAGGTCCAGGCTGTTTGCTACCTTTCTCTCTCATGCACAAGTGATACGCTGATCTGACTGAATACTCTCCATCTTTCTCAAAATGCCATATCAGTTTGTCTTCCATATTCTGCTGTGAGATTGGAATGCTTAAGATAGACACGCTTTCATGAGGCTCGAAGTTTGTTTCAATGAGATCTTGCTTCAAGCAGCCAGTTTCCTGAACAATCAGATCCCTCACTCTTGTTTCTCCATTCACACTTCCATCATGAGTCAGCACCTTGAAACCCAAATTGTCCGGTATCCATATATCCTTTAGAATAATTACATTCTCCCCGTTTCCAATACGCCATCGAGAGCCCTTCTTAATCAGAGGTCTTGCGCTCAGTATACTGCTCCACGCGTAGCTTGGTGAATAGCTTACAGAACACTCTTCAATGTGGGATCTAGGGAAGTATTTTCCTTGTAGGACTTTCTTCACTAATGAACTCTGATTTTCCAATAGCCTCAAAATTGTTTCCCCAACAGACTTGTATTAAAGGCACTAATTCCCCTAAGTCCTAATCCTCCTTCTCTTTTTTATCTTACAAACTTTTCCCAGCCAAGCCAGTGAAGTGTTTGTTCTCCATTCCTCAATCCCCACCAGAATTTCACAACGAGGCTCTCTATCTCGTCGCATATAGCTTCCGGAAGTTTATAACAACTCATCACATAGCTGGGTATTGCTTGTGCCACTGCTTTGATCAAGACCTTCTTTCCAGCTCGAGAGACGAACTTCTACTTCCATCCTTTAATCTTTTTCCAAACCTTTTCCACAACCATGGCGAACACCTCCTTCTTCGATCTTCCGAAAATAACTGGCAGTCCTAGATACCTGGCATGGCTTTCCACTGTCTTTTCCTTCTTCGCTTACATTTCGACTAAAGGAAGCCTTCGACTTATCAATATTCACCAATTGTCTAGAACTTCATTGGTATTTCTTTAGAATTTCTAGGATATAAGAGGCTTCAGAGAGGTTTGCTCGCGCAAATAAGAGGGAATCGTCTGCAAAAAACAGATGGGAAATGCTAGGGGCTTTCTGCGCAATCTTCAAACCATGGATCTTTCCTTCCTCCACCGCTCGCTTCAACAGGCCAAACAAAACATTTGCATATAAAACAAATAAATAGGGTGAGAGAGGGTCTCTTTGTCAAAGAGACCTGGTTGGTGAAAAACTTTGGCACGACTGACCATTGAGGAGAACTCTATACGAGACTGTGGACACACATTATCAATCAGATTTATGAATTATAGAGGGAAGCCCATAGATGACAGCACTTTAGAAATAAACTTCCACTCCAACCTATCGTATGCTTTCTACATGTTCAGCTTGAGTGCCATGTGACCCTGTTTTCCTTTCACCTTCTTATTTAACCAATGAAAGCATTCTAAAGCTATCAGAGCGTTATCCGTAATTAGGCGGCCTTGGATGAAAGAGCTTTGCTCCTCATCAATGATCTCTGGCAGGATACCTTTGAGTCTGTTTGCTATCGTCTTTGTTACGATTTTCATCACAACGTTACAAAAGCTGATGGGCCTGAATTCCATCGGGGATGTTGGATTTTTGCCTTTGGGGATTAGAACGATATTTGTGGTGTTAATATTGCTTGGATTTCTTCCATTTTTCAAAATATCCAAGACTAAACTGCTCACATCTTTTCCCACTATATCCACAAACTTTTGATGAAAAGGCGTCGGAAAACCATCTGGGACTGGAGCTTTTAGTGGATGCATCTGGGATAAAGCCTCCTTGACCTCCTGCGCCGTGAATGGAGCCTCGCACCATCGCACATGCTCCTGAGATAGCTTGTTTTCTACCACACTGCAGACTTCCTCCATGGAATTTAGATTTGATGATGTGAAGAGATCCTGAAAGTAGTTTGAAAGAATTCTCTCGCAGTTTTCCTCTCCCCTCCACCATTGTCCGTTCTCATCCTTTGGCTTCGATATTCTGTTGATTTTCTTTCTCTGATCAGCTTTCTTATGGAAAAATTTATTTTTCTTATCTCCATGTTTCACCCAAACAGCTCTGCTCTTCTGTCTCCATGCTACTTCTTCTAAGCGTAAAAGGTTGTTCCTTTGATTCATCAGTGCC
This sequence comes from Vicia villosa, assembly GCF_029867415.1. Taxonomy (NCBI): domain Eukaryota; kingdom Viridiplantae; phylum Streptophyta; class Magnoliopsida; order Fabales; family Fabaceae; genus Vicia; species Vicia villosa. Next base: position 101,732,141 of record NC_081183.1, read on the forward strand.
TCGTGCTGCTTTATAGATTCTTCACTGTCACCCCAAGTGCTGTCTTCCTTCAGCATATTACCCCCTTGAAATATGAAAAGTTTTATGATTTACCCCCTTAGGATCCCCTGTAAACTTGTTTTTTTGATTTACCCCCTTGGTTTTTCACTATTTTTTACACGCTTAGGGGGTACCCTAAAAATACCGGGGGTAATCCAAAAAAATTTAATAGAGGGTAATCCAAATCTTGCCTATATAACAGGGGGATAAATGTGTATTATCCCTATTTTATATTTAAGAAAGTTAAAAACAAATACTATTAATATATTTATAACCCTACTAAGACTATCAATAAAAATTAATTATTTATAGAATTTTAAAATATTCTTAAAAAAATTTATTTAAATATTATATCTTTTTGGCTATGCCTTTTATAAATGTTAAAATTTTAAATTATCATTAATTTTTTAGCATTCAAATACAAATAACAATATCTAGAGTAAAAATAACAATATTGTCAAAAAGATGATGAATTAAATAAGTAGTAGTGTTTAAATAATATTAATTTATTATATAATAAATCTAGAAAAATAATGATGATTCAATTGATATACTTTTTTAATATGGTTTTTATAGAATTACATATATATTTTGACGGGATAGAATTACATATATTTGGTAAATAAATATACCTTTTTCTTAAAAAAGAAAATTTAATTAAAAAATAGATTAAATATATTCTCAAAAAAATTATATTTTAATTTCATCTCTTTTTAGATATTAAATTTTAAAAATCATTAAAATATTAAAACAGACAAAATTTAATAAGTAAATAATATAAGTGTCTCATTAAAAGAGTTTTTAATTTTATCAAAGAAGAATTTTCTAATTAATATTAAAATTTGATGATAATGAATCGAGTAGGAGTATATGAGTTGGCCCTTAGAACCTTTGATTAAAGTGAAAAAACCCTTACCATCTCATTTAAATATCGATTTTGTAAAATATCAATCAGTTTTGTCCTTAACTATATCTATATCAATCAATTTTTTAGTGAGTTTTTTCTTTTCAATTACTTTTTTTTTTCATCTACAAAATTTTATTAGTTATAAATACGAATAAAGAGAAGAAGATGTACTTCACCAAAAAAAAAAACTAAACTAGTGTCATATCGTTTTACAAAATTAGAATTTATATTTTTTTTCCACTATTAGTAATCAATTCACTGGACCGCCTAATTTAATTTAGGGGTCAAATCTGTCATCAAATAGAAGACCATATACTCCAAAATTAATTCTTCTTCCATTTCAACACCTTTTTTCTTATTGTAATGCAAACCACGAATGGATCAAATAAAATGCATACATTTGAAGTATTATTAAACACTAATATATTTTCATTATTAAGATGCATTCATCTGAAGTATTATTAAACACTAATACATCTCCCTTATTACGAAGAACTATAGTCACATTCGCATGCATTAACATCATCAAAGGGATTAGTACATTTTCCAGTACCATTTTTGAAGTTTTGAGAACATCTTTCATTGCAACAAGAGTCATCACAACCGTTGCACTCTCCAAACAAAACATTGCACATTCCCCCGTCGCTACTTGGATCTTTAGGAGAAACATAAAAACATTGGCATATATTACGAAAAAAACACGTTCCCGTTGCTTCATTGTATAATCCTTTACATGTCTTATCACAGTCAATACCTTCACATGTACCCAAATATTGTGAGCAGTTACTTTCTACTACGATCAATTCAACTGCGAATGAGATACCACAAAATAGAAAAAAAAATAATGTTAAGGATAAAATAATTGGTAAAAATAAAATTGAAAAGTAGCATCACATTGGTGGAGAGATTTACTTGTAGAAATTAAAATCAGGATGAGAAAGAAAAATGAAGAACTTGAGATGTGATTTGCCATTAGAGAATAATTTTGTTAAATTTCTTTTGGTTTGATTCTCTTGTGTGGTTTTTGATGTTTGATAAATAAAATGTGTATTTATAAGGCAATGAGATTAGACTAAAGGTGAGAAATACTATGTATTTATTCCTTCGGATATTTTATAATTATATTTAACTTTTGTGGGTTAAAATTTCCTATATATCAAAATTTTCTATATATCAAAATTTTCTATATATCAACATGTATATTAATTTTAATAAAGAAAATACTTAAATTGTTTTATTATGTTTAAACTAGTAAATCACCCTTGCGGCCGCACGGGTACATTTATTTGATATTATATATATATATATATATATATATATATATATATATATATATATATATATATATATATATATATAATTTATTTAGATATTTATAATATTAAATGATAAATATAATTGTATAAAGAATAATGATATTCATGTATTTGTATATGTTAAAATAATTTTGTATGCTAGTTTTATACTCAATGCATATTGAAAGCAATATTTATAAAAAAAATGCGTGAATTTAACTAATTGTGTCTCGTTACAAATTTATATATTATGACATAGATTTTATTTAAATAAACATGTAGATATTTTATTGATTGTCCCGTGAAAAAAATTAAAAACTTTGACATTTGAAAATAAAAATTTTGGTCTCGAATGAAAACAATTGTCGAATAAAATATGTATTTTACAGGCTGTGTGACTCAGGCTGTTTGAATCACATGATTGGTCAAAAGCTATGGTTGGCAAATTTCGACGAGTCGAAGAAGGGCAAGGTAAAACTTCCTAATAATAGTTTGTTGCATGAAGAAGGTACTGGCAACATAATTTTCAAATGAGTAATGGAGGAAAAGCTTTAATCAAAGATGTGCTTTATGTACCTGGAATGAAGTACAACCTGCTAAGTGTTAGAAAACTAGTCGAGAAAGGTTTCTCAATTGTCATAAAAGAAGGAGTTTTAAAATTGTTAGACACCCAGAACAATTTGGTATTGAAATCCCCTCTGTCGAAGAACAAGATGTTTAAGACCATGATTAGTTCGACAAAAGTACTGTTTAAGCACGCATACCGGCAAACAACAAAAGGTTTGAAAATATTTATCCGAGAATTATTGTGTCCACGGAGATGGTGAGAATGCCATTCAACGGTTTATATGGTTTCATACTGGGGTTTGAATGAACAAAAGCATAAAAACGGAAAAGTAAATGTTCTAGACCGACCCAATTATTCCAATTGGGCCAGTCCACTCTTTGGCCCAGGGCACTCTAGTCCACACACGCGGCCGCTTTCCCCTGCCCACTCCGGGAAAGCACAAGAAAATACCGAGCACGCTAGAGCCTCGTGCTCGGCAACGGTCAACTCCTGCATTTTCCGGCCTACCGCCTCGCATAGGTCCTCAAAAGGTGGAGTCCTTTTGCTTAGAACTATCCTATAAATAGCCCTCTAACCCTAGAGGGCAAGGTAATCTCTTTTCCATCCAAAATATCTCACTTTTTTGTTGTACCTTGTTGTCCAAACACTTACTTTGGCATCTGAGTGCCTTGCAGGTACAACCACCCTTTTTCTCCTCCAACCGTTCTGGATTTCGAGCTTCACCGTTGCTGGCCACCTGTTCTGCTTGAAAAGATCAGTGGCGCCGTCTGTGGGAAAATATCATCTCCCCCATTTCTTTTCTTGCACTTCTTGATCATGTCTTGCCCCCTGCAAGAATTCAGAAACCAAAGCTCTAATTCAACCATCATCCATGGTTGGCAACAACGAAGACTTCTCTTCTCTGAACGCAACAGTGATCAACAAGAACGGAATCTCTCTCGTCATTCCTCCACCCAGGAATACCACTTCACATCCTCATGTCGGTCTCACAGTGTGTCCCTCCCCGGGAGACTTTTGTGACAACGCGGTCCATCCCCTCGGAGAAATCAGCGGTAAAGACAACCACGAAGCGGTTCTTGATAACCCTTTCTCCACCAAGGGTCCAACTCCCCCATACCAAACTATGGTTGCCGTCCTGGCCGCCCTTGCGTATATGAACACCTTAATCCAGTAATATAACGACAAAATCGGGGCACTCAAATAGAAGCGTCGCTCTAAGACTCCCCCGGTCACAAACCTCACTCCCAGCGCAAAAACAGTCACCAAGAAACGCCCTCGTTCCCCTTCTCCGAGGGAGCATGCGGGTCCCATTTCCAAGAAAGGGCATAGCGACCACCGCTCCCAGCGTCGTTCGTAGTCTCCCCGACCGAGGAAAAGATCCAAATCTCCTCCCACAAGACACGACGACGACCACAGGCGACACAGGAAAAGCCGCAGCCGGTCCATCACGCTAACCCCTAGTGACGAGGAAGAGGATCGCCGAGGCCCTTTATCCCACGCAATCTTGGAACCACCCCTGCCAACCGGGCATGAGAAGCCCCCTCTGTTGGGCACATACGACGGAACAACCGACCTATACGAGCAAATCGAGAACATCGACGCCCTCCTAGATTATAGAGGAGTATCGGGCTCGATCAAATGCCGATTATTCCCCACCACGTTGTGCAAAGGAGCCATAATATCGTACAAGAGTCTCCCCGAAGAATCCATCACGTCGTGGAAAGTGCTCCGAAAGCTTTTCTCAAGGAACTTCACGGCCTCTCGCAGACATCCGAAGTTGGAAGCCTCCCTGAAATCCATCATCTAGGGGAAAGATGAATCACTTCGGGCCTACATAGAGAGGTTCAACAAAGAGGTCGTACAAGTATCCACAACAGCCCACGTGAAGAATTTCTTGCTCGAACGAGGCCTCCGGCCACATTCATATTTCGCAAAAGCCGTCGGGATCGAGACGCCGGCCACTTTGGACGCATTTTTCCTGAAGGCCCAGGCGTATATATAATATGAGGAAAAAGTGGCCGCTCATGCAGTCCGCAACTCCAGACAAGTAGAAAACACAAAAGGCTCCCGACAAGACGATTCCCGCCAGGGATCCGACAAGAAGAAAGAAGACAAATGTAGAGATCCTAAGGAATACAAAGGCCCAACAGGAAAGTTCCGGGAATACACCCCACTGAACGCATCTAGGGAACGCATATTGAACAAATACGGGAACACCGAATTCCAAAAGGGTAAAGTCCGCTTCCCAAAATCCATGCCGGCACGGCCAAACGCAGACAAATAAAATTTCTACCATTTCCATAAAGGCCACGGGCATAACACCGAAGACTGCATCCACCTGAAAGACGCGATAGAAATATTGATTCGGTAAGGACACCTAAAATAGTATGCAAAGAAAAGGAGGCCGCCAAGGAAGCCAAACTGGTGGTCAAGGAGAAACCAACGGAGGATATGCCCGCCATGCAAGTGGCCATGAGTATCACCAGACCAGAGGAATTTTACCTCCCCGACTAGGCTAGAATGTCTCCCCCCTCTCTTCTCACAGCCCATGGGAATTCTTCCCTTTCGCCATGGTCATCTCCGGAGGAAAGTTTAACAAACGTACCGTCGGGTCTATTAAACGGAAGTTCGACGATCTAATTTCAGAGAATGCAAACAAAGTCGCTACCCTCAACCTCGCCAAAGGCGGCTCCTCCCCCATAGCATTCTACCGGGAAGAACTGTCGGGTGGCGCCCCCAACGCAACCATCCCTCTCTTCATCCCGGCTCGAATGGCCTTCTTCGACGTACGCCGCATTTTGGTCGATCAAGGGAGCTCGGTGGATATTATATACTCCCAACTATTCAAAACGTTGCAACTGGATGACCTCCACCTTAACCCCTACATAGGCTTCGACCTACAAGGTTTCAATGGCACCGTAACGAAACCGTGGGAATTCGTCGAGCTTATTGTCTCAATCGGGTCGACAGTAACCGCGAGGGCCGTCAAAGACTAGTTTCTAGTCATCGATTTCCCCTCGATCTACCAATGCATCTTGGTACGCCCCACGCTGGCCGAACTAATTTTCGTCCTCTCGACCGTGCATCTCAAACTCAAATATTACACAGCTAAAGGGCAAGTCGCCACGCTCCACGGACACATCGAAGCGGCCAGGAGATGTTTCGAGGCCTCTGCCAAAGGTCTCAGTTCGATAAAAATAGCCTCTCAAAACAAAGCAGCGACCAACGCAGGTTTCGAGCCCAACAAGTCAATGCCGCACATTAACACCATCACCCTAGACAGTCGCTTCCGTAAAGAATCTGAGGGAAAAGCAGATACGAAGACATCAGAGGAAGGTCTACGACCAATCCCAGATGGAGATTTCGAGCTGATAACTCTCGGAGCTGATCCAACCATGGGGGTCAAGATAGGGACAAATCTACCCGAACTGGCCAGAAGACAACTCAAAACCTGCCTCCGGGAGAATGCCGACCTATTTTCTTGGAGCGCAGCTGAAATTCTTGGCCTCGACCCAGATATAGCATGTCATTACTTGATAATCGATCCCACTTGCAAAGTCGTTGCTCAGAGGAGAAGGAAGCAGTCCCCAGAAAAAAACGATTACAACCGAATTAGCTGTTAGGGACATCTTAGAGGCTAAATTCATATCGGAAGTCAAGTAAACTACTTGACTCTCTAATGTTGTACTTGTGAAAAAATCTAATGGAAAATGGCGCATGTACATTGACTACACCGATCTTAATAGGGTTTGCCCAAAAGATGCTTAGCCTCTTCCGAACATAGACAAATTAGTCGATAATTCTGCTGGTTTTAAATTACTAACATTTATGGACGCGTATTCTGGATACAATTAAATACCCATGTCTAAAGCGGACAAGAAATATACAGCTTTCATGACCGAATCGGGCAATTATTACTACAACGTAATGCCCATTCGGCCTAAAAAATGTTGGGGAAACGTACCAGCGGATGATGAACAAAGTATTTCAGACGAAAATCGGCGACATGCTCGAAGTATACATGGATGACATGATAGTCAAATCCCAAGAGGAAACCGATCACGCCGTCCGTCTCAAAAACGTCTTCGAGCAGGCCCGGAAATGTAAAATGAGATTTAACCACGAAAAATGCACTTTCGGAGTCCGAGCTGGAAAATTCCTCGGCTTCTACTTAACAAAAAGAGGGATCGAAGAAAATCCGGACAAATGCAGATCCTTCTCAGATTTCCCCGCACCGAACTCGAAAAGATCTATCCAATCCCTGAACGGAATGCTCACGTCACTGTCTAGGTTTGTAGCCAAGTCCGCCCAGCATGCTCTTCCCCTCTTCAAGCTTATGCGAAAGGAAGCTGCATTCGAATGGACTAACAAATGCGAGCACGCCCTCTCCCATCTCAAGAAAGTTTTCTCATTCCCACCTTTCCTCCCGAGGCCCGGCAACGGAGAAACCCTTTACTTATACCTTGTCGTCGCCACCGAAGCCGTCAGCGTCGCCCTCATTCGAGAGACCCCCGAAGGCTAGAGACCCATCTAATTCATGAGCAAAGCCCTCCAAGGCCCCGAAGTCAGATACCAGCAGATCGAGAAAGTCGCGCTCGCACTAATCAACGCGGCCAAAAGACTGAGGCACTACTTTTTAGCACACACCATAGTCGTGTGTACCGAGAAACCCATAAAGCAGATACTCGGACGTCCCAATATGGCCGGTAGGATGCTCCTCTAGTCGCTAGAACTCTCAGAATTCGACATAACATACGAAGGGAGAAAAGCTCTTAAAGCTCAGGTTCTAGCGGACTTCGCGTCCGAGATGGTGTTCCCCGAGACAACGATCTGCGACGTCAAGAAATGGACCTTATATGTGGACGGCGCTTCAAGTTCGTCTGGAAGCGGGACATGTATTATCTTAGAAAATAGAGAGGGAAACCTGATAGAAGTATCGCTTTACCTGTCCTTTCCAACCTCCAACAACCAAGCGGAATTACGAGGCGTTGCTCGCCGGACTACGTCTTGCTAACGACCTGGAAGCCGAGGAGATCGAAGTATTCACCGATTCCCAGCTGGTAGCATCCCACATCTCGGGTGAATATCAAGTCAAAAGCGTCCATCTTGCTAAATACTTCAGCCTCATACGCAACAGAATGACCTGGTTCAAAAACGCTAAAGTAAGGGACATTCCAAGAGAGCACAATTCCATAGCGGATGTTCTATCAAAACTGACAAGCACAAGGAAAAAGGGGGTAATAAGTCAGTGATCCGAGAAATACTACCCAGACCCAACACCGAATCTCCGCCAGGGACAACGCACGTAAACACGGTAGGAGACATGTCCTGCTGGATGACCCCGGTATACAATTATCTGACGAACAAACTCCTACCAGACGACCCTAAAGAAGCCTCTGTGGTCAGAAGAAGAGCTTGCTCGTACATCCTGGTCGAAAAACGATTATATCAATGAGGGTTCTCCATCCCCCTTCTGAAATGCATCGACGAGGGCACAACCCCTCACATACTTCGGGAAATACACGAAGGAATCAACTCCCAACACCTAGGAGGGAGGTCGCTTGCCAGGAAAGCACTCCGAGAAGGATATTATTGGCCCAACATGCAACACGATGCAAAGGAGTACATAAAGAGATGCTACAAATGCCATCGTTTCGGGGACATGCACCTCGTACCCCCTAATGAGCTTAAGTCTTTATCTTCTCCCTAACCGTTCACATGGTGGGGCATGGACCTCCTCGGACCATTCGTAACAGGAAGCAACCAAAACAAGTAGCTCAAAGTCGCCGTCGACTACTTCACCAAATGAATCGAAGCCAAACCATTGGCCAAAATCACATCCCTAAACGTACTACATTTCTATAAAAGAAACATCCTTGCTCGGTTCGAAGTGCCCCTGGCCATCATCACCGACAATTGCACCCAGTTCACCGATAAACGCTTCTAAGAATTCGTCGGAAAGTTGGGAACAAAACAACACTTCGCGTTGGTCGAACATCCCCAGACAAACGGGCAAGCCGAAGCCGCCGAAAGAGTAATCCTAAGAGGGCTCAAAAGGAGATTGGACGAAATTAAAAAAGGATGGGTCGAGGAGCTACACAGCGTCCTCTAGGCTTACCAAACCACCCCACATTCCACCACCGGGGAGACCCCCTTCCGGATTATGTACGAAACAGAGGCCGTGATCCTCGTCGAGGTACACGTGCCCACCAGACGTTCCAAAGAACCCCTCGAGGAGGATACCAACCGAGAGACCGTCCGAGATGAGGTCGATCTGGTCGAAGAAATCCGAACACGTGTCGCTCTGCGCGAAGCTTCGCTCAAACAAAAATTGATCTAAGACATGACACAAGGGTCATTAGATGAGAGTTCTAAGTGGACATTCTAGCGCTCTAAAGAAACCACAAAGATTCCCGCGAAGGAAAGCTAGCCGCGAATTGGGAAGGCCCCTATTGCATCCGAGCAAAAACAAAAAACGAGGCATACTACTTAGAAAACTTACAAGGAGAAGAAATCGCTCGACCTGGAATGCTGAAAAACTCAAGCAATACTAGAGCTGAGAGCCAAAGAAGCTCGAAACACAGGTGCGGCCCGGGTACACGCCTAACACCTCATAATGAAACAAAACAACAGAAGCCCTCTCCCTTAATCGATCGGACTCCTTGTCCTTCGGGGGGCATGAATACCGAACCCTCCCCGTTGTAAGCAAGTACCACGACGGCAGAACACCATGCTCGCGAGGGGACCGTTCATGCCATGAGACTCAGACCTCAGCACAACGAGGCCTGAGACTCACCCTCGTCAGGCACTTGTCCTCGGCTGTCGACCATAGTTCTACACACTCGGCGACCAACACATATAATCGAATAAATCTCCTAACTAATGAACACGCTAGCAAAACTATGGAAACAATACTTTATTCATTACCCAAGCAAATTAAAAAATATAAGTGTTAAGCAAAAGCAAGTAAAAACACATTATTCTTCCCAATGCATGAACTCCTCCGAGTGAAGATACTGATACCAGTCCCCGTCCCACTCTGTCTCAGAGCCATCAGCGTTGGTCACAACCCTCACACCTGAGGACTGAGCCTGCGCATTCAAACCACGAGCCCCATGAGAGCGATAAACAGACTCGAAAGATGCCTTTTTCTTCTTCGCTTCCTTGACTCCGCGAGAACAATATTCTTTGGAAACCTTCTTCCTTTCAGTGCCTCCCATTCCTGCAGAAAAGTGAAGAAGAAGAAGAAGAAGAGGTCCATGAGACCTCCTTTTATAGGAAAAAGAAAGGGAATAAAAGCGCCTGGGAAATCGACAAAAGAGTTAAATAAACACAAGACCCTAGGAAACCAGCGTGCACGCCGTCCAAGGATTTAAAACACATGTGCATAGACTTCAAGAAAAGAACACAGCAAGCAGAAGCGTTGAAAATAAAGTAAAGGAAATTCCAAATTAAAAAAATAACACGCAAACGGCCTGAACATGTGCCCGACTAACGACTACGAAGGCCGAGCCGGTAGATATCCTTACAAAATGAAAACGGGGGGCATTACCCCCGGAATAAAAACCAAAAACAACGAATGGCACGCAGGCCATAATCTTAACAAAAATTTTCAAACACCTTCCTCCATCTGGATCTACTCGGCCCCTTGAGCTACGAATTCCTCCCCTCCGAAAGTGAAATCCGGAGAGACGATCTGATCACCCTCCACACCGTGGTAAGGACCAGTGCCCTCGGTTACGAAATCCACCCTAGGGTTCTTCAACTTAAGCTGGGTCATGGTAGAATTGTAGGTATCCTCGGAGCAGCCACGTAGTCTCCTCCCAAATCCCGTATGTACTGGATTAGATCTGCCCGCGTCAAGAGAGCATTCTCCTCCTTTGTCTCATCCCCAGTAGGGGCCAAAGACCGACGAAGAGAAGCCTCTATGATCGAGGAAGACAACATCACCCCATACAATGTCCGGTAGAACAGAGTGTATTGCCCCTGCACGTCGGCCAAAGCATCCTCCTTAACACCCAACCGAGCCCTCAAATCCGCCAGCTCTTGATCTCGGTCCTTCAGCTCTCCTTGTACCTCCTCCAAGGCAACCACCTTACTCTTGTGATGCTCCTCGAGTAGCCTCACAGCCTCCGCAGACAAAGGCGCTGAACGAGCATACCGAGTTGCCAATTCAAGGATCCTAACGACAACAGCCGCATCTTGCATAAAAAATATATGACAAACAGACAGCTCCAACCCTTCGATATGGAGAGACTCCGTTCGGGGAATAGTCAGAGAAGGCCCACCCTCAAAGAATCGAGGCTGAAGAAAACACGAGGGCAAGGTGAAGGGACCACTAGTCTCCTCTTAGGTTAGATCCACAACTTCAACCCTGGGCCGCTTGTGGCGGACCAAAGCATCTGGATCATGTTGCTGTCGAATGGGAGAAGGATGGACGATGGTAGACCTCAGAGGTTCCCCTTGGTCAGAAGCCCGAAGTGGAGATCCAGCGGCCAACAGGGAGGAAGAGGAAGTGCCCAAACAGTCGCCAGGGTATTCTACATTACTGCTAGCCGATGACCAACACTCTTCTTAATCACCCCATTTGCCTTGCTCACCTGTTTGAATATCCTGTCGTGACGCGCTCAATCCATAGATTCTGAAAAAATAAAACAAACATACAAGAGTCAGCCCGCCATGATAAACATGGTTAAACACATAAAATAAAAAGCAACGAGCATATACCAAGGTAAGGAAGGGCACCCTCGTCTGTCCCACTCGCCAGCAAGTCTTTTATGTTAATGAGACGACGCTCCAAAACAGGCTACCCACCATCATCAATTACGGGCTTCCCTGATCGGTCCAACTTTGCGACCGGAGAAAGGCCCTGCACAAATCCCCGAAGAACAGCATAATCCGCCCATCTGTCTTCATACAGATCCCCTACCCTGGTGATATACTGGTCGGTGCCATATGAAAAATGATCCTGCGACCAGAATAACTTAAACTTTGGTTTTCGAGCAATGACGGGACCCCCTATATCGTTGAGAATCGAACGGCCGTGCACGTCCAGGTTCGACACCCGAGAGAAATAAGAGGCGAGAGCCTCCTTGGACAGGGGACGAATAAGGTAGAAGCGCGTCTTGTAGTTTTTCAGAGAATCAGAAAAGGACTTGAAGATTTTCTTCGACTACTTTAAGGACACCCAATCGAATCGACCATCAACAACCTTTCGTTGCATGCAAAATAAATAAAAAATATTGGTATGGTCGCCGCTATCTTCAAATACGAGCAAGTAAGCTCGAATGCCTTGATGAACACATTCCCGTTAGGGTGAAGCTGGCCGGGCGCCACTTCCAAATGGTTGAACACAGCAATCAGAAGACGACTGTTGTTGGTAAAACGTCACGGCGGAAGGCGCAGTCGGCGACGGAAGGAGAAAGCACAGAGAATGAATTTTGAAAAGTTTGTAAAGAATGGCAGTCCCAAGTATCTATAGGCGCCTAGAGATGTTACGTGCGCCATACACGACCTCTGGGTATGGGACAGTCATCATTAATCCTAGTGCCCTACGGATAGACTAGCCATCATCAGGCATTAAATGCGACATGTATCCCAAACTGTTAACTCCCAAACAACACGCCTCCTAGATCTCGGCCTAACCGTCCCTCTCCCCGCAGTTTCGGGGCAACTCTCCTAAGAGGCATCAGATTTACTTCCCCTGCAGAACTCCTCTGCCTAGTTTCCTCAAAGTCGCCACTCCCACGATCGGAAACATCAACTTGGGAGGCTCTTGTTCTAGACCGGTCCAATTATTCCAATTGGCCTAGTTCACTCTTTGGCCCAAGGCACTCTAGTCCACACACTCGGTCAATTCCCCCTGCCCACTCCGGGAAAGCACAAGACAATACTGAGCACGCTAGAGCCTCGTGCTTGGAAACGGGAAACTCCCGCGTTTTCCGGCCTACCACCTCGCATGGGTCCTCAAAAGGTGGAGTCCTTTTGCATAAAACTATCCTATAAATAGCCCTCTAACCCTAGAGGGCAAGGTAATCTCTTTTCCACCCAAAATCTCTCACTTTTCTGTTGTACCTTGTTTTGCAAACACTTACTTTGGCATCAAAGTGCCTTGCAGGTACAACACCCTTTTTCTCCTCCAACCGTTCCGGATTTCGAGCTTCACCGTTGCTGGCCACCTGTTCTGCTCGGAAAGATCAGTAAATATGAACATAAAAAGAATTTATTCTTCGGAATAATAAGATTTATCAAGAATTGCATATAATATACTTCTCCCAAACTTAAACTTATCGACCAATTATACTCAACCTACGGTACTCTTCCATGTCATCACGTATCTCTCACATCAATGTCTATCTCTAGAGAAGCTCCGAGATCAACTCACAATCAAGGTTATCTCTAACGCAACGTTACGAGAACATCTGTATTCTCGTGTTGACGATATCCCGTGCGCCGCTCAAACACGAAAGCATTAAGGGCAGACACAGAAGTGATTGTCAGCTCTAATTCTATATCTAGAGTTTAGAAACTAACAGATGTTCATCCTAGATAAGGATTTAAGATAAGAGTCAACACTAATTTTTAAAGCAGATTAAATATAAGGCCATGGGCGACAAATATACATGATTTCAAAGTAAATACATACACAAAACCCAACCATGAGAGAAAACACAAAGAGGAAGAGAAATAAATTGAAGATCTCACAGTTTTCTAGCTCCGTTCAATGATCAATCCACCTCCAATCATCTAAATGCAAGCTCCATAGTTGTTTTCTAACCAAAATCTACCAAAGAATGAAGTTGATGGAGTTTGGGACAAAACCCCCCCATAAACCATAACCTAACTATGTTACAAATGAAAAAATATAAAGCAAAATCTACGCAGGCTCACTTAGCGAGCTTAGTTGGCTAAGCGAGATACACTTATTACATAAAATATCTAGTACAATAATGACAATTTCTCTTAGTGAGATGACTTTATTAAGGGAGCTCAAGAAAACTCTACATCTCTATTTTGTGCATATGCAAGCACGCTTGAAGCGCGCTTAGCGAGCTTATGCAGAATTTCTGTTTTATTGCTCCAAAATTGCGAAATCAAAGGCGTGCCTTCAACACTTTATTCCTCGAGGTTCCCATATGCATAAATACCTATAAAATAAAGGAGAAACAATCAAACGATACATAAAACTGATCAAAACTCTAAATACAAGAGTTGAGATTTAATTACAAAAACTATAAGAATAGAATCGATAAGTGCCACAAATATATACTCAAAACAACGACATTTTGATACTTATCAAACTCACCCCAACTTGAGACTTTGTTTGTCCTTAAATTTTTTTAAATAAATCAAAGAATCAAAAGTAATAAATCAAAGAATCGAATCAATAAGTTTCGAAAACCAAAAAAAAAGTATGGATCAACACAAAAATGTATAAACTAAGTAAACAATTACCATTATCTTACAACGACATCATGTAAATGAAACGAATCCTAAATACAAAAATCATGCAAAACATTCTAAAACAATACAAGCTCACATCATGAATCACACCTAGCAAAAATTCATCAATGAATGAAGAACACACAAAGGTAAAGGACTTTTAACACTCATCCAACAATCCTGCTGTAATACGGTGGGAGAACTGACTTCTTAATATGTTGCCGATAGCAAGAGTCGCCGCCGACTTTTATTTTATCCAATTAGGAAAGGCAAAAAGAACAGGAAAGACCTTTTAAAAAGACTTGAGTTCGGGGGTAGGTTATACAAAGGGAAGGTATAAGCACCCTTTATATCCATGGTTATCCCTGGGCTCTTAATTTCTTAGCTCACTTGTTTTTGTTTTGAATTGTTTGAAGGAATGTAGTGTGTGTTTAGAAAAACGATTTAGTTTTGAAAATGTATGAAAAGACAATGTTAAAAATGGGGGTGTGAAAAACATTTGACTTGTTATGAGCAAGCACTTAAGAGTTACCTACCCTAAGTTTGTAAGGTCTATCCTATTCAAAAGAATTTCCTTGAGCGATAGTATTATCCATCCATATAAGGGCAGGTAGTCCTATACATTGGATGTATTCGGGACATCGAGGGTCATCGAATAGTCATAAGGGTCTATCCATACCATAAAAAGGGTAGGAAGTCCTATGCATTGGGTGTGAATAGTCATAAAGGCAACAAGTAAGCATACCTTAGCGTTCAAAGGGACTATCATCGTGTAATCAAAGGCAACATCGAGGGACGAGATCATTTTATCGTAGGAAACTCGAAGAGAATATGATCTTTATTCCGAAGGGACTATGATGATTTTGAATTGTAAGCAGCATATGCTAAGGTATCCCTACACTCGAGGGACTTGACTATTATTCGAAAGGCAACAGAAAAGAGAATTACCCTAAAGGTGAGTGTGTGGAACAAAGTGTTTGATTTATTTTATCCTAAAAATTAGGATTATTCTATGTTGACTTTAGTCTTGCCATGAAATCCTATAAACATACATCTAAACAGTTATATCAGCAGAAAGTAAAAGCCGAAAGATAAAGTCCTACGCTATTACAAGGCTTTGGGGCAGTTACATAATAGTGGAAGAAACGAGCACGAAAATTAAAACCTAAAACTATTACAAGGCTTTAGGGCCATTACATAATAATAAGAAGAAAAGTAAATACGGAAAATAAACCTAATTAAAATTATTACAACCGCGAAACATATACATAATTAAAAATATTTAAACACACGAGGAAAGATCGAAGAACCTATGACAATAGCATGAAATTAGGATTTGAGAAAAATAGGGTTATAAGGTGAAAACCTAATTAAGACTAATTAACCCTAATCCTAAATTGTTAAATTAATTATTGGTTAAAATCTAATTAATTAAATCTGTTAAAAAACCTTAAAGGTCACAAATCCTAATTAACTAGGTTAATTATTTTGGTTAAAAAACCCTATTTATTTAAATTAGTTAAAAATCTAATGGGTTAAAAACCCTATGCGCAGGTTAATGGGCAACACTTACCTAACATACAAGGTTTTATGGTTTACTAAACCTAATTAAATTAATTAAGTTAAATAAATAAAAAAAACTAACCTAAAAACCTTTTCCTAACTAATTGATTGGTTTTATTAAAAAAAGGAGTTAATTAATAACAACGAAGAGAACGAAAAGTAAAAAAGAAAACCAAAAAAGAAAAGATGAAAGGCGGTGGAATAAGGTGTGATGGTCCTCTAAGAGTGCACCATGGAGAAACGTCACGACTGTTGTTGGTAAAATGTCACGGCGGAGGCGCGGTCGGCGACGGAAGGAGAAAGCACAAAGAATGAGTTTTGAAAAGTTTGAAAAGAATGGTAGTCCCAAGTATCTATAGGCCCCTAGAGACGTTACGTGCGCCACACGCGACCTCTGGGAATGGGAGAGTCATCATTAACCCTAGTGACCTACTGATATACTAGCCATCATCACGCATTAAATGCGACATGTATCCCAAACTGTTAACTCCCAAGTGACACGCCTCCTAGATCCCGGCCTAACCGTCCCTCTCCCCGCAGTTTCGGGGCAACTCTCCTCAGAGGCATTAAATCTGCTTCCCTTGATGAACTCCTCTGCCTAGTTTCCTCAAAGTCGCCACTTCCACGATCGAAAGCAACAACTTGGGGGGATCCTGTTCTAGATCGGTCCAATTATTCCAATTGCCCCAGTTCACTCTTTGGCCTAAGGCACTATAGTCCACACACGCGGCCTCTCCCCCCTGCCCACTCCGGGAAAGCACAAGACAGTACCGAGAACACTAGAGCCTCGTGCTTGGAAACGGCCAACTCCCGCATTTTCCGGCCTACCGCCTCGCACGGGTCCTCAAAAGGTGGAGTCCTTTTGCATAAAACTATCCTATAAATAGCCCTCTAACCCTAGAGGGAAAGGTAATCTCTTTTCCACCCAAAATCTCTCATTTTTCTGTTGTACCGTGTTGTCCAAACACTTACTTTAGCATCGGAGTGCCTTGCAGGTATAACCACCCTTTTTCTCCTCCAACCGTTCTGATTTTCGAGCTTCAACGTTGCTGGCCACCTGTTCTGCTCGAAAAGATCAGTAAATATGAACATAAAAAGAATTTATTCTCGGAAAGATAACATTTATCAAGCATTGCATATAATCTACTTCTCACAAACTTAAACTTATCGACCAATTATACTTGACCTACTTTACTTATCCACGTCATCATGTATCTCTCACATCAGTGTCCATATCTAGAGAACCTACGAGATCAACTCACAACCAAGGTTATCTCTAACGCAAAGTCGCGAGAACATCTGTATTCTCGTGTTGACGATATCCCGTGCGCCGCTCAAAGACGAAATCATTAAGGGCAGACACAGAAGTGATTGTCAACTCTAATTCTATCTCTAGAGTCCATAAACTAACAGATGTTCATCCTAGATAAGGATTCAAGAACTTTATCTCTAAAGCATTCCAAACCCCTTGCACAGAGCAAAAATTTAAGGTAACAATTAATACACATTTGTAAAGCAGATTAAATATAATGCCATGAGTAAAAAATATACATGAGTTCAAAGTAAATACATACACAAAACTAAACCATAAGAGAAAACACAAAGAGGAAGACTAATGAACCGAAAATCTCCCTGTTTGTCACCTCCATTCGACGATCAATCCACCTCCAATAACCCAAATGCAAGATCCATAGTTTCCTTTCTAACATAAATCTACCATTGAATGAAGTTGATGGAGTTTGGGACAAAACCCCCCCAAAACCATAACCTAACTATGTTACAAATGAAATAATATAAAGAAAAATCTGCACAGGCTCACTTAGGGAGCTTAGTTGGCTAAGAGAGCTACACTTATTACACAAAATATCTAGTACAATAATGACAATCTCGCTTTGAGAGATGACTTCAATAAGCGAGCTTAGGAAAACTCCACATCCATGTTTTGTGCCTATGCAAGCGTGTTTGAAGTCTACTTAGCGAGCTTCTGCTGAATTTATGTTTCATTGTTCCAAAAATTGCGAAATCGAAGTCATGCCTTCAACATTTCATTCCTCGAGGCTCCGATATGCATAAATACATATAAAACAAAGGAAAAACTGTGAAATGATACATAAAACGAATCAAAACTCAAGTATAAGAATATATACATAAGAGTTAGGATTTTATTGAAAAACTATAAGAATAGAATTGATAAGTGCCACAAATATATATTCAAAATAACGACATTTTGGCACTTATCAAGTAAAATGTCTAAAAATTGTTGTGGACCACAAGGTTAGTTAGTTCCAGCATTTGTGGTTTGGACATTTAAATTTTTGATCACTCGATCAATTGATTCTCATGATATTGTTACTTGTACAATTCTTGAGATGCCTCACAAATTCTGTGAAGGTTGTTTAGTCAAAAAGCAATCCAAAATTACTTTTGCTTCAAATATGCCAATGAGATTATCCTGCATACTTGAAGTGGTACACTCAGATGTATGTGGTCCATTCAAAGAACATACCATTGGTGGACACAAATATTTTATTTCGTTTGTCGGTGAGTTCAGTCGAAAGTTGCGGATCTTTGTGATCCAGAGAAAGGACGAAGTATTTGAAATCTTTAAGAGATTCTATACACATATAAGATGTTTGAAGAATTATATGCAGAACATGATGTTTATCATGAGACAACTGCTCCTTATACGCCTCAACATAATGGAATTGCAGAAAGAAGGAATAGAGACCTGTTAGATATGGCGAGATGCATTCTAAAGCCGAAGAATTTGACAAAATCTTTAAGGAGCGAAGAGCATGCAGGCTATTCAATTCAATTAATAAGAAGATTATGTTAAGTCGAGATATTGTGATTGATGAAAATTATTCCTGGGATTGGAATTTTAGCGATGCAATCAACAAACCATTGATGAACTATGGTTTCTATGAAGAAACTCATGAAGTCGAAGTCGCAGCAAATGTTGACATTCCCGACAATGTCCATGTCGCAAAGGATGTGGCTTGCACAAGCCAAAGAGCTCAAAGAACTAGAATTCTTCCAGTAAGACTTCGAGACTATGAAATGGTTTGTGATGATGAAGTCACACTAGATACAGAATTAGTTCATTTATTTTTACTTGCAGGTGCTGCACCAATTAACTATAGCGAGGCTTTAAAGATTAAACAATGGAAGTGTGCTATGGTCGTAGAGTTACAAGCAATTGAAAGAAATATACATGGGAATTAGTCAAATTTCCAGCACATATAAAAGCTATCGAATTAAAGTGGGTGTTCAATTTGAAACACAATGCTAATGGGTCTATAGAAAGACATAAAGCAACATTAGTAGCTCGAGGTTTTCTTCAAAGAGAAGGAATCGACTACTCTGAAGTATTGGCTCCAATAACAATATTGGAGACTGTTTGACTAGTGGTAACGTTGGCATGCAACCAAGGTTCGTCGGCATTTCATTTAGATGGGTAATCATCATTTCTGAATGGTCCTTTCGATGAAGAGGTCTATTTCACACAACCTCTAGGGTTTTGATTCATAATGAAGTGAGTAAAGTATATAAGTTGCACAAAGCGCTTTATGGTCTTAAGCAGACATCTAGGGCATGGAATAAGAAGATCGACTCAATGTGAACCTGAAGTAAGGCATTGCTCAAGTAAAGTACAATAGAAGATCAAC
This sequence comes from Vicia villosa, assembly GCF_029867415.1. Lineage (NCBI taxonomy): Eukaryota > Viridiplantae > Streptophyta > Magnoliopsida > Fabales > Fabaceae > Vicia > Vicia villosa. The sequence continues at coordinate 101,751,623 of NC_081183.1, forward strand.
AAATTTCTGACTTTGAGAAAGAAGTTAGGAATAGTTCAGATCGACTATGATTAGCGTAGGATCATGAACTTGGATTATAGAGGGTATATTGTGATATTATTGAGAATTATATATTATTTAGATATTATACATAATATCAAATATAATATACTCTAACAATATCAAATGTAATCCAAGTTGTGTAATATACTCTCCACCTCTCTTTCTCTCTTCTCATTAAAAGTGTCCCACGCACTAACATAATCTTCATCCAACGATTTTTCACATCACATATTGGATCATCCAGTGTTGGTTCTAAATGCAAACCCTACTGTCATGCTCACCTCATCCATTTATTTTCATTCCAATCATTGGTCAATATCACAATCTTGAGGGTTTATCTTTTGTGTTATGCTCACCTCATCTTTAAGGGGGGTCATCAAGCACCTATATTTGTTTAGCTTGTGTGGTGTCGTTTTTTTTACCTCCCCGTTTCACTTGGGAGGACGGTACGCTAGACCCTTCACGCGAAATTTGGAAGGAGAATGCGCCCGTGGTGGGATGAATTTTATTTCAGTTCTTCCTACGATATCACACGAACTTTCTTATTTGTCCTACGAGTAGGAAAGGGGAAAAAAGATCTCAGCTAAACCCTAGGAGTTTGCTAAGTGTGGGGATTCACCTAGACTAGAAATTCTGGAGTCCGGGAGGTCGGTTATACATAGGGAAGTGTTTAAGCACCCTACATATCTGTAGTACTCTACAGGAACCTTCTCTGTGTCTAAATGTGTTTGTGCTGCTAATGATTATTGAGAAAGTTTCTCCTTTGTGTTAGGAGAAGGAATTGAATTGAATTGAATAAAAGAAAGACAGGCAGACAGACAGACTGACTATTTTTGGTATTTTATTAGCTCGCTGAGACTCCTTGTGAACCTCATGCCTACATATCCCTAATGGAAGTCAGAGCTTAATGTAGTTCGGGGAACTAACTGATTATTAATTATTTTTGGGTGCCTTGCTTGAAGCTCAAGGTTGAAGCTTTGAATTAAATCTCTGTTTACAGTAAAGAGACACGAAGTCATCTTTATAGAGAGATATTTCTACTATTCCACCACAAACATTAAAAGAGTGACAGAATAACTGAATTCATTTCATTCAAGAGGGGGACCTTACTTGTGTATGTGCAAGTATACCAGTCAAATGCCTCTTAAATGAAAGAAAGATGCTCATCCAAATTAGGGAAAGTTACCACATGTCTGGGTTTTACTGCCAGCTCATGCCTTTCAAAATCCTAAATGGGAGACTTGATTAAAATGTATTGTTTGTTTGTTTGAATGTGGTGAGATAGAGGAAAGGTCTCTCTATAGAGATAAGCTATGTCTATCTACTGTATAAAAGATTTGATTTTTAACTGGCTTGTATGAGGCCCAAGCTTGAGGCTTTTTGATTGATTAATTATTATTATGACTCTGAGAGAAAACTCCACTAGGGATTAATTACAAGGAATTTTGGTGTTCTGCACAAAGCCCAGAATTGAGGCTGACTCTAACTAGGGAAAACATTATTTTCTGCCTCGTACAAAGCCCAAGGTTGTGGCGGACTCTTAAATAAGCTGAGTATGGATGACTCTAATAGGGAAAAGATCCTAGATGTTAGGAATCTTTGACACATGAAATATTGTATATCTGCCTTGTACAAAGCCCAAGGTTGTGGCTACTGAACAATGAAGGACTCACTGGGGAGACTCTATTATCTGCCTTGTACAATGCCCAAGGTTGAGGCTGACTATTAACAGGGAGAGTTTTATTGTTTTGGTGCCTTGTATGAAGCCCAAGGTTGAGGCTAACTGTTTTTGTTGGATTTTGACTCTGCTGAAGGATTTAAAAGACTGATTTTTTTTGGAAGCTAACCCTTTCCAGGGGTTTTGTCTCAGCTGGTGAATTTATCTTTTTTAAGAATGAGGTTTTTTGGAAGCTAACCCTTTCCAGGGGTTTTAACTGCTGGAGAATTTATCTTTTGAAAAGAAAGATTTTTTGGAAGCTAACCCTTTCCAGGGGTTTTATTCTTTTAAACAGGTTTTTATTAATTGACTTTGGAGGCTAACCCTTTCCAGGGGTTTTGACTCTTTTGGGGAAATTATCTCCTAAGAGAAATTAATCTTTGTTTTTTGAAGAAGTGATTTTGGAGGCTAACCCTTTCCAAGGGTTTGACATTTTTTAGACAGATTTTGGAGGCTAACCCTTTCTAGGGGTTTTGTTAAAATGAAAGAATGTGTGGAGGCTAACCCTTTCCAGGGTTTTTTTTGTTAAAATGATGGCAGAAAGATTATCTACTGAGACTTCTTGTTTAAAGCCCAAGATGAAGGCTGACACTGACAGAGGATAAACAAAACATGGATCCTAGACTCTGCTAAGGAAGATTAATGAAGATAAGGGTGACAGAGACTGTCGATGCCTCTCTTTCCAAAAGGTGTACTCAATGTAAAATTGAGACAAACTTAGCTTGTTTAAAGTCTGGTTTAAATTTGAAGAAACTCACCAGGGTATGTTAAAAGGTGACTAAAGACCTGTTCCTATGTTTGTAAGAAACCTGATGGGTCCTTGTATACAAGCTCAAGAGGAAGCTGGAAATGCTTTTAAGAAGCCTGTGGGTCCTTGTACAAAGCCCAAGAGGAGGCTAATCGAGGGTCCTTGTTATAGCACAAGAGAAAGCTATGTAGTTTTGAACTTATTTTGGCTCTAAGCAAATGGGTAAGAGGTTTCACCGGGAATAATTCCTCTTTGGGTGGATGTGTCCTATTTTTTTGGATTCTAAGGTTTTTGCCAAGATGTTTCACCGGGAATAATTCATCTTGGGGGTTTGAACTACAGATCTCTAATTAGGAAAGAGCCTTCACCGGGAAGACATTCTCAATCCTAGGTCATATTCCTATAATATATATATAGTTTAACTGTCCTAGGGTTTATACTCAAACGTAGTTCTAAACTAATATATATGCACAGTTTATATTTGACAGTAATTTAAACAAAGACTGTAAATTGAAAGCTTGTAAAGCCTAACCTGGATGGAGTGGAGGCCATTGAAGAAGTATGTACAGAGCCTCAACAGTAATTGGTGGATAACAGTTGAATATATATATGATAAACAGTTAATGGTTTTTTTGAAAACAGAAGAAGTGAAGATGGACAAAGGTCACATAGGTATCTGAAGAGTTTCACCGGGAATAATGCCCTTCAAATACCAGAAGAATGTTTTGAAAACAGAAAGAAGATTTTGAAAATACAGTTTTGAAAACAAGCTACGAAGAGAAGAAGGTGTTGGGACTTATACTCTATTAGAGGCCCAATTGAAAATGATTTACTGTTTATGAGAAACAGTTGAAAATGATTGAAATGATATAAGGTTTTGTTGTTTGAAAACCTTAATCGTCTGTTTAATCGGAGATTGAAAACAATTTTGCAAATTGACAAAAGTCAACTTAATTAAGGCAAAGATGAAATCTATACCTAATTAAGACCTAAATAAATAGGGTTTTATCATAAAATTATTCACAAAGTAATTAGGTTAAAACAAAATGAATATATATATTTTAAAGCATTTAAGAAAACATTTAAAACATACTATTTTAAACCTAATTAAAATACATGAAATAAATAATATTTTTATGATTTTTTTGGTTATTCATAAAATAGGTATATTAAATAACAAGTGTGTGAAAAATGAAGTGAAAATGAGTTAATTTGATAAGTGAATTAATTGTGTGAAGTTTGTGAGAAAAATGAAAGAAAATGGGTGTTAAAAAAATAGTTTGGCCCTTGGAGGATTTGAACCCACGCCCTCTAGGTCACACACTCAAAACAAACACCACTGAGCCAACGCGCGTGTGGTGATAGCAAACTGGCTTTAATGCAATTCATATATTGCTCAAGTGTATAGGAGCAAAAAGAAAATAAAATTAAAAGGTCTGAGGCGAGGGGGATTCGAACCCCAGACCTTGGGCATGAGGAGACTAAGAGCGCATGTGAGGCCACTAGGGCAAACGATGAATTCGTTTGTAAAACACAAACCATTCAAAATAAAATAAACTTGGCCCTCAGATTTGAAATTTGCGCGCCACCACCATTGTCATCTTCTTCCTCAAGCTCCAACAATTTGAATTTCTGAACTCTCTCAATTCTTAACCATTTGCAACGATATAAAGACCAAACTTGCTCTAAATTTACTCACGATCCTAGATATGTAACTATTATGAATTTATATTAACTACATCTACTGATTTATCTAAAATACGTGAAGAACCCTAAAATTTGGAATTCAAATTAAATGACTATACTGAAGCATAAATGACTGATGATAGAGGTTTTTTAATCCTCTTATGATGCTGAATAGAATGGTGTTGAGTTTTAGCCAGAAAGATACACAAATTAAAGAGGTGGAGTTGAGAAACTTACCTCTGAAAATGAAGGTCGTGAGGATGTTAGAGAGCACCTGGGCTTGTATGAATGATCCCAAAAGCTTCCTTGGGACTCAGTGATGCTAACTGAATGCCTATTGTAACTTCAATTCTCCTGAATTGCTCTATGGACCTCCCTCGATTTGAGCTTCAAGTGAACATGGAGGATGATGAATCTGCAGTTACAGACGAGCTGCGACCATCTGGATAGCTCCACTACCTCCTATGGAACGTGCCTGGATGCTTAACCTTGCTTGGAGCCTTCTGAATTGCTCTGTGGACCTCCAACTGCAACAGCTCCAAAGTGAGAGCAACAATGGCGTTCCTCCACTTACAGAAGTGATCCAGGTGCTTGGATCACCTCAAATGATCCCCCTTGAGATGTTAGAATGCTTACTTTCCAAAGATAAGCTCTGGTTTGAAGAAAACGATTCTTCTTGCCAAAGAACTTTGAAAAACAATAAGCATGAGAAGAGAAAGAGAAAGCAAGGAATATGGTTGCTTTGGTTTGTTTTTCTACTAAGGTATGCCCTCCTATTTATAGGCAAATGATTCAGTACTGATTGAGAGAGTGAGCTTGCTTAGTGAAGTGAATTTGGTTTCTTAGCCATGAAGAAATTTCAAAGAATATCCAAGTGTGATCATTGCATTTTCGAGCCAGCTCCCTATCCTTTGATTCTATCTGATCTTAGGGAACATTTTAGATACAAAGTGAGCTCTAATTGGTTGGTGAGAAGATTCCTTGGGTGATTCATCAATTTGCCATAAATTCTCAAATGTAATCATTACATAATCACATGTTCTTGTTTTAGGAATCTTCCTCAATTATCATGGCATGGTGAAAATGAATGCATGGCATGTTTTCAGATGTGTTATGGGTCGTGTAGCATCCATAATTGAGGTCATGTGCACAAAATTGCAAAGTTCAAAAATGATGCATGACCTATAATTTCACTTCCTGAGGCCAACTTTGAACAAGCATAACTCCTAGCTCAAAATGAATTTGGAGAAGGTTGAACACAATTTGGAAAGCCCTAAACATCTACTTCAAATCATTAGTTTGGAGTTTCTTCAGAATCCTTTGGCAAATTTGTGAAAAGTGAGGCCAAAGTTGGAAGAAAACTAGGTTAAAACACTTAGAAAATTTTCTAAGTGTTTATGACCTAAAACTTCAAAATTTCCAAAACTCTTAAATGATTGATCTTTTGAAAAAAGTTTCATTGTAAGATGTTGTTTTATTTTGCAAGATCTACAACTTTCATGTTGGAAGTTTTTTGAGTTGTGTAGGTGAAATTTTGAGTTCCCACAATGCCCTCAAAAACCCTAATTCCCGACTTTTTGCTCCTTGAAGAATCTTCTTGAATTTCTTTGGTCAAATGACTTTAATATCCATATATAGATGATATTGATCCTTGAAAGTCATGGTTTGACCAAAAATCTTAAAAGTCAAAGGTGATCCCATACAGTTGACTTTTTCCAGATAAAGTGAGATTTGGACTTTTGTGTAGAATCAAGATCTTCTCCTCAAATGAGTGATGTAAATGGGTTATATTGAGGTGGTAAAAGTTCTTGAAGATGGGGTGTAATGTCCAGTGGATCTTGTTATATGAGCTATTTGAAGATGATTGATGCCTTTGAATGATCCCCTGGGGCTTTTTAGGGTTTCCCAAAGGTGATCCCTGATTTTAGTCCTTGATAGGCTTAAAAACCCTAGTCTGGTGACCTGAGTAAATCTGTATTCAGAGGACTGGGTGTCTAATCAATCATAGGTGAGAAAATGAAGCTTTTGAGTCCTATGATTATGTTAGAGACTAATCCTTTTACTGATTGATCCTTTGCCTGAGTTATCTTGTCTTTGAACATCCTCGATTAAATGCCAGATGAAGAAGTGACTGTTTTGGGTAGTTGCTTTGACCTGATGAAAATCCTGAAGATATGTCATCTCAGGGGGGTCAAAAATTAGGGTATGACAGATGCCCCTATTTAAGTTTCTTTTATCTGGAGGGAGAGAGATTGATATCTCGATCTCTCCTACGTGAAAGAGACTTAAATATCAGAGAATGCCCGAATTTTGGGCGCTCCTGAGATGTTGTAATTGTTAAAATCCTTTCATAACTTGATCCCGTTGTCGCACTCGGCGGGGGGTGAGGAGACAAACTCCTGTAGAAATACTTGATGTGGACTCTGGTGAATGGATGGCAGTGTAGAATGCTCAATCCATCTTCTTTAACTAAGTGTTGACACTTAGAAAAAGGCAAACAACCTCCCCTCATTTCGGATGTCCATATCTCGAAACTGGTCTCAGTCGTGTTTGGACAATATCTCAGATAAAGAGAAAATTTCCAAAGAATTGTTTCCTCATCAAACTTCTCATCAGCACTTGGAGATGAGATACCATTTGATGGTACATAAAGAAACTTCAAAGGTTTTTTTCCTCATCAAACTTCTTACCAGCACTTGGAGGTAAGATACCATTTGACGGTAAATAAAGAAACTTCAAAGGTTTGTTTCCTCATCAAACTTCTTACCAGCACTTGGAGGTAAGATACCATTTGACGGTAAATAAAGAAACTTCAAAGGTTTGTTTCCTCATCAAACTTCTTACCAGCACTTGGAGGTAAGATACCATTTGACGGTAAATAAAGAAACTTCAAAGGTTTGTTTCCTCATCAAACTTCTTACCAGCACTTGGAGGTAAGATACCATTTGACGGTAAATAAAGAAACTTCACCATCTTCCCTTTTGACTTGACGTCTTTGAAAGAATGTCATATGGCCTCATAATCTTTTGAGGGGCTAATGAATTTGCTTAAAAGCGGACGAACTGTCTTTGGTAAGAAGACTACCATTCACCTACTTATGCTGAGGAATCTGAACTATCTTCTGGACGAAGACTACCATTCACTGACTCTGTTGGGGATCATTTGTTGATCCGCTGGGGAAATACCAAACTTCTGAGGAATCCAAAATGTGAAACAAACTATCTTATTTGAAGAAGATTGTTGAGCTTTGCTCTGCAGGAGAATCTCAGTTGGGGAATTCCAAAAGTGAACAAACTATCTCCTTGAGGGAGACTACCATTTGTTGACTTGCTTGGGAAATTTGGGTGTATGAACCTTCTTCATGAAGAAGAAAACCCTTTCACAACTTTGCAGGGGAATCTCGAGTATATGTCCAAGTAATTTGGGTATTAACACTATCAAAACCTGGCTCGACTATGCTTATTACGCAAATATGGTGTGAGACAAAATGCATGAATATTACGATGATTATGAAATGCAAAGTGAATGTGAATAGGATTGTCGCGGATGTAAAATCCTATGACTTGAATCTTGTTGATCAGAAGATGTCTTCTTCTTGTAGTTCGAACTCTGTTGGGGATACCTGATTATCAGTTGTCCGCTGTCCGAAGTGAGTAATATGAATTGAAGTAAAGATCCGTCATCGGGAGATGTTCGCAAAGCGACCTCATGGGAAAATCTTGGTTCTCGGAGTCTCAACCATTCTCGGAGCAACTGTTTGCATTCTTCCTATTGTTTGTAAACCTTAGAAAGAAATTTCACCTTTATTTTGTAAGTAAATTCATTTTATTTTATGAAAACATTTGTTTCAAGAAAATGACTGTTTAAACTTAAAATGCATTTCAAGAAACTGAATAAGACTCGATTTGCAAAGAAAGCACAAGGCTCAAATTATTATATATGGAATGGTAATCAGCCAAATGCTTGATTCCATGGAGTATTTACAAAGTTGGAAATTGGTAATTTTTCGGGAAAAGGGCTACGATGAAACGTGACGACCGTTATCTTTCCCTTCCACTCCGGGTTGCGTTGTATTCGTGCTTCGTAGAAGATGACCTACTGCTGATGAATATTCCGCTATGGATTTTTGAATGATCAAGTTTGTCCTGAACACAGTTACTTGCCATATATCCCTAACTTTTGCGTAAACTACCCCTTTCGGGTTTTAAGTCTACCGGGATTGATTATTATTATTTTTTTTTCTTTTTTTTATGTCTCTAACTTTTGCCTGAATCGCCCTTTCGGGTTTTCGATTCACCGAGACGCTCTTTTTTTCCTAAGTCGCTCCTTGAGAGTTTTCAACTTAGCGAGCTGTTCTTTTGATTATTTAGGCGAAGTATTTCTTGACTGCGTCGACGTTCACAGGACGGGTGAATTCTTCTCCATCCATAGTCGTGAGTGTTAAGGCTCCTCCTGAGAAAACTCTCTTGACCACGTAGGGGTCGTCATAATTGAGAGTCCATTTCCCTCTTGAATCTGTGAGAAAAGATTGAATCTTTTTGAGTACAAGGTCGCCTTCTTTGATTGTGCGAGGTCGAACCTTTTTGTCGAAAGCTTTCTTCATTCTTTGTTGATATAGCTGACCGTGGCATAAAACTGTCATGCGCTTTTCTTCGATTAAGTTCAATTCATCGAATCTGCTTTGACACCACTCAGCTTCTGTTAATTTTGCCTCCATCAAGACTCTCATTGATGGAATCTCAACCTCTATAGGTAGGACTGCCTCCATGCCATATACAAGGGAGAAAGGAGTTGCTCCAGTCGACGTACGTACTGATGTACGGTAACCATGAAGAGCAAACGGGAGCATTTCATGCCAATCTTTGTAAGTAATGACCATCTTCTGAACAATTTTCTTGATGTTTTTGTTAGCTGCTTCTACAGCTCCATTCATCTTTGGTCTGTAAGGAGATGAGTTGTGATGTTCAATCCTGAATTCTTCACAAAGCTCCTTCATCGTTTTGTTATTCAAATTTGACCCATTGTCAGTGATTATCTTGCTAGGAATGCCGTAGCGACAGATGATGTGATTCTTGATAAACCTGACGACAACTTGTCTTGTAACGTTTGCATATGAAGCTGCTTCAACCCATTTGGTAAAATAGTCTATAGCTACCAAGATGAAGCGATGTCCGTTGGACGCTTTTGGCTCGATCATTCCAATCATGTCGATTCCCCACATGGAGAAGGGCCAAGGGGATGAGAGTACGTTGAGAAGAGATGGTGGCACATGAATTCTATCGGCGTAGATCTGACATTTGTGACACCTGTTTGCGTACTGGTAGCAATCTGACTCCATCGTCAGCCAATAATATCCTGCTCTCAGTATTTTCCTTGTCATGGTGTGTCCATTGGTGTGAGTAACAAAGGAACCTTCATGTATTTCTCTCATGAGTATTTCTGCTTCTTTTCTGTCAACGCATCTGAGCAGAACCAAGTCGAAGTTTCTCTTGTACAGAACATCTTCATTCAGGAAGAATCTACAAGCTAACCTTCTCAAAGTCTTTCTATCTTTCTTTGACGCCCCAAGAGGGTACTCTTGCTTTTGAAGAAAGTTCTTGATGTCGTAATACCATGGTTTGTCGTCGATGATTGCTTCTACTGTGAAAACATGAGCGGGCCTATCCAGGCGCATAACATCGATCTGAGGAATGTCATTCCAATGATTTATCCTAATCATGGAAGAGAGTGTGGCTAATGCATCAGCCAAGTTATTTTCTTCACGAGGAATGTGATGAAAATCTACCCTGTCGAAGAACGGTAACAATCTTCTCGCGTAGTCTTTGAAGGAATTAGCCCTGGTTGGCGTGTTTCCCATTCTCCTTTGATTTGATTGATGACCAAAGCAGAATCTCTGTATACATCCAAGTGTTTAATTCTTAGATCCACGGCTTCTTCGAGACCCATGATGCAAGCTTCATATTCGGCCTCATTTTTTGTACACTTGAAAGTTAATCTGGCAGTAAATGGAATATGGGTACCCTGAGGTGTAACAATGATTGCCCCAATTCCTCGTCCATAAGCATTGACAGCTCCGTCAAAGATTAAGCCCCACTGGGATCCTATCTCAGGTCCTTCGTCTGGTAGTGGCTCGTCACAATCTTTCATCTTGAGGTACATGACGTCCTCGTCCGAAAAGTCGAAACTGGTTGATTCATGAACATTGAGTGGATGGTGAGCCAGGTGCTCAGCTAGAATGCTTCCTTTCACGGCTTTCTGTGCGTGATACTCAATGTCATATTCTGATAACAACATCTGCCAACGGGCAATTCTCCCAGTTAAAGCAGGCTTCTCAAAGATGTACTTGATTGGATCCATATGAGAGATCAAACAAGTAGTATGTCGAATCATGTACTGGAGGAGACGCTTGGCAGCCCAGGCCAAAGCACAACACGTCTTCTCGAGCATGGAGTAGCGGGATTCATAGTCAGTGAATTTCTTGCTTAGGTAGTAAATGGCATGCTCTTTTCTTCTCGTCTCGTCTTGCTGTCCAAGGACACAACCCATGGAGTCTTCTAAGACGGTTAAGTACATTATCAAAGGTCTTCCTTCCACTGGAGGAGACAAGATGGGTGGTTCGAGCAGATATTCCTTAATGCTGTCGAACGCTTTCTGACAATCGTCTGTCCAGACGCAACTTTGATTTTTCCGTAGAAGTTTGAAAATAGGAGCACAAGTTGTAGTCATGAGATATATGAATCTCGAGATGTAATTCAGACGTCCAAGAAATCCTCTAACTTGTTTCTCGGTTCTGGGTGAAGGCATTTCTTGAATTGCCTTGACTTTGTCTGGATCTACTTCAATTCCTCGTTTGCTGACGATGAAACCAAGGAGTTTTCCTGAGTAGACACCAAAGGTACACTTGTTGGGGTTCAGGCGAAGCTGAAACTTCCGTAAGCGTTGAAATAACTTTGTCAGATCCTGTATGTGATCTTCTTCATTTTCTGATTTGGCAATCATGTCGTCCACATAGACTTCCACTTCTTTATGCATCATGTCGTGGAAAAGCGTAGTCATGGCTCTTTGATAAGTTGCCCCCGCGTTCTTTAGTCCAAAAGGCATAACACGATAGCAGAACGTGCCCCAGGGGGTGATGAAAGCTGTTTTCTCCATGTCTTCAGGTGCCATTTTGATCTGGTTGTATCCTAAAAATCCGTCCATGAATGAGAAAACTTTGGATTTTGCTGTACTGTCTACCAACATATCAATATGTGGTAAAGGAAAATCATCCTTAGGGCTAGCTTTGTTCAAATCTCTATAGTCGACGCACATGCGGACTTTTCCGTCTTTCTTAGGAACGGGAACAATGTTAGCTAACCACTGAGGGTATTCTGAAGTGACGAGGAAACCTGCGTTGATCTGCTTTTGAACTTCCTCTTTGATTTTCATGGCCATCTCCGGATGAGTTCTTCTCAATTTTTGCTTGACCGGAGGGCATTCTGCTTTTAATGGCAAGTGATGCTCCACTATACTGGTATCCAACCCTGGCATATCTTGATAAGACCAAGCGAAGACATCTGAGAATTCTTTGAGCAGCTGTATCAAACTCTCTCTGATCTCTGAACTGAGCGAAGCTCCAATCTTAACCTCTTTTCTGTTTCCATCGGAACCAAGGTTAATGATCTCTAGAGGCTCATTGTATGGCTGAATGGCCTCTTCCTTTTGTTGAAGTAATCGTGAAATTTCCTTTGATATTTCTTTGTCTTCTTCTTCCTCTGCCTCGAATACAGGAAACTCAAAGCTTGGAGAAGTCATACGATCGCACGTTTCAACGGGGTATTTTATGATTAAATCTGCATATGTGTGATAAGTTTTATTTAGACAACGAGGGAAGACTCGGTGTATGCAGTTAATGGAATTTTTGATGTTTTTTAAGGGTGTTTTTTAGGATTACCAATTTCCAAAAAAGAGAAAAGGAAAAACTAACGATGGAACAAAATGACATTTTTATTTATTGACAGTCATTTCTTGAAACAAAGACCCTATAAAACAAAACTCTATTGCTTTGGGCGAAGCAAAGAGGGACATTTTCCTAAGAAATAGTAAAATGCAAAGCCCTATGAAACATCTCTTCACCCTGGGCTATGGTGAGAGGATAAAATAACGGTGAAAGTTCCTACTTAGGAGTGCGAACAACAGTTGTAACTTTGATCGCGACTTTACGTGTCTATAAATCTGATAACTGCAAGTGCACAGTCGTGTCGTGTAGTTTTAAAAGATATCGAATCCACAGGGACTATGAATCGATCTACCGTTATCTAAGGTTACTATGTAAAGCTAGGAGTACTAAAATTTCGATTGTTCCTAAGGGAAAGTGATTGTGAGAAAATAAAGAATAATAATAAAAGACAGGTATCAGTATGTATTTCGTTTAACTAAAGGTAATCCGAAGGTCCATTGGCTTTTGCAAAATTAAATTAAAAATCTTTACTAATTCCATTAATTAAAAATCCTCGTCTCAAACTTTCACTCTGTTGATTGAGACTACTATCCTAATCCTAATGTACGCTTTCGCCATCCCATTAGATTTTAGAAGAGCTTTTTGGAAACAATGTAATTAATAAAATGCCTATTTTACGAGGTTGTTATCTATTTAAATCTCCTAATCTCAAACTTTCGCTCTGTTGACTCAGAGCAAGCTAATAACCCTAACGTACGCTTTCGCCATCCCGCTCGAGTGTAAAAACAATTTTTGAAAATAAATAAGTTCCAATTAGTTTTAATATGCTTTCGCCATCCTTAAAACTAATGTCCTATGTCTACTATCTGGTTAAAGACCTCAAACTTTCGCTCTATTGATTTTAACCTTTGACCGTCCTAACCCCTCAAACTTTCGCTCTATTGGTTTTAAGACTTACTAATTAAACTAGACATATAAACCAAAAATAAGTGATAATTAATAAAACATAATTAAGCCAATTTATTTCGGATCCCTACGGTTAACTTACTTTACATACCGACACCTTTAGTAATTTAGCCAGACATATTAATACGATTAAACATGCATAAATCGGTTCGGTTCATAATAATAAGCTTCTTAAAAGGCATACAATATATCATGCAAACAAATATGAATAAGGCGGTAAATAAAAACCTGAATTAAATAAATCTGAATTGAATTGAATCTTGAAGTACTCGAACTTCCACCACAGGTTGGCTGGATCGTTCTTCGGAATTTAAATGGCAGAAAATAAAAACAAGGAAATAAAACAATAAATCTAACGTAAGGCTAGATCTACGAAAAGTTCACAACAATTTCCAGTGTAGAAATCGTTGTGAGAAAATAAACGGTTGAATGAAAGCAGAATAAAGAAAAGCAATTCGCGGTACAATTTCGGCAGCACTTCGTTGGCAGGAAATCGGACCGTTTGGACTGAAGTGACTGCTTCTATTTATGGGGGAAGCTTTGCAGTTGCTTTGCGTGAAAAAAAGGAGATTCTGCAGACTGGCTTGGAGACGTGCGTCTCCGATTCTTCAGGGAGACTGGGTGCGTGACTTGAGACGTGCGTCTCAAGTGGAGAATCTTTAGGGAGGTGGAGACGTGCGTCTCCCTTTTGCTGAGGTGGCAGAGACGTGCGTGTGTGGCTTGGGCTGCTTTCCTTCGTGGGCTGGATTGCTTCATTGGGTCATTGGGTCTCTTTCAGCACACTTGGCCCTTAATTGCACTCCCTTTTTACTTCAGCACCCAATTTACGTCTTTTAGGCATAGATAAGGGTCGTTTTGGCTCCATTTCTTCTCTTTTTCACAATTCGGCATAATAAGAGTGTAAAACCTGAAACAAAGCAAATACACGCGTAATATCATAATAAATTAACATAATAAATGGAAAATGCTATAAATATCTATGGATTTTAAGCTAAATATACGATATAAAATCGTGTTATCAAATTCCCCCAGACTTGAACCTTTGCTTGTCCTCAAGCAAAATAATAAGATAAAGATAAATGAAACACACTTCCACCACGTCGTTCGGTCATACTCAGCTACATAGTGTTCTTATTTGAAGATAATGATAATGATCCTAGCAATAGACTTATAGTAACAACACTAAACAACTCCCAGTATGCATACCAATCCGAATCATGCCATTATAGCTCGACCTTTTTGACTCGTCATCATGTTTCACCCTTTTCATTCGCGCGCAATCACATTAAGCCCATTATCTTGACACGCACATAGCAGAGTAGTCGGTTAGTGACTATGATCCTTCTCATGGAGTTCTGGCACAATAAGTGGTATACTCCTTAGCATTCACTTGTAGATTGTGGGGAATCGGACAATAGTCCTTCCTACCAAGTTCAGTACCAGATGACTTCTGAACCAATCGACAGTGAGTTTTTAAATTCTTTGTATTTGAGATTTGCGACCGTTAGGTTAAATGATCTTGTGAGGATCACCTTACTTAGTAGGCACATTTCTTCTTATGGTTAAGCACATAATTATTATTATGAGGATCATACACTTATATTCATCGACTCTCTGCGTAGTTTGTATCTAAGACGGTGCCGACTGCTAGAATAAACTACTAAGGGTTATTTCAAAACTTAAAGTCGATGGTTTTGGTATAACGGGTATTCAAATCGGTTACGCATACTTGGGGGTTTTAGAGTGTTGGGACAATAAGGATATTGACTATATTCAGTTTCAATGCGTTGAGTGTTTGAGTAGCTTCGTATTTCTCAAACGTGTGGGGTTTGCGTTTATCGTTTAGGAGCAAAATTTTTGTTATGGCTCAAGAAAATGGAAGAAATTGAAATAACTACGGAATTATACATATAAGACTTAAATTCCATAAATATTCTTTATTGAATTAGAAAAACATTACAAGGAAGGGAAATAACTGAAGGGAAAAATAAAACTAAAGGAAATAGAAATAATACGACTCCCCCAGACTTAGATGATGCAATGTCCTCAGTGCATAAGAACTACTCCTCATTGTTGCGGTTTCGAGAACTGCTCGCGCCTCTTGTACGAACACGGCGACGTCTATCAGGAGGAGAGTCATTCACACGAATGTCAAGATCATGCAAATATGTAGCAATTTCAGTGTATTGACTTTCGTTCCTAATAGCATAGTCACGGTGCTCCTGTTGCATCTCTCGGATGAGCCTAATTGTTTCAGTTTGGTTTGTCTGCATAGCTTGAACGAGTTGATCTTGGCGTTGAATAGCAGCATACATGGCTTCAAGAGTGATAGGCGGAGGGTTGTTTGGAGGAGGTTGGTTGACATCAGCTTGCCCTTGGTTGAGTTCTTCTTCATTTGCATCCATAGGTTCATTAGGATGTTCTTGTTGGTTATCTTGAGGGTTGTCTTCAATAAGCCTCCAACGTTGAACATAACGGATGTTGATTCTTTCAGGGCATGGAAGGATGACATAAGGAATAGGAACTTTGTTGACGACCAAAGTGTATCGGCCATCATGGCGGGGTGAAACCAAGTGGGAGTCACGGCAGTAGGTGAGATCGAGTGACTGAGCGGGCTTCATGAGATGTGAGAGTGAGAGGAGCTCGTCACCAAGACCTAAAGCACAGGCCAAGGAAGTAATAATGCCTCCAAGCAAGAATGGATTTGTAGCGGGGGCGTTGACTAAACCTTGGATGTGTTGGAACATAAACGGTGCGGCATTGAAACGGATATTGTTAAGCGCACAGTAAAGGAAAAATAATTCATTTTGGTTTACCTTGTGGTTGTTAGATCTCGCAAAAATAGTATGCCCCAAAACACGTTGAAAATAACGTATAGCGGGGTTTTGAATGTGAGAAGCATGGAGAGCTCTCCAACCGGTAGGATTTTCTCCAGTGAGATGGAACCAAAATTCAAAAGCGAGTTCCTCCCAAGATCGACCATTGAGTTCTTGAAAGATTGAGCGGTGAGCAATTGGTGCATGATTAAAATGCAAATATGAAGCTACGACATCTTGATCTAGAGCATATTCACGGTTGAACATCCGGAATTGGATGCTACCGGTTGAGAGTGGTTGATTAGAGGGAGTGTCGTAGTTGAAAGAACTCAAAAATTCTAAGACGAGCGGCTCATAAGTAGGTACGGGTTCGGTACAAAGATGGTGGAGGCTAGATTTGGTGAGCAAACGGGTAACACCATCAATGAGACCCAAAGTTTCTAGACACTCGGTGTTCACAAATTTTGTGGGAACAACCGAACGTTCGTAGAAGGCGACATATTTTGTTCGTTGAGCATCATTGTCATCATCTCGGAAGATAATGTTTGAAAGGTCGGGAGGTGGTCGCTCGGGACGCTCACTACGGATGAATGAACGTGGAGGCATGGTGAGTATGGAAATGAAAAATAGAAATGTAGTGTAGGAGAAATAGAGAATGGTATGAAAGTTGTGAAGAAGAAGAGTGGTGGTGGTGTGGTTTTATAGTGAGGTTTGAAAATGGTGTGGTTAATGGAAAATTAAAATGGATTAATGGTGGTGTTTGAAGTTTGAATAGAATAGAGAAGTGGGAAATGAATGGAGTTTAAGAGGTGAATGATGGAGGATGAATGAGGTTTATGGAGTTTAAATGGAATAAATAGGGGAAGAATGAGGAAGAGTGAATTTTGAAATTCAAATTCAAAATTCAAGAGGGAAAGAGAAATGGTCTGCGTGGTCAAATGCAGACTGCTGGCCTTGGGAGACGTGCGTCTCAGGCAGTCAGTCTGCTGGGGCAGAGCATGGAGACGTGCGTCTCCTGTCCCCTGTTTCGTGTCAGCTGGTCCCACACAGATGGAGACGGGCGTCTCCTGTTGCAGGCAGGTGGGTCACGCATGCAAGTGACCAGACAGTGCTGACAGATACCATAAATTGTCCATCAGTTCAGAACAGTGTCGAATTTTAATACTATTAACAGCAAAAATGATAACTAGGCAAGTATATATATAGCAGTCAATAGCAGTGTAACATAACACAGTAGCAGTAATCAAAAGAATTTTGCATTTAATATTAAACCAGTACTGAGTGTTAACAGAAGCAGAAAGTAAAAGTGCAGAAAAATGAAAATCTAAACTAGGAATAGAAATTACTAAAACTAGAAATAAAATCTAATAGTCTAATACGGTAACATCTAGCCACGTCTATTGTTGTGCTCATTAGACTGAATGTGTTTGAAAACTTCGTCGAACTGAGCATTTACGGTGTCGATAAAATCGAAGAACTGCATTTGCAAAGTGTGTAGCTCGTTGCGCACATGTTGTACATCTTGTTGTAGCGCAGTGATGGCTTGCTCGTGCGTATTCAGATTAGGCATTCTTTGATTCACCGATGCGGTAGATGTAGCGGGTTGTTGTTGCTCGAGCTCGACATCAGTCATATCAACAGTGTAATCATCAACGGAATCTTCAGAACGAGTTTCAGGCTCATACTCAGATATAGGTTCATCAACAGGAAGAGGTTCGTAATCAGGAATGGGTTCATCTTCAGGATTAGGTTCATAGTAACCAGGAGGTGTTTCAGGTTCAGATTCAGATGCAGGCATTTCCTCATCAAAATGTTCATAAGCTTGAGGGGTTTCAGGTGATGGCTCTCTCTCAGGAATCTGACCATAGTAAAGCCAGTTGGCAGGGTTGTGCACACTCGTCCTAGGATTCGGTAAGGTGAACTGATACCAAACTTTGTTATCAATGAGCAATTCAAACCGATCAGGTCCAAGGTTACCGATGATACCTCGATTAAAGCAGAAATTGATGTCCATAGAGGTATGGGTACCATAAGGTGTCAATCTAAGCAAAGGCACTCTCATTCCTATGGCATTAGCAATCATAGTGACAAATCCGCCGATCCTAATGGGTGAAACTTCGTCTTGCGTGATGCGCTCGAAGTTTGTTAGCATGAATGCGATGGCATTGACCGGGCGATTCTGAGAGGTACAAAACATGATGAACAACTCTTCTCTAGTAACTTCAGTGACATTATCGGGTTTACCAAAAATGTAGTGAGCAAGGATCTTGTGAAAGTAGCGGAAAGCAGGATTGTGGATGTTCTCAGATTGAAATTCATTCTCTTCAGGGTTGTCGTTTCCAGTGATCTTGCCCCAGTATTTTTCCAACTCCCAGTATGGAAGATTTTCTTCAGCTACTTTGGCGTATGCATCAGGTCCATGAGGTAGTTCTAACATTTCAGCAAAATCTCGGATGCAGAAATTAAACTCCATACCAAAGAGTCTAAAGAGAATAACTCCTTTTCTCAGCCCTTGTCCACAGTTTGGAAGATAGGTCAGGGAGCTCAAGAATTCCAGAGTGAGCTTCCGGTAAGTGCTAAACTTGCGGAACAAGTGAGAACCAGTCCAACCAATTTGGTTAAGCAGGTGTAGGATGCTTTCTTCGATACCAAGTTTCACCATAGTTGGTTGGTGAGGATAGCAAGTCAAATCCATGTGTCTTTCAGCCAGCTTGTTAAATCTTGCTTCTTGTCCTCTACCACGGAACACAACTTCCATATTATCAACTTCTTGCATCGTAGTTAGTAGTTAAATGAAAAACCTAGAAGTTGAAAATATTAAGATTAAGTTAGAACTAGGCTAGTGTTCATTTTTTAAAAATAAAATTAAATAAAACAAGTTATAATAATAATTATAATTATAAAAAGGAAGTATTTTCTCGAATTAAGATAGCAGCTATAATTATAATAATTATTATAAGATGTATGAAAAAAATAAGAAAATTAAAATCTAGAATAATTAAAAATAGAATAATTAAATGAAAATTAAAGGTTAAAATTTTAAAAATAAAATAAAATAAAAATAAAAAGAATAAATAAATGTGGGTTGTCTCCCACCAAGCGCTTTGTTTAATGTCGTAAGCTCGACGATTTTAAAATAGAAAACTATTTTTTCGAAAGAGCGGGCAGTTCGTCAAGTTTAAAAACTTCGATGTTTTCATCGTATTCGAGATGATGGTAATACTTAAGACGTTGCCCATTTACGACAAAAGGTTTGACGGTTTCTCCTTTGATTTCTATCGCTCCACTCGGAAATATGTTAGTTATTTCGAAAGGGCCAGACCATCTAGATCGTAACTTACCAGGAAATAATTTTAGTCTAGAATTAAATAAGAGTACTTTATCGCCTATGCTAAAATTTTTCCTAGATATACGCTTGTCGTGCCATTTTTTCGTTCGCTCTTTATAGATTTTGGCGTTTTCGTAAGCGTCTTGTCTAAGTTCTTCTAATTCGTTTATGTCCAGAAGTCGTTTCTCACCAGCGGCAGTGTAGTTTAGGTTTAAGTTCTTAATGGCCCAATAGGCTTTATGTTCTAACTCTACCGGTAGGTGGCATGATTTTCCATAAACGAGTTTGAATGGGGTAGTTCCTATTGGAGTTTTGAAAGCTGTTCTATAAGCCCATAAAGCTTCATTTAGCTTGGTTGACCAATCTTTCCTAGATATAGCAACAGTTTTCTCCAATATTTGTTTTATTTCGCGGTTAGATACTTCTACTTGTCCGCTTGTTTGTGGATGGTATGGTGTGGCTATTCGATGATTCACTCCATATTTTCGAAGGAGTTTCTCAAGTATTCTTGAAATGAAATGGGAACCACCATCGCTAATTACCAATCTTGGCACACCGAACCTAGGAAAGATGACGTTTTTGAAAAGTTTGATAACTACTCGTGTATCGTTTGTAGGAGAAGCAATAGCTTCTATCCATTTTGAAACGTAATCGACGGCTACGAGTATATATTGATTTCCAAACGACGACGGAAACGGTCCCATGAAGTCTATTCCCCAGACGTCAAATATTTCTACTTCAAGAATGCCTTTTTGAGGCATTTCATCGCGTCTTGAAATGTTTCCAGTTCGTTGGCATCTATCACAGCTTAGTACAGCAAAATAAACGTCTTTCCACAGGTTAGGCCAGAAAAGTCCAGATTGAAGGATTTTGGCGCAGGTTCTAGATGTGCTATGGTGTCCTCCACACGGTGCAGAATGGCAGTGTGTTATTATGCTTCTTATCTCTTCCTCGGGTACACAACGTCTAAAGATTCCATCGGGGCCTCTTTTGAACAGGAGTGGGTCGTCCCAATAGTAATGTTTTAGGTCATGGAAGAATTTCTTCTTCTGTTGGTAACTTAGATCAGGAGGAAGCACACCAGCAGCTAGGTAGTTTACGAAATCTGCATACCAAGGTGCGTCAGATCGGGCTAAAGCTATTTCTGCTAATTTGTCGGTTTCAGAGTTTGGACGGTACGGTTCGAATTCATTTGCTTCTAATTGGGCGATGAGTCTTTCATAAGGGAAATCATCGTCAATTGGTACTTGTTCGGGTTTCAGATTTTCCAATCGAGAGAGGTGATCTGCTACGACATTTTCAGTGCCTTTCTTATCTTTAATTTCCAGGTCGAACTCTTGTAGTAACAAGATCCATCTCAAAAGTCTTGGTTTAGCGTCCTTTTTGGTTAGGAGGTACCTAATGGCGGCGTGGTCAGTGTATATGATTATTTTGGCTCCTACCAGGTAAGAACGGAATTTGTCTAATGCAAATACGACAGCTAATAATTCTTTTTCTGTCGTGGCATAATTCATCTGAGCTTCGTCTAGGGTTCTACTCGCATAATATATGACATGTAGTTTCTTATCCTTTCTTTGTCCTAGAACGGCTCCTACAGCATAATCACTTGCGTCACACATTATTTCGAAAGGCTCATTCCAGTCGGGAGGTTGCATAATTGGCGCAGAGATTAATGCTCGTTTAAGCGTTTGAAATGCTTCAGTGCATTTATCGGTGAAAATAAATTCGGCGTCTTTCATAAGTAGTTCAGTTAAGGGTTTGGTTATTTTAGAGAAATCCTTAATGAAGCGTCGGTAAAAACCAGCGTGTCCCAGAAAACTTCTTATTTCTCTAACGGTTTTGGGAGGTTGAAGGTTTTCGATAATTTCGATTTTTGCTTTATCAACTTCGATTCCTCTATCGGATACGATGTGTCCAAGTACAATTCCTTGTCGAACCATGAAATGGCATTTTTCCCAATTAAGGACTAGGTTTACGCTTACGCATCGTTTAAGCACCATTTCAAGGTTTTCTAAACATGTTTCAAAACTTCCTCCACAGACAGAGAAGTCGTCCATAAAGACCTCCATTATTCCATCTAGGAAGTCGGCAAATATTGCCATCATGCATCTTTGGAAGGTCGCGGGTGCATTGCAGAGTCCAAAAGGCATTCGTCTATAAGCGAATGTACCATAAGGACAGGTGAATGTGGTCTTCTCTTGGTCGTCAGGGTGGATAGGAATTTGGAAAAATCCGGAGTATCCATCCAGATAACAAAAATGCGAGTGTTTAGCTAGGCGTTCGAGCATTTGATCTATGAAAGGTAAAGGGAAATGGTCTTTTCGGGTAGCTTTGTTTAGCTTCCTATAGTCAATGCACATTCTCCATCCAGTTTGGGTACGTTGTGCTACAGATTCTCCTTTTGCATTAGTGATTACAGTGACTCCTCCTTTCTTTGGTACGACGTGAACAGGGCTAACCCATTTACTATCGGATATAGGATATATTATTCCAGCTTCTAGCAGTTTTTGGATTTCCTTTTTAACCACATCGCTCATAATAGGATTTATTCGCCTTTGATGTTCCCTAGAGGTTTTACTATCGTCTTCGAGCATAATGCGGTGCATACACAGAGAAGGGCTTATACCTTTCAGATCTGATATGTTATATCCTAAAGCGGTAGGGTATTTTCTTAGGACATTAAGTAATTTTTCAGTCTCGGTTCGTCCTAAGTTGGCGTTCACTATAACTGGTCGGTTTAGTTCTTCGTCTAGAAATTCGTATCTAAGATCGGTAGGAAGTGTTTTCAGCTCTATAGCAGGTTTCTTAGGTCCAGGTATAGGATCGGGAGTTAAAGCTAAGCATTCACTCAGGTGGTTATCTTGATATTCCTCACGCCAGTTGTCATCTTCAAGAATTGGCGGCATAGGAATTCTTAGGATCTCGGTTTCCTTATTTGGTTCGGATTTTATTTCCTTGACACACTCGTCGATTATGTCAGCAGAACAGCATGTGTCAATTATAGAAGGTGCTTTTAGGAATTGGGAAAGGATAAATTCTATTTTCTCTTCTCCTACTTCGAAAGTAAGCTTTCCTCGCTTTACATCTATAATTGCACCAGCGGTTGCTAAAAATGGTCTTCCTAATATGATCGGGATGTTAGAATCTTCTTGGATATCCATAATGATGAAGTCAGTTGGGATGTAGAATTGACCTACACGAACAGGGATATTCTCTAACATTCCTACAGGGTATTTAACTGAACGGTCTGCTAGTTGAAGAGACATTCTTGTTGCTTTAAGCTCACCTAGATTGAGTTTCTTACAGGTCGAAAGAGGCATCAAACTAACACTAGCTCCTAAATCGCA
The DNA here is from genome assembly GCF_029867415.1 of Vicia villosa. Classification (NCBI taxonomy): domain Eukaryota; kingdom Viridiplantae; phylum Streptophyta; class Magnoliopsida; order Fabales; family Fabaceae; genus Vicia; species Vicia villosa. Next base: position 101,774,212 of record NC_081183.1, read on the forward strand.
CAAGGCTTTCTCTATGATGGTTTTTCCAATTACGCAGGGTATAGAGAAACTACCAGGGTCTTTCAGTTTTGGAGGCATGTTATTTTGGATGATAGCGCTACATTCAGCGGTAAGCGTTATAGTTTCGTTATCCTCGAGTTTCTTTTTGTTTGATAAGATTTCTTTTAAGAACTTAGCGTACGAAGGCATCTCAGTTATGGCTTCTGTGAACGGTATGGTTATGTTTAATTGCTTCAGAAGTTCTACAAATCTTTTAAATTGCGCTTCGGTTTTTGATTTAGCTAATCTCTGAGGGTAAGGAATTGGTGGCTTATAAGGTGGTGGTGGAACATAAGGTTTCTCTTTTTCGGGTTCCACTTCGTTATTGTTCTCATCAGTCTTAGCAGTTTGTTCGTCAGTTGTTTTCTTTTGGGTTTCCTTTGGCTCTTGTTGTGACATGGGTACGTTTTGGGTTCTAGGATCTATGGGTCCATCGTAATTCGTTCCACTTCGTAGTGTTATCGCGTTCGCATGTCCTTTAGGATTGGGTTGAGGTTGAGCAGGAAACGTGCCAGCAGGGGCAGCAGTAGGTGCTTGTTGTTGAGCTACTTGTGAGATTTGAGTTTCTAACATTTTGTTATGCGTAGCTAAAGCATCTACTTTGTTCGATAGTTGTTTTAGTTGCTCGCTATTGTGGATGTTTTGATTCAGGAAGTCCTTATTGGTTTGTTGTTGGGAAGCTATGAAGTTCTCCATCATGATTTCTAGATTTGACTTCCTAGGGGTGTTTTGAGCAGCTACAGGCGCTTTTTGGTAGCCAGGTGGTACAGCAGGTGCTTGTCCAGGCGCGTACAACGCATTGTTGTTCTTATAAGAAAAGTTCGGGTGGTTTTTCCATCCAGGGTTGTACGTGTTAGAATAAGGGTTTCCTTGAGCGTAATTTACTTGATCAGATGGGACTCCAGTCAAGAGTTGGCATTCAGCAACTACATGTCCAGTCAATCCACAAATCTCGCAGTTAGGTGTTACAGCGGCAGCGGTGGCTGAAGGAGTGATGGTTAAATTCTCGATCTTTTGAGTTAAAGCGTCTACTTTAGCGTTAACGCGGTCTATACCACTTATTTCGTACATTCCTCCTTTGGTTTGGGCTTTCTCTAGAGCGGCTCGTTCTCCACCCCATTGGTAATGGTTTTGTGCCATGTTCTCTATGAGTTTGTATGCTTCATCATGGGGTTTGTCCATTAATGCTCCGCCAGCAGCGGCATCTATAGTCATTTTAGTGTTATATAAGAGACCACCATAGAAAGTATGGATGATCAGCCATGGTTCGAGTCCATGATGAGGGCATATTCTAAGCATGTCCTTGTAACGTTCCCAAGCTTCGAAGAGCGATTCGTTATCTTTCTGGGTAAATCCGTTGATTTGACCTCTGAGCATAGCAGTTTTGCTAGGCGGAAAGTATCTCGCTAAGAATACTCTCTTCAATTCGTCCCACGTAGTTATGGAATTGGAAGGCAGGGATTGAAGCCACGCTCTCGCTCTATCTCTCAAGGAGAAAGGGAAAAGGCGTAATCGAATAGCTTCGGAACTAACGTTGTTGGCTTTGATAGTGTCGGCGTATTGCACGAACACGGATAAATGGAGATTGGGGTCGTCTACAGGGCTTCCAGAGAATTGATTCTGTTGAACAGCTTGGACCAGTGAAGGTTTCAGTTCGAAATTGTTCGCCTCAATCGCAGGTGGTGCGATACTTGAATGCGGTTCAGCGCGCGAAGGAGCGGCATAGTCTCTAAGAGGACGAATAGCAGCCATCTCTAACTTCGGGGTGATTTGATTGATTTGATCAGTAAAAATCAATTCCTGATTAATCGGAATTTCTGCTACTTCGGGAAGATTGCGAGCTCGTCGTTTGACGTTAATGAAACGTTCGATCTCGTTAATTCGTTGTATTAAATCTCCTCCTTGTGAACGAGTATTTGGCATACAATCGTTCGAAAAGAAAGGGAAGAATTGTCCTAGTCTCTACGGTGTAACAGTGAGTTACGATATCGACTTAAATAGTCCCCGGCAACGGCGCCAAAAACTTGATCGCGACTTTACGTGTCTATAAATCTGATAACTGCAAGTGCACAGTCGTGTCGTGTAGTTTTAAAAGATATCGAATCCACAGGGACTATGAATCGATCTACCGTTATCTAAGGTTACTATGTAAAGCTAGGAGTACTAAAATTTCGATTGTTCCTAAGGGAAAGTGATTGTGAGAAAATAAAGAATAATAATAAAAGACTGGTATCAGTATGTATTTCGTTTAACTAAAGGTAATCCGAAGGTCCATTGGCTTTTGCAAAATTAAATTAAAAATCTTTACTAATTCCATTAATTAAAAATCCTCGTCTCAAACTTTCGCTCTGTTGATTCAGACTACTATCCTTATCCTAATGTACGCTTTCGCCATCCCATTAGATTTTAGAAGAGCTTTTTGGAAACAATGTAATTAATAAAATGCCTATTTTACGAGGTTGTTATCTATTTAAATCTCCTAATCTCAAACTTTCGCTCTGTTGACTCGGAGCAAGCTAATAACCCTAACGTACGCTTTCGCCATCCCGCTCGAGTGTAAAAACAATTTTTGAAAATAAATAAGTTCCAATTAGTTTTAATATGCTTTCGCCATCCTTAAAACTAATGTCCTATGTCTACTATCTGGTTAAAGACCTCAAACTTTCGCTCTATTGATTTTAACCTTTGACCGTCCTAACCCCTCAAACTTTCGCGCTATTGGTTTTAAGACTTACTAATTAAACTAGACATATAAACCAAAAATAAGTGATAATTAATAAAACATAATTAAGCCAATTTATTTCGGATCCCTACGGTTAACTTACTTTACATACCGACACCTTTAGTAATTTAGCCAGACATATTAATACGATTAAACATGCATAAATCGGTTCGGTTCATAATAATAAGCATATTAAAAGGCATACAATATATCATGCAAACAAATATGAATAAGGCGGTAAATAAAAACCTGAATTAAATAAATCTGAATTGAATTGAATCTTGAAGTACTCGAACTTCCACCACAGGTTGGCTGGATCGTTCTTCGGAATTTAAATGGCAGAAAATAAAAACAAGGAAATAAAACAATAAATCTAACGTAAGGCTAGATCTACGAAAAGTTCACAACAATTTCCAGTGTAGAAATCGTTGTGAGAAAATAAACGGTTGAATGAAAGCAGAATAAAGAAAAGCAATTCGCGGTACAATTTCGGCAGCACTTCGTTGGCAGGAAATCGGACCGTTTGGACTGAAGTGACTGCTTCTATTTATAGGGGAAGCTTTGCAGTTGCTTTGCGTGAAAAAAAGGAGATTCTGCAGACTGGCTTGGAGACGTGCGTCTCCGATTCTTCAGGGAGACTGGGTGCGTGACTTGAGACGTGCGTCTCAAGTGGAGAATCTTTAGGGAGGTGGAGACGTGCGTCTCCCTTTTGCTGAGGTGGCAGAGACGTGCGTCTCTGCTTACTTGTGTGGCTTGGGCTGCTTTCCTTCGTGGGCTGGATTGCTTCATTGGGTCTTTGGGTCTCTTTCAGCACACTTGGCCCTTAATTGCACTCCCTTTTTACTTCAGCACCCAATTTACGTCTTTTAGGCATAGATAAGGGTCGTTTTGGCTCCATTTCTTCTCTTTTTCACAATTCGGCATAATAAGAGTGTAAAACCTGAAACAAAGCAAATACACGCGTAATATCATAATAAATTAACATAATAAATGGAAAATGCTATAAATATCTATGGATTTTAAGCTAAATACACGATATAAAATCGTGTTATCAAACTTCAACAGCTGTCCAATAGTGGCGAACCCCATTGTGTACTAAGTAATCTGGAACCTTAGGCTTAAGCTGGCCTGTGGTAGGTCTTGATTTACCAACCACTGTCTTTGCAACACTCAGACGATCTTCTTCTACTTCAGCAGACTGAGCGGCGTGAGCATACCCATTTCCAAGTGGAGTATGTCGAACTTTCTTTTGAGGAAACTTCCAATCTTCTGAATGGAGAGACTCGTTGTCGGAGACACTTTCGAGATCATCCTCTTCTGTATTTTGGTCTTGCTCTTCTCCCAAGATGGCATTGACTAGATATGTGAACTCTAGATCCGTAGCCTCGGAAGGTGACTTGGGGATATAATCCTCAATGATGATTTCACCAGATGCTGATGATGAATAGCAAGGGTTATACATCTCTTTTGGCTGAGAGAGGTACTCAAAATCACTGTTCCATCCAGTTGGAACAATATCTTCAAGAGAGATTCTTGAACTTTCAGGAGCGGAGTATTTCACCATGTAGTCGAATTTTCCGCTTGGTTCTCCTAATGTATCCCAGGTTTCTTCGGGGATAGGAGGAACTTCTTCTGATGAACCATGACTTCTGGTGGTGAAGCTGTTAGTAACTTCGTCACTGATTGGTTGAGTCTTACTTTCAGATCCTTTAGTTGGATAACAGCAAGGTGAATCAGACTCTGCTAGGGATATGTATCCTGCTTTGTTAAGATAGGATAGCCATTCCTCTTCATCGGTGTTTTCCGTACCGATGGTATTGACTGTTTGTTGAACGGGTTGAAGAAAACCTCCGCTGCGGAAAGTTTCTTGAATTGGGAGAACTACCTCAATTCCTGGAATAGTCTTTGATGATGTTGGAAAGAATCCAACTCCTGTTCTGTTCTTGTTGTTGGTAGGAATATTAATGTGCCCCCAACCACTGGTAGTGCCATCCTTTACAACTTGGATTGCATCTCTGTAGGAAGAAATAGACGCTGCTTTCTCCTTTCCTTTTCCTTATCCAAGGAAAGTGCTTGGAATTTAGTTCCAACAACTTCTTTCGGTTCTATGTCGGAGAATGATGACAGGTTGCTGACGATCAGAGCTCGTTCTCCACATACGGTTACCAATTTGTCATTTCTTATGAACTTCAGTTTCTGATGAAGTGTTGAAGTAATTGCCCCAGCCTCATGAATCCATGGGCGACCTAGCAAACAACTGTATTATGCTGGAATATCCATAACTTGGAAAGTGATTTTGAATGTCTGAGGTCCAATAGTTATGGGAAGATCCACTTCTCCAAAAACCGACTTTCTTGATCCATCAAATGCTTTGACGATGACATGACTTTTTCTTAGAGGGTAATCTTCGAAGGATAATCTTGACAATGTTGATTTCGGCATGACGTTGAGAGAGGATCCGTTGTCTATTAGGACTCCTGTGAGTGTATCACCCATGCAGCCAACTGAGATGTGAAGTGGAAGATTATGGTCCACTCCTTCTTCAGGAAGATCTTCGTCACAGAAACTCAGATTAGTTCCGGCGGAGATGTTGGCAACGATGTTGTTGAATTGGCTTATTGTAACGCCAGGTTCTACAAAAGCTTGTTCCAAAACTTTCTGTAGAGCTTCCCTATGAGCTTCAGAACTCAATAGTAGGGAAAGGACAGAAATCCTAGACGGAGTATGTAGTAATTGATCTACAATGTTGTATTCACTCCTCTGGATTAACTTCAAGATCTCATCATTTTCTTTCGCTTGAACAGCATTGGTCGGATGATTGTCTTGCCTATGTGGTACTTCCTCCGAAGGTTTCTCCACATTTTCTGTTGTTCTGTTGAAGACTCGTCCACTTCTGGTGACTCGGCTAACATCAGCAATGTTGACAACAGACGGTAATGGTATTTCCTTACCATTTTCAATGAATGTAGCGTTGTACTTGTATGGTATAGCCTTGCTGGACTCATACGGTACAGGACCTGGTAAGTAGATGACTAGCGGAGCAACTGCTGTCTTCCTGCTATCGTACTTAACTTGCATTGGTTCAACTTGATTAATTTGAAGAGATATGGTAAAGACTTCATCATCTTCTCTGTTGGCAAGAACAGTAATGGTATTGTCATCTATCAGCTTTTGAATGTCGTTGCGAACACGCAAACATCCTCGTGAATTTCTTCGACAAATTCTGCATCTACTGTAAGGATGGAAATCTGTTCCAAAGTAGGCAAGTCCATTTAAAGTTTTATGAAACCTGACTACCGATCCTTCAAGATCTTCAACTTTGTAGATTTTGTATTCTCCTGGACATCCTTGAACCATGTTAATGTCATGTTCATTTCTGACGCGGATATGTTGAATCCATCCTAAGTCCATTTGTTCTTGTAGTGCAGCTTGAACTACGGCACATCCTTGATTATTCTTTGGACAAATATCGCATGTGAAGTAGTTGTGAGGTGGTACATGGCCGTACCCAGCTTGTTTAGCGTGCATCTTGACAAGATTTTCCCCTATCTGACGAATGTCGTAGATTTGAATGACGTTAGGGTGTTGATCTATCAGATTTATCGAAGCTTCTTTATGCTGCGGCAAAGGATTTGCTTGGACGTTTGGACTAGTATCTTTGAAGGATAGTGTCATACCCCAAATTTGTCCTACCCCTTTATTTCTAACTGACTTCACATTTCATTTGCATACCTCCATTAGGGTATTAACATGCATCATGCATCATTAATCAATAAAATCGGCTTGGGATCGAGGATGTAGAAAAGTAGGGTTTCTTCATTGCTTCGAGGCTCTAATATGAATTCAAGCTTGTTGTGAATGGGTCTTCATCAATCATGGTTAGTGGAGTTGAAGTTTTGATATATTGGTTATTGTGGATTTCTCCTGTGCCAAGATGCAAAGTCATCTTCATCAAGATTATCAAGGGCGGTTGGAATACGATTGCCATCTGTTGTGCTAAGAATGATATAAGATAAGTGTTGTTAAATCTCAATATCTTAAGCTCTTCTTCATCAAGGTGCGAGATTGAACTTGTTAGCGGTCATCGGCTGAGGTTCATTTGTATGGGGGGTTTCATATCAAGGATATCCTCGTGATCATATTCCTCAATCTACTTCATATCACTTTCAAGAATTCTAGAGATTTTCTTTTTGTCTATGAGAATCATCATTCAAAGAAAATAACACCGGTATGACACCAGACATTGAATTCGCGGATTCTGTAGGATCAAGACATGGGTTTTCTTTCAAGATGCTTCTTACTTGCAAAATAAGTCACTTGCAGAATTAAAGATTCTTACTGAAGTTGATTAAAGATCATCACCTCTCAAGATTCGAAGGATCGAATATTCAAAAGAAAGGATTAAATTCATGTGTACCATGGCTCTTTCCAAATTCAAGATTCAAATTCAAGTTCAAGTTCAAACTTTAATGTACATATCCAAAAAACAAATGTCCATACATTTCAAACCCAAGATGCAGTTACATCATTACAACACTCACATGACATACAATTGTTATTGAAAAAGTATAAAGTTCGGTTACTAATCCTAATGATATCCTTGATCAATTCTCAAAAGTCATCTTCACCCACTTTGTTCTTCATGACTTCATCTCTTTACTCCAGCCGTTAACCTGCTGCCACCCGCACAATCACCTTGCCTAACCTGCTGCAAAAAAAAAGGGGGAACTAACAGAAAATAACAAAGAAACCATATCAGAACCACAGCTGAACCGAAGAAGATCGAACCGCACAAACACCACTTACTAAACAAACCATTTGTCAGTCCGAAACCGCGCCACAAAATTGAATCGTATCGACTCATGAACCAGTCTGCAATTAAATCAAGTTCCTACACAAGTAAAAGGATCGGTTCAGCAAATAAAAACCAGAAAAGAAACAATTAACACCGAGTCGGCGATACACAAACCGGTTCACAATCTCCAACAGGTTTCAAACTTCATCAACAGTACAAAGCCACATAACAGAATTCCAAATACTATAACTATCCTGCAATTCACATACATAAACTCCAGCCTATTCAGAAACCAACCTCCCCCATCAGCATCACACACCTCTAAATAGAAATAACTCAGTTTTAACTCAAAAAACCAACACAAGAACTAACTCAGCTTCTACTTGTTTTCAGCATTAACAACTAATTGTCACAAACTAACACTTTTAACTACTAATATCTCATAACGGGATTGCAACTCACCTTTGAAGCTAACTCGAACATCGATCCAAAGTCTCACCGTTTTCATATACGCACACAATGCCAGCTCCTCCGTACATAATAAGTCAGACCTGCATTCAAGCATGATTGCTTGTTAGTTCAAGTCGAGGCAGTTACGCAATAAGCACCCGAGTTCAGTTCAGAATTTTCAAACAAAAACTTACAATTTGCTGTCAAACTAATGCAACCAACATAACAATTTCCTGACTATTTTCACAAAAGAATCCAACGTACACTGAGTGCTACCGCATAGTACCGAAGCATTGCCGTTTATTCAAAAATCTCAGCACACAATAAGTCAGTACATTCACACCTTGCAACATTATTTTTTCACTGTCAATACAATACACAAGAAGCCCCATATCATACATACCAAAGCCATACATCCTATCACAAAAAACTGTAACAAAACCCCTGCATACAAGAAAACCAGCCACAGCTACTTCAGTACATGCACAAACAGATACAGTTCATTACATTAATTTCAGGTCCAATCATTCATTACCACAGTCCAGATACCACTCCGATTCAAGCTCAATTCAAGAACATACAAACAAATTCGGACTCGGACTTATCAATGCGTTCAAGCTCTTCCTAAAGCCAGCCTCATATTCAAACCATGGTCCAATCTCATTCCTACCCTGCATTTGATAGCAAAAAAAAAACAGAGTTCAAATTCACCTAACGGTCCCAACTAGCAGAGTGTAACATATAACTACCATCTAACTGTTTTTTCTAACCAACCTAACAGATTTGTAACTTCACTCCTAACTACCTCTAACAACCTATAACAGAGTCAGTTACTAACAACCATCAAAAACAGAATTAACTAACCATAACCGAATTTCCAGCTCAGCTTCAATCACCACCCTCCAATCCCCATGACTAACTGACTTCAATCTAAAGGCTCAGAATCACCAATCTCTAACTGAATTCAACTTCCCTCTTCAACCTATATAACTGAACCTCTCTCACTGATTCAACCTTGACGCCATTTTTTATCATTCATCATCTTCACCTCACTCTTCACCATTCCATTCCCTCTTCTCACTCTCTGCAACTACTCTCTGCAACTACTCTCTGCAACTTCTCCCTCCATCACCATTCTTCACACCACCTCCTACCTTCACTACCTTCTCCATCTCCGCTCTCAATTCTCTCTGAAGACTTCACCCTCACCTCACCATACGCACATCTTCAGAGGACTTTTGAGGTTCACCATTAGAACCTCAACAAGTTCGTGCTAAACCTCTCACGCTTACCCAAACAACAACACACGCAATCAAGAAAAACAGAGAAGAAGAAGAAGGATATCGAAGAAGAGGAATACACGGCGCAATAAACAAAAAGAGAGAGGAAGAGACTTGCTTACCTGAGTGTCACGGTGGTCGGGAATCTCCGCCACCGTACCGGAAGATTAGGTCGCCGCACAGGTATGTACGACACATTTTCTAACTCCTCTCTACGTGTTTTCATCCGACTAGAAGTCTTCTTGCTTCAATTTCTGAAAATCTTGCTTGAATCCGTGATAATTAGAACCTAGGGTTTCATAGTGGAGTTCGATCCGGCCAAGTGAAAAGTTTTTCGTGTAATCGGTTGATGGAATAGGTTTCGAAGCTTGGTTTTAGGTTAGATTGATGTTTAGGCTGCGTTGATGGAAGGGGATTGAGAACGGCGAGAGCGGCGGAGGATCTGCCAGAAATCTCTCCGGTGAAGGAAGGGGCTCGAGAGTGAGAAGAGAAAATGTGAAGAGTCACACTCTTGACTCTGAAATCTCTTACACGTGAAACGCACCGTTCCGTCCCATTTTTCTTTTTTTTACTTCGTTATTCTTTTTTTTAATTGATTTTGTTAATGAAATCTGAATAAAAATCACCTTTGGGTCCTCCAACGATGGGCCTGCGCCACATTGCTAATCTTACCACCACTTTCAACAATTCACCCCCCGATCCGCATAGTTTCACATTAGATTTAGGCTCTTTTTCACATAGTTTTCCCATTATTTTTTAGGTTCTAAAATCAATAAAACTTTTTAACATTTTGTTAGATTTTTAGACTTTGACATAAAAACCTCATAAAAAATACAATAAAAAATATTAGCTTCTTAATTAGGTTTTAGGCTAGTTTAATTTTGACTCTTAAATGATTTCTTCTTCATAAAAAAAAACCATAAAAATAATAGTACTTTTAATTCACCTTTGTGCTATATTTTTGACTTGTTCGATTTCATGCTTTTATCCTATTTTCAATATTCTACTTAGTGCCTTATTTTCATGCTTCTTTTAAACCCTAACCTTAGGTAGAAACCATGATAACATTAGGTAGAAATTCCCATTCATATTAGGCTAGTTTACTTAGGCTAGTTTCTTTTTCCTTTACAACCATAAAACACTCTAAAAATATTCAAATAATTTCCCATAAAAAACACCAAGAAAACTCATAAAAAATGACTAATAAATACTTTGACTAATAAAAAAGGGAATGGAAGCTTGTAACTTCCCTTGCTTAAGGGATGTTCGAGTGCTTGGAGCTCCCTTGCTTAAGGGTTCCATTCAGGCGTAAGTTCCCAACCTTTAAAAAACACAAACCAAAGAGCAACTCGAGTTTCCCTTGCTTAAGGGATTTCCTCGAAACGCTCAAACTCTCTCTCTCTCTTCTCTCGCTTTCTTAAGGGCACCGTTATTTCCGCTCCATTGCATCCTAGGCTGTCCCCTCGTGCAAGAGCGCGAACGTTAACGCCGCCCAACTAAAAAACACAAAAACAAACAGAAACTTTGGAGCCGAACTACGGCGCTCTGATTCCTGAAAAGGATACGTAGGCATCAAGTCGCGGGGCTTGAACGAGCACACTTGTAAATATTTCTTTCTTTTCCCCGTATCTCTTTTGTATTCAGTCGCATATAGACATAGACATAGTACACACCCTTTAGATAGAAACAAACATAGGTGGATACCATCGAGTACGATGGGCGTGAGGGGTGCTAGTACCTTCCCCTCGGGTAACCGACTCCCGTACCTTGATTCTCTAGTCGCAAGACCCTGTTCCTTCCTTTGTTAGGTTTTCTGATATTCCTTTCCCTTATGGGATAAATATATTGGTGGCGACTCTGTTCATTTTTCGCGAGCGTGCGACAGATAGCATTCCGCTCTTCACTAATCGTTGGACGTCATTCTTGAAAGGGAAACAGTTCTCAGTATTGTGACCTGGTGCCCCCTGATGATAGGGACAAGATTGGTCAGCCTTATACCATGGTGAGGAACTGTTTGTAGGATTTGGAGGACTCCTTGTCTGAATGAGTCCTTTTGCCAGTAATGTTGGAAACAACTCCGCATACGGCATTGGTATTGGGTCAAAGGCAGGATACCTTGGAGCCCGATTGTTGTAATTTGGAGGTCGAACCTGCTGCTGAGGTTGCTGCGACCTTTGTTGAATTTGTTGTTGCGAAACCTGAGGTTGATGAGCTGGCGCTGAGTTAACAACCGGAGTTATTGCTGCAACTTGAGGTTGAAATTTCTTCTTGATTTTGTGCAAGACATTGCTGACATCTTGATCCTTTTTCTTCTGGAAAGAACTTCCATACTTCCTTGGACCAATAGAAGATTTTGGTTCTTTGTTCAAGCGTCCTTCTCGAACTGCTTCTTCTAAACGTACACCCATGTTTACCATCTCGGTAAAGTCACTTGGTGCACTTGCAACCATTCGTCCGTAGTAAAATGGACTCAAAGTTTTGAGATAGATTTTTGTCATTTCTTTCTCTTCAAGTGGTGGACAGATTTGAGCAGCAACTTCACGCCATCTCTGAGCGTATTCCTTGAAGTTTTCTCTATCCTTTTGAGTCATGGCCCGGAGTTGATCTCTGTCGGGAGCCATATCCAGATTGTACTTATACTGTTTGACGAAGGCCTCTCCGAGGTCTCGAAAAGTACGAATCTCTGAACTGTCCAAGTTCATGTACCATTTGAGTGCAGCACCAGTCAGGCTATCTTGAAAATAATGAATGAGTAACTGTTGATTATCAGTCTGAGTTGACATTCTTCGAGCGTACATTACGAGGTGACTTTGTGGGCATGAATTCCCTTTGTACTTCTCGAAATCTGGTACTTTGAATTTGTGAGGAATCTTAACATTTGGAACCAGACAGAGGTTTGCAGCATTCTTTCCAAATAGATCTTGTCCTCGAAGAGTCTTGAGTTCCTTCTGCATTTGCAGAAACTGTTCCTGGAACTCGTCCAATCTTTCATACACGCAGCGTCCTTACTAGGAGCGTGATGATATACTTGTCCTCCCTGGGGAGGAAAAGTATGCATAATGGGCTGTGGAGAAGCCATGACAGCAGATCTTGGAATCTCAGCATTCTGTTGTGTGAAACCCATTGCCGTTGCTCTTGGAACTTCAATTTCCAGAGGTTTGTAACCCTCCGGCGGTTGTATCTCCATTGTAGCTCTTGGAACTTCAGAAACTGGGGGTATGTACCCTTCTGGAATAAAGTTATACGGCATGCCCCACGGTCGGTTGGGTGGCATGGTATACTGAGGAATAGGAGTAGAAACAATCTCGGAAACCACAGTCCTTTGCGGTTCTTCTGGCGTTGGTCGATTCTGTGCAACTACCAGGGCTTCTACCATACTATTGAGTCTTTCAATAGCATCTTTGAGAGTATTAACCTCTTCTCTGAGTTCTCCATTCTCTTGCTCAAAGTCTTCCATTCTTTTCTTGCGACTTGAACGAGTGTTGTATGGATGAGACAGCTTGAAAGTCTTGGTTCACCTCCTTCTCCTGCTCTCTTTCTGGAGAAAGGAAAGTGACTATTAGATCCGCGACAATTCTCGTGTCAGTGCGTACGACTAAAGCGATGTATGATATGCAATTAAGTTAATATTTTTCAAGGAAACACCATAATTACGTTATGAAACATCAAACTTTTATTAATTAAGCGAAAACGCCGTTTTTTCCACACTTTGAAAAGGAAATACAGAGAAACTGAGAGAAAGGACTCTAAAACTTTGACGAAGAGCCGACTTCACGTTCTAACATCTTCTTCTGTTTCTTGAGCTGAGCGTTCTCTGACGTGAGCTGATCGATGATCCAGGAAGCAGGAGGGATATGATGAGAAAGTGACGTTTGTGACACTTGTCGATCGAGCACTTCAAGTAACTCATCCTTCCTTCTTAGGATGTTATGAATCTCAACGTTTTCTGTGTTGACGATTCGATACTTGTTCCTCCAAGCATTCCTTTCTTGGCATACCTTGTTTAATGCCGCTTGTAATTTTTCAACATCAGTGGAGAAAAGGTAAATTGGTTCCCTTAGGGGAATAGGTTCTTGATGTTGATATGGCATCCTGAGCTTGAATGCTCTGACGCGTACCCATTGAAGGTAAGGATCCAGGGAGATGCAAAGATGTTTTCCTAACAATCTTCTCCCTTTGCTGTGAACAAGACGCCAGGCTTGGACAATTTCCTTCTTCAGCATGTTGCCATGATCGTCGGTGTTTTTGAAGAACAGACCCTCCAATTGGATGTTACTTGGTATATTTTTCATGGGATAGCCGTATTGACGACGGGCTAAAGCTGGATTGTAACTGATTCCTCCCTTAGTTCCAATAAGGGGTATGTTGGGAAAACTTCCGCAACTGAAGATGATCTTGGTTTCGTCGTTGTCAGGACTACACTAATCAATGTATGTATGAGTGAGGGACATGATTTTCTGTGACCAGTAAAGGCCATCCCTCATATTCCAGAAAGTGCTAGACTTTGGCAGGTGCGAAACGAACCATTCGTATAACAACGGTACGCAGCATGTGATTAATCCTCCTCGCTGCAGGTTTCTTGAATGCACAGAGTGATAAGTATCCGCAAGCAAGGTTGGAACTGGATTTCCAATTAAGAAGATCTTAATTGCGTTGATGTTGACGAAATCGTTAATGTTAGGGAACAAAAACAATCTGTAGATAAGCAAAGCCAAGATTTCCTCAAAAGCGCCCATATCTTGGATGCTGACGAAGTACCGAGCTTGATCAAACAAGAATTTGGAGGGCAATCGTTGAATTCCTCCTCTACTCACCATATGAGTTCTGACGTCGACTACGTTCAAAGGAGTAGTTGCAGCAATGATGATGTCGTCAGGATTCTTTTCCAAACCGGAGTACGGATCTTGCGCGTACACGGGTATTCCAATCAGACGAGAGTACTCTTCCAACGTAGGCATGAGCTGATAATATGGAAAGGTGAAGCAGTGATACGTTGGATCGTAAAACTGTACCAAGGTGGGAAGGATCCCATCCACAATGTTGGTATTGAGCAAAGGCAGAAGTTTTCCATACTTCTCCTTGAAAGCCTGGGGGTTGACCACCAGTTTTCCGAGCTTTCCCAGTTCCTCGACCTGGGGAATCTTGAAGGTGTATTTCCTAGCTCTCTTTCTCCCATAATCCATGGTATAGATCCTTAAGTCCTTTCTCCGTTTCTCTCTTTCTATGAAGTTCAAAACGTTCGTTATTTAGTTTCCTTGAAAAATGACTCGAAAAAGACTCTTTTTGTTTTTAGTTGTTATTAATGAATGATGCATGAATGCATGAATGCACACACAAGAGTTTTAAACAAACATGGCGTTGAAGGGTATAGTAGTCATGAAGTCAAAACGCAAACCTCGCCCCAATGGTAAACTAAGGATAAGGATTTTTGTATCTGTAGAACGGGTTCTAGGGGTCTCAGAGTTTTTGCTCAACCTTAAAGATACGTTGATTGGTATCTATAAGAGAGTTTTCTCTGAGTGTAGTATCTGCGTGACAATTACTTCCGTAATCACCGCTCTACGTCCTAACAAAAGGCTTTAAGTGTGGTTAATGTGTTTCTAGGTCCTCCTGGTACAAATCAGTCTCGGAATGCATTGGCGCAGTTAATCACAACCAGCCAGGCAAATCCCAAGAGTAGAATTGGAAACCAAGATTAGAGGGTCTTCATCGGGAAGACATCCTCCATCCTATCTTATGTTGCACTCAAATCCGGGTATAGGATTTCTCACCACAAGGGGGAATCAAGCCCTTTCCCGATACAGAATAAACAAGAATAAACAAATATAAATGCAACAAACACATGATATGACACAGAGGTTAGGCAGGACCTCTCTTGTTTGAGGGGGAATTTGGCATCCCTAATTCCTCATTGGGGCTGGACCAGCAACAGGTCAACCATTGGTTTAGATGAAAAACCAAGGTTTTTAACACTTATATCCCCAGCAGAGTCGCCATTTTTCTGTGGTGTCGTTTTTTTCACCTCCCCGTTTCACTTGGGAGGACGGCACGCTAGACCCTTCACGCGAAATTTGGAAGGAGAATGCGCCCGTGGTGGGATGAATTTTATTTCAGTTCTTCCTACGATATCACACGAACTTTCTTATTTGTCCTACGAGTAGGAAAGGGGAAAAAAGATCTCAACTAAACCCTAGGAGTTTGCTAAGTGTGGGGATTCACCTAGACTAGAAATTCTGGAGTCCGGGAGGTCGGTTATACATAGGGAAGTGTTTAAGCACCCTACATTTCTGTAGTACTCTACAGGAACCTTCTCTGTGTCTAAATGTGTTTGTGCTGCTAATGATTATTGGGAAAGTTTCTCCTTTGTGTTAGGAGAAGGAATTGAATTGAATAAAAGAAAGACAGACAGACTGACTGACTATTTTTGGCATTTTATTAGCTCGCTGAGACTCCTTGTGAACCTCATGCCTACATATCCCTAATGGAAGTCAGAGCTTAATGTAGTTCGGGGAACTAACTGATTATTAATTATTTTTGGGTGCCTTGCTTGAAGCTCAAGGTTGAAGCTTTGAATTAAATCTCTGTTTACAGTAAAGAGACATGAAGTCATCTTTATAGAGAGATATTTCTACTATTCCACCACAAACATTAAAAGAGTGACAGAATAACTGAATTCATTTCATTCAAGAGGGGGACCTTACTTGTGTATGTGCAAGTATACCAGTCAAATGCCTCTTAAATGAAAGAAAGATGCTCATCCAAATTAGGGAAAGTTACCACATGTCTGGGTTTTACTGCCAGCTCATGCCTTTCAAAATCCTAAATGGGAGACTTGATTAAAATGTATTGTTTGTTTGTTTGAATGTGGTGAGATAGAGGAAATATCTCTCTATAGAGATAAGCTATGTCTATCTACTGTATAAAAGATTTGATTTTTAACTGGCTTGTATGAGGCCCAAGCTTGAGGCTTTTTGATTGATTAATTATTATTATGACTCTGGAAGAAAACTCCACTGGGGATTAATTACAAGGAGTTTTGGTGTTCTGTACAAAGCCCAGAATTGAGGCTGACTCTAACTAGGGAAAACATTATTTTCTGCCTCGTACAAAGCCCAAGGTTGTGGCGGACTCTTAAATAAACTGAGTATGGATGACTCTAATAGGGAAAAGATCCTAGATGTTAGGAATCTTTGACACATGAAATATGGTATATCTGCCTTGTACAAAGCCCAAGGTTGTGGCTACTGAACAATGAAGGACTCACTGGGGAGACTCTATTATCTGCCTTGTACAATGCCCAAGGTTGAGGCTGACTATTAACAGGGAGAGTTTTATTGTTTTGGTGCCTTGTATGAAGCCCAAGGTTGAGGCTAACTGTTTTTGTTGGATTTTGACTCTGCTGAAGGATTTAAAAGACTGATTTTTTTTGGAAGCTAACCCTTTCCAGGGGTTGTCTCAGCTGGTGAATTTATCTTTTTTAAGAATGAGGTTTTTTGGAAGCTAACCCTTTCCAGGGGTTTTAACTGCGGGAGAATTTATCTTTTGAAAAGAAAGATTTTTTGGAAGCTAACCCTTTCCAAGGGTTTTATTCTTTTAAACAGGTTTTTATTAATTGACTTTGGAGGCTAACCCTTTCCAGGGGTTTTGACTCTTTTGGGGAAATTATCTCCTAAGAGAAATGAATCTTTGTTTTTTGAAGAAGTGATTTTGGAGGCTAACCCTTTCCAGGGGTTTGACATTTTTTAGACAGATTTTGGAGGCTAACCCTTTCCAGGGGTTTTGTTAAAATGAAAGAATGTGTGGAGGCTAACCCTTTCCAGGGGTTTTTTTGTTAAAATGATGGCAGAAAGATTATCTACTGAGACTTCTTGTTTAAAGCCCAAGATGAAGGCTGACACTGACAGAGGATAAACAAAACATGGATCCTAGACTCTGCTAAGGAAGATTAATGAAGATAAGGGTGACAGAGACTGTCCATGCCTCTCTTTCCAAAAGGTGTACTCAATGTAAAATTGAGACAAACTTAGCTTGTTTAAAGTCTGGTTTAAATTGGAAGAAACTCACCAGGGTATGTTAAAAGGTGACTAAAGACCTGTTCCTATGTTTGTAAGAAACCTGATGGGTCCTTGTATACAAGCTCAAGAGGAAGCTGGAAATGCTTTTAAGAAGCCTGTGGGTCCTTGTACAAAGCCCAAGAGGAGGCTAATCGAGGGTCCTTGTTATTGCACAAGAGAAAGCTATGTAGTTTTGAACTTATTTTGGCTCTAAGCAAATGGGTAAGAGGTTTCACCGGGAATAATTCCTCTTTGGGTGGATGTGTCCTATTTTTTTGGATTCTAAGGTTTTTGCCAAGATGTTTCACCGGGAATAATTCATCTTGGGGGTTTGAACTACAGATCTCTAATTAGGAAAGAGCCTTCACCGGGAAGACATTTTCAATCCTAGGTCATATTCCTATAATATATATATAGTTTAACTGTCCTAGGGTTTATACTCAAACGTAGTTCTAAACTAATATATATGCACAGTTTATATTTGACAGTAATTTAAACAAAGACTGTAAATTGAAAGCTTGTAAAGCCTAACCTGGATGGAGTGGAGGCCATTGAAGAAGTATGTACAGAGCCTCAACAGTAATTGGTGGATAACAGTTGAATATATATATGATAAACAGTTAATGGTTTTTTTGAAAACAGAAGAAGTGAAGATGGACAAAGGTCACATAGGTATCTGAAGAGTTTCACCGGGAATAATGCCCTTCAAATACCAGAAGAATGTTTTGAAAACAGAAAGAAGATTTTGAAAATACAGTTTTGAAAACAAGCTAAGAAGAGAAGAAGGTGTTGGGACTTATACTCTATTAGAGGCCCAATTGAAAATGATTTACTGTTTATGAGAAACAGTTGAAAATGATTGAAATGATATAAGGTTTTGTTGTTTGAAAACCTTAATCGTCTGTTTAATCGGAGATTGAAAACAATTTTGCAAATTGACAAAAGTCAACTTAATTAAGGCAAAGATGAAATCTATACCTAATTAAGACCTAAATAAATAGGGTTTTATCATAAAATTATTCACAAAGTAATTAGGTTAAAACAAAATGAATATATATATTTTAAAGCATTTAAGAAAACATTTAAAACATACTATTTTAAACCTAATTAAAATACATGAAATAAATAATATTTTTATGATTTTTTTGGTTATTCATAATATAGGTATATTAAATAACAAGTGTGTGAAAAATGAAATGAAAATGAGTTAATTTGATAAGTGAATTAATTGTGTGAAGTTTGTGAGAAAAATGAAAGAAAATGGGTGTTAAAAAAATAGTTTGGCCCTTGGAGGATTTGAACCCACGCCCTCTAGGTCACACACTCAAAACAAACACCATTGAGCCAACGCGCGTGTGGTGATAGCAAACTGGCTTTAATGCAATTCATATATTTCTCAAGTGTATAGGAGCAAAAAGAAAATAAAATTAAAAGGTCTGAGGCGAGGGGGATTCGAACCCCAGACCTTGGGCATGAGGAGACTAAGAGCGCATGTGAGGCCACTAGGGCAAACGATGAATTCGTTTGTAAAACACAAACCATTCAAAATAAAATAAACTTGGCCCTCAGATTTGAAATTTGCGCGCCACCACCATTGTCATCTTCTTCCTCAAGCTCCAACAATTTGAATTTCTGAACTCTCTCAATTCTTAACCATTTGCAACGATATAAAGATCAAACTTGCTCTAAATTTACTCACGATCCTAGATATGTAACTATTATGAATTTATATTAACTACATCTACTGATTTATCTAAAATACGTGAAGAACCCTAAAATTTGGAATTCAAATTAAATGACTATACTGAAGCATAAATGACTGATGATAGAGGGTTTTTAATCCTCTTATGATGCTGAATAGAATGGTGTTGAGTTTTAGCCAGAAAGATACACAAATTAAAGAGGTGGAGTTGAGAAACTTACCTCTGAAAATGAAGGTCGTGAGGATGTTAGAGAGCACCTGGGCTTGTATGAATGATCCCAAAAGCTTCCTTCGGATTCAGTGATGCTAACTGAATGCCTATTGTAACTTCAATTCTCCTGAACTGCTCTATGGACCTCCCTCGATTTGAGCTTCAAGTGAACATGGAGGATGATGAATCTGCAGTTACAGACGAGCTGCGACCATCTGGATAGCTCCACTACCTCCTATGGAACGTGCCTGGATGCTTAACCTTGCTTGGAGCCTTCTGAATTGCTCTGTGGACCTCCAACTGCAACAGCTCCAAAGTGAGAGCAACAATGGCGTTCCTCCACTTACAGAAGTGATCCAAGTGCTTGGATCACCTCAAATGATCCCCCTTGAGATGTTAGAATGCTTACTTTCCAAAGATAAGCTCTGGTTTGAAGAAAACGATTCTTCTTGCCAAAGAACTTTGAAAAACAATAAGCATGAGAAGAGAAAGAGAAAGCAAGGAATATGGTTTCTTTGGTGTGTTTTTCTACTGAGGTATGCCCTCCTATTTATAGGCAAATGATTCAATACTGATTGAGAGAGTGAGCTTGCTTAGTGAAGTGAATTTGGTTTCTTAGCCATGAAGAAATTTCAAAGAATATCCAAGTGTGATCATTGCATTTTCGAGCCAGCTCCCTATCCTTTGATTCTATCTAATCTTAGGGAACATTTCAGATACAAAGTGAGCTCTAATTGGTTGGTGAGAAGATTCCTTGGGTGATTCATCAATTTGCCATAAATTCTCAAATGTAATCATTACATAATCACATGTTCTTGTTTTAGGAATCTTCCTCAATTATCATGGCATGGTGAAAATGAATGCATGGCATGTTTTCAGATGTGTTATGGGTCGTGTAGCATCCATAATTGAGGTCATGTGCACAAAATTGCAAAGTTCAAAAATGATGCATGACCTATAATTTCACTTCATGAGGCCAACTTTGAACAAGCATAACTCCTAGCTCAAAATGAATTTGGAGAAGGTTGAACACAATTTGGAAAGCCCTAAACATCTACTTCAAATCATTAGTTTGGAGTTTCTTCAGAATCCTTTGGCAAATTTGTGAAAAGTGAGGCCAAAGTTGGAAGAAAACTAGGTTAAAACACTTAGAAAATTTTCTAAGTGTTTATGACCTAAAACTTCAAAATTTCCAAAACTCTTAAATGATTGATCTTTTGAAAAAAAAAAGTTCCATTGTAAGATGTTGTTTTATTTTGCAAGATCTACAACTTTCATGTTGGAAGTTTTTTGAGTTGTGTAGGTGAAATTTTGAGTTCCCAAATGCCCTCAAAAACCCTAATTCCCGACTTTTTGCTCCTTGAAGATTCTTCTTGAATTTCTTTGGTCAAATGAATTTAATATCCATATATAGATGATATTGATCCTTGAAAGTCATGGTTTGACCAAAAATCTTAAAAGTCAAAGGTGATCCCATACAGTTGACTTTTTCCAGATAAAGTGAGATTTGGACTTTTGTGTAGAATCAAGATCTTCTCCTCAAATGAGTGATGTAAATGGGTTATATTGAGGTGGTAAAAGTTCTTGAATCATGTCTTGAGTTTTGGATCCATGCCCTGATTAAAAGTCAACTATCCTGGTGATTTAGGTTAAAAAACCCTAATTGTCGACCAGATGAAAATGATGACTGTAGACTTTGAATTGGGGTGTAATGTCCAGTGGATCTTGTTATATGAGCTATTTGAAGATGATTGATGCCTTTGAATGATCCCCTGGGGCTTTTTAGGGTTTCCCAAAGGTGATCCCTGATTTTAGTCCTTGATAGGCTTAAAAACCCTAGTCTGGTGACCTGAGTAAATCTGTATTCAGAGGACTGGGTGTCTAATCAATCATAGGTGAGAAAATGAAGCTTTTGAGTCCTATGATTATGTTAGAGACTAATCCTTTTACTGATTGATCCTTTGCCTGAGTTTTCTTGTCTTTGAACATCCTCGATTAAATGCCAGATGAAGAAGTGACTGTGCTGGGTAGTTGCTTTGACCTGATGAAAATCCTGAAGATATGTCATCTCAGGGGGGTCAAAAATTAGGGTATGACAGCTTGTACACATTATACTAACCAAACTACCAAAAATATTGCTTTGTTCCTTTTGTATGTTTGTGTTTTGTAGGTACCAAGCCAAAACATCCATTGAACAAGGCATTTCTGATAGGGGAAATCGATTTCCCTCTGGAGTAAATCGATTTCCATACTACATTTTCAGCCAGGATTTCACTTTGAGCAAGAGTAAATCGATTTCCCTCCTGGGTAAATCGACTTCATGCAAAAATAAACAATTCTCAAGCTTGGTGATATTTGTACTTTCATTTTTTGGGAGAATATTCTTGATCTGATAATTCTATACCTCATCATGATTAAATCCTATCATACACCCTCATATTATGACATGTGCACCACTTGATCATTTTTTGACACCAATCCGATTTATTTAATCTTTTTTATTATCACCAATATTCCACATTATTACCATAATTAATTTCCTTCATAAACCCCATTTTAATCCCATTTCTTTCCAATTAAGTTCAAATTAATATCCAAGGGACAATTACCAATTTGTCATTACCGTCACGTCAAATTCTATAAATAGAGGCCCTCTCTCATTCATTTCACAAGCTTTGGAGATCCAAAATCACTCTTGCAAATTCTATTTCCATCCATTCCCAAATCATTCAAAGCTCTTATTTCATAAAAAGTTAGTGAGATTCACATTCAATCTTACTAATCTTTGAGCTAAAACATCATCCAAAAACTTTTTCTTCATCCATTCTTGGTAGATCAAGGCTTGTTGGAGATTGTTCTTGAAGAAGTTGATTTTTATCGGTAATTTCTTGTTCCACTTCCATCCTTCAAGATGTGATCCCTTGTTGATTATATGTACTATACCTTCTGTATTACTTTGGTGCTATTTGTAGGTGATTTGATGGTATTTTTGTGCACAATTGTATCCAAGATCACAAGGTGTTCGGTTTAATGTTTAAACAAGTTTTCACCCTTTAGATGTTGTTTTTTCTAAAAAATGCACAAGGGAAGTCGATTTCCCTCTAGAGTAAATCGATTTCCTACTGTTTGTTTTGTGTAGTTTTTGAAAATGCAGCAGGTGAAATCGATTTCTCTATTGAGTAAATCGATTTCATGCTCACAAAATGTTGTTTTTTTTCTTCCTTTTTTTACTTGTTTTCAGTACTTCCTCTTCTCCTACTTCTTTCTTTTGATGAATGCTTTAATTTGCAAAGTTAAAGGTTTAATTCCTCTTCAAATTCAATGGACTTAGGGTGTTGATGAAATGGATAAAAAATCTTTAATTCAAATCAATCATAGAATGAATTAATTAATTCATTCTTGGTGCTTATGTTTAATGCTTTAATCCAAAATATTAAGTGATTGAACTTGAAGATGGAAGAAACCTTTAATGTGATTTTATCTTTTTCTTCATCTCTTTTATTTTGGTCGATAAAAATCTTCGATATCATTAGAACTCTTTTGAGTTCTCGATGAAGATTATAACTTTACCTATTTTATTTTTGTGCGGTATCGCTTTCGGAGAACAATCTATATATCGTTTAACTCACATGCATTAGCACTCAAATCGTTATTGGCCGGTCTCGTTGTAGGGTGACTTCTACATAAGTTACTTGGCGATTGCTTAGTATAGCGCTACATTTCTTATCCCGAATCGGAAAAAGATAAGAAAATGGCAGAGATTGTATGACAATTGGTTAAAGATTTTTAAAAACTTATCGTGTAGTTGGTTTGATTCTATTAATCTTCTGATGAGTTTTCATTGAATTTGAACCTGAGTTCATCATTCATTCACCATTAATCACCAATTACTAACAATTAAAAATTAACTATTAACTTTACTTTTATGCTCTTTATTATATTTCCTTTATTTTTATGCTTTATGCTTTTATTTTACCATTCCTCATTCATTATCATTTTTATTGTTATGCAATTTTCCTTTGTCCACTTGGACATATATTTATGTTTATGAAATTTTTTCCTTTGTCCATTTGGACATATGTTTATGCTTATAATATTTTCCTATTGTCCACTTGAGCCATACTTTATTTTATGTTTAAAACACTAATAATAAACTTGAATCCTTAAAAGACTTAATGTGGACTTCGACTTTGGTTATCATACCCTAAGCTTGGAGGATGGACTTTTGGACTTAGATTTAGGATATTGACCTTATCACTTTGGAGATTCATCTGATTTCTTGTTATTGTGATTATATTCTATTTTTGTGGAAGTCCTTGGAGTTTACTCCAAGGCATAGGGTTATTTCTCTTTGTGTATGCATGTGATTCTTTGAAAGTCCTTGATGGTTAATTCCAAGGTATTTTGATAAGGAATTCATCTGTACACAACCGTTACTGTGCCCAATTTTTATCAAGAGCTTATGATGTATTTTAAAGGCTGTGTGCAAGTTGCGATTGAAGATATCAAGTTCATATGGGTCCCCAGTTAATATTATGTTTTCTTGGTTATGGTAGTCCAAAGAATGGAAAATCTACATTGACTCTTTAATGTCAAGTGTAGGCTTCTTGTTTGTTTAGATAATTCTTTTCCTTAGGTTTTATTTTATGCTTTAGGATAGTCCTTTCATCTCCGCCCCCTTCTTAGATTTTCAAAATCTTCTCCATTTTTCAAAAACCTTCTCATGTTTGCAAACCTTTCTTTTTTATAAATATTTTCTTTAAAATATATTTTGCCCTTGTTGGAATTTCTTTCAATGTTTAGACATGATTAATTGTTTTGGTGAGATGTAAATTCCCAAAGGTCTTGATATTGATTGATATGATGGAACCTTTTCCACTTGAAGGAGTTAGTGGCATACTTGTTGATTTTATCCAACTTTGAGCCCTTCCTTCATTTTTGATGCAAAGGGTAAGTTTGTTCTCATGTTCAAGATAATTGGATGAGTATTCTCTTCTATGATGAAACTACATTAGCTATGACTTCTCCGTTACACCGAGGAGGTATGTAGGCACAAGACATAACATATTGCTGAGATTATTTTAGAAATCAAACAAAACCCTTTTCTTTTGCACACAATTTTGTTTTAACACATATTTTCAAAAAGGTTATTGTGGAGTACCATAGATATGAGGGATTCTAACACCTTCCCCTTTGTAAAATCAACACCCGTACCTAAGATCTCTTTTTGTTTGTTTTTGTTTTAAAAACTTTTTTGGATTTATTTGTCTCTTTTCCCATTTCCTTTGGAAACAATAAAGCGAGGTGGCGAATTTCACTAAAATAATGAGTCAACTTAACCCAATGGCTTCGATATCAAATTTTCCCCGCTAGAGAAAATTGGAGACTTCACCAAGGAGCCTTATCTAAGTGTGTTAAGCATATTTTTGTTTATCTGTGTATATTATTATTTGTATATATCATTGTATGCTTTGTCTGTTTGTTTGTTCTTTTTATTTTTGGTGCTTGGTGGTGCTTTTATGATGAGATAAGTCCTATATCTAAACTTGAGTGTACATTAAGATATGATGTGGTATAGTCATTTTGGCTTATGTGAAGTTAATCCTTAATGAGCTGACTTGAGACCCTCCACTCAGTGGAGAATGGCTTGGCTAGAGGTGATAGTGTTGAACGAGTCAACATGAAAGCATTGTTACTTTTAGTTGGGTCTGTAAAGCTGAGGAACTTAGAACCCCTTAACCCATCTTAGCCTTTTAGGACGTAGTACGAAGACTAGTTGGGTGTAGATCTAATTGGTTTTCACGCAATATTACACTCAGGTGTGTTTCTCTTGAGAATATTATTAGTTGGTGAATAATTGCTTAAACCGATAATATTCTAAAGATGGAATGCAGACCTCAGGAAATTTTTTAGATCCCGTTTTATTAGAATAAAAACACATTAGTACACACCTTGTGGTTCGGTAGACTCATGGCTCCATGCTTGTGATGTCGAACCTTTGAACCCTGATTGTATGATCTTGATTGTGGTTGTTGCATTAATACATTCATGTATCCATAACAAAAAGAAGATCCTTTCTATTTGAGTTTCAAGGAACTAATAATTTCTATTAGCAAACTCACAGATTTAAAGACCATGGAACCTGGAAGGAGAAGTACAGCTTGCCAGAGCCTAAGTTAGAAGAGTTAAGAAAGTTAGCCACTTTGGTTGTGGATAGTGATGGTTTTGCGAAGCGTCATGGATGACTTCTGTATATATTATCCACCAGAGTTGAAGAGGGACTTCTTAACACTATGGTCCAGTTTTATGATTCGGTCTACCGATGTTTCCCATTCCCCGAATACCAGTTGTTACCTACACTAGAGGAGTATGCTAATTTGGTTGGAATTCCTGTTTCCAATAAAATCCCGTTCAGTAGTTTGGAGGAAATTCCTTAGTCTATGCATATTGCAATGTCGTCACTCAAAGAAATCTGAGGTGGATACCAATGTCGTCACCATAGGATGCAACCTTAAGGGTTTTGATATTGAGGTTTTTGATAAGGACGGCTACTTATTTCGCTATTGCCGGTAGTATGGTTTCTTTTAAGAATATTATAGATTTATTGAATTATGGCTTGGTTCTATTCCATAACATTGACAATTTTGTTGATGTTAAAACTATTTGGATTTTCATGATCTAGAACCCTGTTCCTACTCTGCTAGGCGACACTTATCATTCCATTCACTCGAGGACTACTAAGCGCAAGGGGACTATTATATGTTGTGCATCTTTTTTGTATAGATGGTTTACTTCTCACCTTCCTAAGGCTCCTTCTTTCTGGGACAACAAAGAGTGTTTGAGGTGGTCTAAAAGGATTATGTCACTCACTAGTTATGATATTGTGTGGTATTCTGACGATTACTTCTACACTAAGTATGTTGATAGTTGTGGTGAGTTATCTAATGTACCCCTTCTTGGTATACAAGGACGAATCAACTACTACCATATTTTAGTTAGAAGGCAGATGGGGTATCCTTTGAATGACACACCTGGTAATCTCTAGGTAGAAGGATTCTTTTCATGAATGATAAAGATGAGAATGGAATGAGGAAGAGGATTGTTTATGCTTGGCACAATGTAGCAACCTGCCTAAAAATTAAAGCTTTGAGAGTCGCCACCTATTCTGAAGGGCGAATAGGAAACCCTACGCAGTATAGAGATCAGGGTAAGATACTATATTCAGGTCGAGGGAAGGTGTTAGGCACCCTCAACCCTTTCCTATTGGCTTTGAATCTAAGGTAAAGGTTTATAGCAAAATTACAGAGGTTAATAGCTAAGGAAATGAGAAGGGGAAAAATTGAGATTTTTGGGAAGGGGACTCGCCTTGTTGCCAAGTGCCTACGTATCTCCTTATGGAGAATCAGAGTCAACGTAGTTCGGGGACAAGGTTGTACGCCTTCGAATTGAATTGAGTGTATTTGAATTTAATTTGAAATGCGAAGTCCGAAGGTATTTTGAATTACCTTATCGTAGTTTGAACATCGCAGAATTGAAAAGATGAAAATCTGTAGTTACGTGGTTTAGTGTGTTTTAGATGTTTGGGCGTACAACCCTGATTTTAATTTGTTACCATTAACCGCAATGATCAATAGATTCGATCACCATAGTTAACAGATTAGAAGGTTTGCACCATTACCAATTCAAATCGATTGATTCGATTATCACTAATAACGAATTAATGTGTTTTATTATTTTTTATGCATTTTATTTTGTATTGTTACCCCTCATAATCAATTAACACGATTACAAATAATAACAAATTGATAAGGTATGCTAATCATCATAACCAATAAGATGGTTAAAACCATTTAGCAAAATAATATGTATTTTAATTTATAGGATTTGATTAATTAAATTAATCGATTATTAACCATCGCGACCAATAGATTTAGTCGGAACGAATAATAAATTGAATCCTAATATTTGGCCAAGGGCCAATGGGATCGGTCAAACCCTAATGTCTTGGTCCCAATCTTCTAGGGTCTTTTCTTGATTTATAATCTTTTATTGATTTATAATATTAATTAGAAGATTAAATTGAATTAAATCGAATAGTCGAATTAATCGAATGATCGGGAAGAATACTCAACCTTAGTTACCAACCTTAATTTAATTACATTATTAATTTGATTTAACAATTAAATCATATATAAATAAACATATATTGACTTAATTATACTATTAATTAATTAAATGAATAAAATAATTAAGAAGAACCTGGCTTTTATTAAGTGTGGGCAAGCTGAGAGTTCATAGTGTGCTCCTTCAGTTTTGATGCGTTGGATCTTGCTTGCTGAAGATCCAATGGCTGACCATGATAGTGTACGGTGCGCACTCATGCTTGAGAAGCGTTCGATTCGCCTGCCTGTTCTTGCTAGAAAATTGAAGAAAAATAAGTGAGGTTGCTGAGAATCGATCTCGCAACCTCTTGGATACAGGTCTCGCTACAAAGCCAACTGCGCTGCGTTCATGTGTTGTTAAAACTAAGACACCAGACCGTAATATATGAAAAAACGAGCCACAATTCAAAAAAACAAAACAGACGCGCTGTTGCATCTTCTTCTCCGCCGCGGCTGTACGCGAACCGCCATGGCCGTCCCTGCAATTTCGAACCCAAGCAAACATAATGAATAGATAAATTACAAGGACATGGCCCGACTTAAAATCGCCTTCCGAGTCCATTGGTATCGTCGGTTTTGTCCAATTTCATCTGCAAATCTAAATCCTAAAACACAGCTCAAGAAACCTGACAATGGTGTGTCTCTATACCTGTATCGAGAGCAATAAAGAGCAATTCTGGACGCGGCAATTGAGGGTGATGATGTCTCTAGCTTCGGAATGGTCTCAGGAATATGTTAGAATTCTTCAAACCCTTTGAATTGTCGTGAAATCTGGAATTCGAAGTGGAGTTTTTTTCTTAAAAATTTTGCGTTTTTGTTCGGCTCTGCACCGTATCCTTTTTATGAAAATAGGATTGGTAGTCCAAGCTGTTTTTTTTTTTTTGGTCCCCCCTTCGTTTGTTAGGAAAATATTTTCTTTTATATTGGTCAATTTAGGGTATTTCTATACCTAATGGGCCTATTGCCCAACTAAGTTAATGAATAATCATAATAATAATAATACTACTAATAAAATTAATAAAACCTAAAAATAAAAACCTAATAAAAATAATAATAATATTAATAAAAGCTAATTAAAAAAAAATCCTAATATTAACAACAATTAACAATGTTAAATACAAATAGTTAGTCATGTTAAAATAAATAATAATCAAAATGTTAGTAAAAACCCTGAAATACCCCCAAAAATGATAAAACCCTTGTGTTAATTGTGCCCAAGCGCTTGGGTCCCAAAATACCTGTTATCCACATCTCTATTCCAATTTATAGGAGAATGCTGCTTTGAATAGTCCCTTGAACCTTGAATTATTGAGGATGAAATGCGGAGGGCAAATTTTGGGGTATGACACACAACATCTGTAGGAAGGGTAAAGAAGAACTTGGAAAGAAGGATTGTGTAGCTAAAGAAGCATATGTGAAGTGGTAACTGATAGAGCAATTAAGTTGAGGATGCCATATACTTCATATCCTCAATTACTTAATACTTATGTTGATCCTGTTGATTCTGCTGTTCCTGTTACTCCTGTTGTTCCCATCACTCCTATCATTCCTGCAGAAGACTTGGAGAATCCTCAAGCTACTTATGACCAAATGTAATACGGTGGGAGTACTGACTTTTTGTTTTGTCATTTCGCAAAACATGTTGTGGTAAGCAAAAGTCGCCACCAACTTTTATTTTATCCAACTAGAAAAGGAAAAGAGAACATGAATGGCCTTTTTTAAAGATTTTGAGTTTGGGGGGTAGGTTATACAAAGGGAAGGTGTTTACACTCTTTGTATCCATGGTTATCCACGGGCTATTAATTACTTGTCTCACTTGTTTCTTTGAAATGTATGAAAGTGTAGTGTTTGTTTAGAAAAATAGTTTGTAAAAGAATTTAACTTTGTAATGATCCCTGTACGGATGTATACAAAGTGTTACCTTGAAAGATGTTTTGAAAATCGGGGTGTGAAAAGTATTTGAAGACATGAGTTGTTGTGAGCAAGAACTTAAGAGTTACCTGCCCTAAGTTATAAGGTGTTTTTTTGTTCTTAAAGTCCTTCCTTTAATGATAGTACTATCTATACCATTAGTGGGTCGGTAGTCCAGTGCATTGGATGTTAAGGGACATCGAAGGGTCATCGAATGGTCATAGAAGGCAACATGTAAGGATTTCTTAGCTTTTGAAGAGACTATCATCATTTTTGTAGGTAACTCGAGGGACGGTATCATTTTATCGTAGGAAACATCGAAGGGACTATGATCTTTATATCGAAGGGACTATGATGATATTATTCGAAGGCAACCTTGAAAAACATCCCAACGTTTGAGGGACTTGACCATATAATCGAAAGGCAAAGGAGAGAGGATACCTTAAAGGTGAGTGTGTGAGAAGTGTGTTGTATTCATATATTTTATGTTGATGTTAGTGAGCTAACGATTGATTTTATTCTTATCATACAATCCTATCAAGACATACACCTAAGCAATTATAGGTTGTAGAAAGTATAAGCAGAAATTGAAATCCTACACTATTACAAGGCTTCGGGATGGCAGGTACATAAACCAAAAAATGTAGCAAGAAAGTAAATGTGTGGAAGGGGAAATCCTAGTTACTATTAATCCCATGTACAGTTACATTTAAAAAAAAATATGCGAGAAGGAAACCTAATCAGCTATTACAACCTCTAAACAATTACATAATTAAAAACTAATTAAGTGCGCGAATAAAAAATCGAAGAATGGAGAAGAGGGTGAAGATGGAATGAAATTAGGGTTTTGGAAAAGAAATCTAAAAGGTTAAAGTTAAATAAAACCTAATTCTAAGTTAATTAACCTAATTAAATCCTAATAGAATTAATTATGTACAAATGTTAAATTTATTTATTTTAGTTAAAAAACCTAATGACTAAATTTATTGGATCCGAAAATGGTTAATTAAAAAATTGATATTGAGATACTAAATCAAATTTACTATTGTTTATGATTTTTTTATGGTTTTATGGTTATTAAAATAAAACTAAATCTAATTAAATTAAATAAATTAAATTAGTAAAAAAACATTAAGTGAAAGTTAAAACCTAATCCTACTTATCAGTTAATTAGTTAATTGAAATTAAGATTAAGTGGTAAAAGAAAAAGAAGAAAAAGAATGTAAATAAAGTGGAAACATGAGTAAGAAGAAAACTAGAAAAAAGATGTTGGAGCCTAGGTTCTTTGAGCTAATAGACACTCACGTGATGCCATATGTGCTGCAATGCCTTGATGTTAGTAAATCAGCAACCGATCAATAAATATTGAAAACACAATAAAAATGTTAAATTTAAACGAAAGTCAAAAGTTCCCCCGGTATTGTTCACACTCAGCCAATTAATATGGTGAACGAGGGGAGTGTGGTTGACTAGCGAATAACATAACGCCATGTGTGGTCAAACATTCCTTGTTACTTTTCAACATCTTTACCAAGATATTTGCTACGAATTAGCTTCGTTCTGGCTGCGAGTTTTGCTACGAAATTTCGTAGTTATTCCTGCACAAATTCAAACTCGAAAAACCCTTGTTAATTGAAATGGGAAAGTGCCCAGATCCCCTATTTATACCCTTGCAAACACGACGGTGTGATTTGTTTGCCCTGAAACCACCTGTAGCTATGCAAACGAAAGCAGTGAAGCCTGGAGCTCCAACAATAGCGATCTCTCATTCTTGCATCAAACCTTCAAAACAATGGTTCTAAACATATCCAAACATGATCATGAACATATATATGCACGCAAAAATCATTCAAACGGACTGAACATAAAGATTGAATTTGAAAAATAAGAACAAACCATAGTTACCTATGGATGACGATCTGGACGTTCTTAGGCTTGTAAGATGTATGGAATGAATTCCTGGGGACCTCATAAAGGTGATTAAATGCTTAGGATTGGTTGAAACTTGCTGAAAACAAATCTTGGTTGTGCTCTAGTTTGGAGTTTTTTGTGAGAGTTTTGTTAGGGTTCTTGAGCAAGGGTTTTTTCGTGTCCTACGGTCTGAGTGATGTGAGAATATATAGAGGGGAGAATTAGGATTGGAATGATGGAAAGAATCAATTGCTTTGTTTTAAAAAAATTGGATTTGATTCATCCACGAAATCTTTCTTTTTTGGTTCCATTCTATTTCCATGCCATTTCTCAAGTGTTATTGGCCCTTGGATTGATTGGAAATTTAATCAAGATATTTGGAAGTCAATTGCATGATTTTTTACCATTTAATTTTAATTTTATTTGATTTTATTTGAATTTAAATGATTAAATTCAACTAAAAATAAAATCATGAAATAAAGGATAATTGGTTAGTGGGCCTTTTGTAAGCTAATAATCACGTGGGAAGTTCAAAATTATAGGCCCGTTGCTTGAAAATCCAAAATTCCCCGCTTAGGGTTTTGTGCCTTTTCCAAATTTTACCCAACTTCTGAAAATCATAACTCACTCAATTTTTATCATATGAAAATGATCTTGTGCTTTTTAGAAAGCTCAAGATGTCCTCTTCAACCCACTTTGGAACATTATTTGCATTTGCATATCTTATCTTGGTGATATTGGTCCAGACAAAAAATGACTTTTTGCGGACTTTTAGAAGGACCTCTAATATTTTGGCTCCTGTCTTCCTAATGAAGAATTTTTGGCCAAGTCCTTAGTGAGCCAAAGTTGTAGGGATGTCGTATAGGATGTCGTGACATCTAATCTGACATTAAGAAAACAGACAAGGTAGGAATACATAACACAGTGCAGGAAATAAAGAACACAACAGAATTGTTCACCCAGTTTGGTTTAATCAACCTACTCTGGTGGCATACCAAGCCAAGGATGAAGTCCACAATTAGCAGTATCAATTCAGAGCTAAACTTCCAGTTTACAACTCCTCACTTAATCACTACCCAATGACCCCTCTACCTAGGTTCTCCCTAGATATGGAATATCTCCATTCCACTCCCAATCATAGCAATGATATCTAGCAGTCAACAACTCAGCCACTGCATCGATGGCCTAATTCCCAACAATATAAGAATACAAATAAACATAACTTAGAGTTGCTTCAAAGCTTCCTCCAAGAACACAACTCCACTCATTGCTTCATAACTTCTGAGTGAGTAAAACAAACCTCTTACCTATAGGCTTTGAGGCACAAATCAGTGACCTTCCCACAAACCGGGAGGTTCACCTACACGGATAACCCTAAAGATTAAATCTTATCAATACTTGGCTAGCTTCCTAAAATAGGTTACAAAGCTTTCTATTTATAACCTATTCCCAACTGGACTTGGACCTTCAATCACAACTTTATTTGCTGTTACAAATCAGCAGAATTCTTTTGCTAAAAGAAAAGTCTTTAATCATAAGTTTCCTAAATTGTCTCCATAATTAGAAACTATATAATCTTCAATATTCTGACTTGATTCTTTTGACCTTTAAATCGTATCAAACTGACATAACAAACTGTTGCCAAAATTTCTCCACAATATAAGCTCCGAGATATTATCCACAAATAACTCCAAGATATTCTCCATAAATATCTCCAAGATATTTACCACAAATATCTCCATAAATTATGCTCCAAATAACAACAATAAGTTGTTACACTTTTGCAACAGATTCTCCTATAAAATCTTTCTACCTTTAGTTTCCTAAATGTTCTCCTTAGATATAGCTCCACATAGGATTCAATGTTTTAGGAATATTCTATTTCTGTTATAAAAGAATCCAAACTGTCAGCTTAAATCCGATGTCACGACATCGTCTTCGACATGTTGTTCCATCTGTTGAAACATTTCAACACAACATGTTTTTCCATTAAATAGAACTACAACATGCTTTCTCTTACAAGTTATAATTCTATTCAACCTATTTCTGCTAAAGTAGTTTCACCAAACATGAAGCCAATTTGAAAACATCTACAATCTCCCCCTTTGGATTAATTTGGCTAGAACTAATTTACATAACATTTGTATTACAGAAGCATAAAAAATACAAGGGTTTAAACATTACAATTAAGTAGAAGCAATTTAGAAGTCTTCAGTAGTCACTGTGTATGATATTTAAAACTTTACAAGTGACAATCTTCATTCTTTTTTTATGATGTTGAAACATCATACTAGGACATCTCTCTGGCAGGTCCGATTCTAATGTTCTCTCTTTCTTTTAAGGATCCCACTGATAACACAAAGTTTCTCCCCCTTAAAAGTTGCTCTTCCGAGATAACATAACATAACGACTTCTCCCCCTTTTTAGCTATAATAAGACAAAGGCTTGTTGAAGGAGAACTCACTGTAGCACCGGAAACATAATATCACAAATATCATGATGCACATGAGGAAGAAAATACTAAATGCTCCCCCTAAAACTGAGAACTATGCTACGACACAAATTGACACAACATCCTCTTTTAGAGCATAAGAGGATATTCACTAACATAAATTTAAACACTTGGATTATCCATTTACAGACATAGAGAACCAGACCTCTATATTGGAGAACTCATAACACAAGACAGTCAGTGTTCATGACTCGAAACAAGACTCTACAAAACAACTGCAAAGAATGACCTCAGACTTAACAATGTCTGAACACTACCCTTATACCCTATGCTTGTCACAATTTGTCAAACATAACCTAGATTCTAGACTTTACTCATATCTGAGAGAAGGAAATGAGAGACTTAAACAAAGAAGAAAAGACAAAATGAAAACGAAAAGACTCTAGAAACCTGAGCAATTTAAATAACATACCTAGACTTTAACAAATTTCTTGGTCAAGAGATGTTATTTGAGAAAGAACTGCATCAGTTGGACTTGTGCAATGGTTGGAACATGCACTATATCAGAACAAGTGATACACACCATCAATGCATGTTTTTAGATGATAATACAAAGAATGATCCGTGCTGGTTTTCAAGTATAAAACATGTCTTGAGTTATGTTCTGACATCTTGAATGACATTGTTCTTCTGGCTTAAAGATTATTCTTTGAGAGACTTTTCATTTAATTAGAAGCAGAATAACATTGTCCTTGTTGATCTTCATACTCTCTTACTCCCCCTGAGATATACAAATTAAGGACAACTTTGATGTTCGTCCTTGAAGAACCCTTCATTTGGAATTGTCACAGTTTCCAAATTTAGAATCTTCAGTTTGCTTGCTACATAAGATTCAGATTGCCACACTCTGTAACTTGAAGTAGAAGAAACTATAATTGTATAACCATAAATCAATCTTCACCAGATAAGTCTAAACTTTATCTCTCTGGTTCCTTTAACAGTAGTGATGATTTATTTTCATGTAGATCTTTTTCCTTCATCACATACTACTTCTCTTCATACAAATTTTTAAAATATCCAGCTCCTATCAAGATATTTAACAAAATCAGTATGCTTCACCAGATACCATTGCCAAATTCCTGAATTATGTGAAGATGACAGGTAACACTAACCTTTAGTTCACACTGGTCCTTGAATACATAACTGGAAGGACTTCTCATCTAATAGGTACTAAGTCTCCCGTAAAAGTACTTATTAGTTACTAAGTAAGATTTACTACTCACAGTAGTTCATCTTGACTGATTTCTTCTAAGTCTTGCATCCAGGTTTATACTTAATAAGTACTAAGTCTCCCATCAAAGTACTTATCAGTTAGTCAGTTAGAATTTACTACTCACACTAGATCATTCTGACTGATTACCTCTTCAATTTCAAATATTTTCCTCTTGGCAAAACAAACAATAAAAAGAAACTGAAGATCTTGAGATGATGTTGTAACATTTGATATGACATCATCCTTCATGGTTCTTGGTTAACATCTCTAACCTCTAATTCATAGCACTTGGGGTGGAAACAATAGAGTGTAATTATCACCAACATCTAGACATATCAAGGAATACAATAGCCAGCATCTCAATAAGCTTTTCTTCAGGCCTCCATTCTGATTTTGAGATGATGGATGCCATGGTCTGTACCTATAGAGGAGATTCCCTCATTTAGGTTTTTGCAACAGACTTAGTTATAGCATAACACTAAATTAGTCAGATTCCTCTAAGCCATCTGACTTCGATGACTCCAAATAACACTAGCCTTTCTGGATAACTACTAGGGCAGTAAACATTCTTGACCATATTTCACTGTGGTTGAGACACAGTATTGAGCTCCAACAACTGCTCTATGGTTACGGATGAAAATACACATATCTAGTTCCTTTGATCAGAAGAAGATACCAGATATAAGCTCATCTTGATTTATACATAAAGGATCAGAAAATAATACCTTCATAAGTTTTCTTTGGCACTGAGATTTTACTTCTAACCTCCCATAAAATAGGTTTTGGAGTAGAAGCACATGTTGATCGTGTCGTGGTCAACTTATTATCAGATGTATATTCTTCCAGACTAGGAGTAGGTTCCAAACCAATGTTCTCACACTAAATTAGTTTAGCACAAGAACACCTGTTCTTCAGCTGGTATCTGCATACCAGTAATAATGTCCCAATGTCTGGTAGGACATTTGTTCTTCCTTTTAGGAACACACCAGCCTTGAAACTCTTTAAGGTTCACATCTGTAGACATATATGAATATCATTGATCAGTTGACATTCATCAGCTCTAAATCATGCCATTATGAGTGGACTTGAGAGATTACCCAAGTGTCTTTGACACTTTAATTATAGCTATAAGGTTATGCCATACATTTTGTTGAATATAAATAACCTTTGAATCTTTCTTATACAATTGGGGTTGCACATAGCCTATGCAGCGGAAAATAGCCATACTTCAACATAACTCACACAATGCTTACTCCAAATATTAGTTGTAAGCAAGACAACTAAGTATTGACTAAAACTCAACCCTGAATAATGCTTGCATCTGCACCAAGCAACAGACTAGACCTAACCAACATCAAATCCTGATCATAGTCCTTAATTACAGAGATTACCTTATCAGAATCTTAACTCCCGCATGAAGCTTTTGATAATACTCTTCTTTGTGTATAATGATTGAAAAATACAATCCAAAGTCTTCACTCCCGCATGAAGTTTCTGAATTTTATCTTGTCCAAGCATCATTATCTTCTTTCATCAAGAAGGTACATCGGCTATGGTCAAGTTGGTCTAGTTTTACACAAATAGGTCCATCCTCCACTTTAAGGGACCATACAATATGAACACTCCTTGTTCAAATAATCTTCTACCTTATACACAACCAGAAAGTATCCCTCATGGATCTCATCCAGAAATAGATAGGATGTCTGCTCTAATACCAATTGAAATTCTGGTAAGACAGAACTCAGATGTCATATAGGATGCCGTGACATCTGATATGACATTAAGAAAACAGACAAGGTAGGAATACATAACACAGTGCAAGAAATAAAGAACACAATAGAATTGTTCACCCAGTTCGGTTTAATCAACCTACTCTGGGGGCATACCAAGCCAAGGATGAAGTCCACTATTAGCAGTATCAACTCAGAGCTAAACTTCCGGTTTACAACTCCTCACTTAATCACTACCCAATGACCCCTCTACCTAGGTTCTCCCTAGATATGGAATATCTCCAGTCCACTCCCAATCACAGTAATGATGTCTAGCAGTCAACAACTTAGTCAATGCATCGACAACCTAATTACCATCATTCTAAGCATACAAATAAACATAACTTAGAGTTGCTTCAAAGCTTCCTCCAAGAACACAACTCCACTCATTGCTTCACAGCTTCTAAGTGCGTAAAACAAACTTCTTACCTATAGGCTTCGAGGCACAAATCCGTGACCTTCCCACAAACCGGGAGGTTCACCTACACGGCTAACCCTAATGATTACATCTTACCAATACTCAGCTAGCTTCCTAAAATAGGTTACAAAGATTTCTATTTATAACCTATTCCCAATTGGACTTGGGCCTTCAATCACAACTTTATTTGCTGTTATAAATCAGCAGAATTCTTCTGCTAAAAGAAAGGTCTTTAATCATAAGTTTCCTAAATTGCCTCCATAATTAGAAACTATATAATCTTCAATATTCTGACTTGATTCTTTTGACCTTTAAATCGTATCAAACTGACATAACAAACTGTTGCTAAAATTTCTCCACAATATAAGCTCCAAGATATTATCTACAAATATCTCCAAGATATTCTCCACAAATATCTCCAATATATTTACCACAAATATCTCCATAAAATATGCTCCAAATAACAACAATAAGTTGTTACACTTTTGCAACAAATTCTCCGATAAAATCTTTCCACATTTATTTTACTAAATGCTCTCCTTAGATATAGCTCCACATAGGATTCAATGTTTTAGGAATATTCTGTTTCTGTTATAACAGAATCGAAACTGTCAGCTTAAATCCGATGTCACGACATCGTCTTCGACATGTTGTTCCAGCTGTTGAAACATTTCAACACAACATGTTTTTCCATTAAATAGAACTTTAACCTGCTATCTCTTACAAGTTATAATTCTATTCAACCTATTGCTGCTAAATTAATTTTACCAAACATAAAGTCAATCTGAAAACGTCTACAAAGCTTAACTAAAAGAAACACGCCATCCAATATAATCATCAAGGTAAAGATAAGGTTCTGCCGAGAACAACACTTGTCACAAAAGGCCCAATCTAGGCGAAGCATTCAAAGCAACATTCAAACAAATATCAACGGATAGATTTCAACGGTAACATACCAAGCTTAGAGTATGTATCCAATATACATCTACATGAAGTGAGCATATGAGTATGCATCCAGAGTGAGCATCTGAGTATGCGTCCATGTATGGATATGAGTATGCATCCAGAGTGAGCATCAGAGTATGTATCCAGGATACATCTACATAGTGAATAAAAAGAAATATCTTAGGGGAAAATATGTAGTGAGAAACTGAGCATGAAAGTATGAAAGAAGAAATGTTAAAGTCATGCATCAGAAGTTACACAAGAGGCAACTTACACGAAGTGTATGATGAATTAAATGTTGAAATACACATCACATGCCTACAAGAAGAATCTCAGAAGATGTAGAAGAAGAAAACCTACTGTTAAGCAGTATCCTCCAATGGGGTTAGAAGTTATCCAAGAAATACTTGATCATGTGGATAAATGATCACATTGAAAGACAGAGGAAACAAAATACACTGAGTTCTTGCTCTTAGAGTGTTTCATGTTTACTAATGTCAATCAATATGTTATCAGCTGTAACAAGCTTCATGATCAGTATTCAAGAATAAGATGTAAATAAAATCATAAGCAATCAACAATGGAGTTGTTGCTCTAAATCAACTTCAGAAGATTTGAAGACAAAGATCAGCATGAAGAAGCACTTACCATTTGGAGCTGATGCTCATATTCCGCTTATCAACAGTCATGCAAGGATCTCATTCAGAAGTTGAAGACAAGAAGACTACAAGACATTCTGTTTCTTGTAATAATATGTAAAACACATAGAGTTGTTGCTCGTAGTGTGTTATAGCTTAGAAACTTCTGATAGATTGTTTAGGCTCCAGAAGTGACTTCTAGTAAGTGAGTTGTAAACATACGTATTGAGAATAGGAGACCATCTTCTTGAATAAGAAGCGCATCTGTAAATCTCTAGAAGATTCCTTAAGCGACCATTGTGGAAATCTCTTGGAGACCAAGTGAAGGTTAGGATTCTAGGAGTCAATCGATCTTATATCTCATGGAGATCACTGAACAATCCATTGCAGTCAGTCACAACAAGTAGTTGTGCAGGGAGTTAGTCACAACGTGTTGTTGTGTAGGGTTAGCCACTCGCGGGTAGTTTGTGTAGGGTTCTTGAGTTAATGGACGTTATATCTCGTGGAGATCATTGAACGGGTCATTGTCCAGATGGTTAGTCACAGCAGTTAGCTGTGCAAGATTGTTAGTCACGATGGAGGTTCGTGCAGTTGTAATCATGAATTAGTTATAGTGGATTAAGACCTCTGTTCAGAGGCAAATCACCTGAAGAATGTGGACTGGAGGTAGCCTTATTTTGAAGGTGAACCAGGATAAAAATAAACGTGTCTTTTACCTTCTGCACATGTCATTTTAACTCCAAACCTCAAAGCTTTAATTTGCAGAACTGTATTGATAAAGTCAGAAGTTCTGATATCCTTTAGAAGTTAAAATGAAACATCTAAATTGTTATGCTATTATTCTTCAGAATATGCTTCCGCTACGTAACTCAAAGCATATCCAATACATGAGATACAAGAAGAAAGAAAAGAATCTGAAAGAAAGGGAAATATGTATCTAGAAGAACACAATTAAATCCCCCTTTTCTTGTGTTTTTCTCCACCTTCAACTGGTATCAGAGCATGGCTCTGTATTGATCTCGAAATCAAACTGAGTTGAAGTTAAAGACAAATTCAACCACTCAGTATAATCAGAAGATGTTAAGGCAATGATATCAAGACTCTTTGTGCACATTATCAACAAATTATAAGAAGTTTTGTGGATCAACATCAAAAGTGTCACAAGATGCTCAAGACATCAGAAAAAGTAAAACATTTTCAAATGAAGACATTCAAAATCAGAAGATAAACAAGTGTAGCCGACTCAAAGCAAGGATAATCAAATCCATCCAGACTAATCAGATCGAGAGTGGAGACACAATATTTACTCTCTCTCATGAAAGACAGAAGAAAAAGTTATTTTCAATACGGTCAGATCTTTCTAAAACTTTCTGTTTTATAATTCTACTGACTTTAATATGAGCTTATTAATAATGTATAGAAATATTTTACACCTAGTTCTAGTTGCCACCTAGTCTATTATTTACGATATAAGTTGTCTACCCACTCTCCTCGATAACATAAATCAACCACCTCATTAACTCATCTGTCTCATAATTCGATTTGCTTAGAAATATAAGTTCCTAGATCACAACTCCTCAATAAACCTCTTATTTCTTAAGAATTCCTCCACTAACCTTTCTAGGAAAGCAAAAACTTCTTGAAGTTATCTAACAAAACCAAATTGAGGTATCATCTTTTGAAAACCTTTTTGCATATAGTCTTATGAATGCAGTCTATCATAAAAAATTGTTAAGATATCTCTCAATTTTGAAGAAACCCCTTTATGAGAATCTAGTTAAAGACTTCTGGAATCATGCATCTCTCATCCATGAAAATAACTCCATATCATCCTTTATCTTTGATATCCCAATCTCAATCAACTGTTTTTCTTTTGTTCTTGCAATTGGATGTGAGAACCAGGGTATCACCATTAAGTCCTGTAAGACTGAGTTCATAACACCTGATATATTACACCTCCTTCATAATGGTTCATCTTAATATAAGCCAACTAATCATCAGGATCTTTTGACCATTCCCAGGACTTGGTTTAAGCTTGTTTTGACAAATTTCCTTCCCATAAGTGAAATTCAAGACATTCTAACATATGGAGATCACACGTTCATTTATCTTTTGATGAATGATCTGTGTATAAATCTTCCACAAACCATGTTCCCTAATCTCTGATTCTATAAATAGTCTTAAGTCCTACATTCCTTACGGAAGAATTTTGTCAGAAATCTTCTTTCAGGAAGGAATCATGGATCTTATCAAAGATAGGATAACAAAATATTGATTATATAATTTTCCTGATAATATGTGTCATACCCCAAAATTTCCCCTCTTATATTCAATCAAAGGTTCCTCAATTGCCCAAGAGCACTCAGGTTTCTATCAGACAAAGCTTCTCCTAATCAAGGATCTCCAAAACAAGGGTTGGCATTTTATCAAAGGAGTTTGAATCTCTAAGGCCTCAAATGGACCTCAAGGTATCTCATATGTCTCAGAGCATCTCCAGGTCAATTTTCAAGCTTTGGATCACAAGATTGTTCAATCAATGGTTCAAATGATCAACAATCAACTATGTTGACCTAAAAGTCAACTATAGTCAAAATACAGTCAAACTTCAAGACTTTGGGTCAACATCAAGTATTTGAGGTTATATCCATCATTTGATCAAAGGATGATCATGATTCATTAATAAAAACTCAGAAATGAACAAAGTCAAAGGTTCAAATTAGGGTTTTTTAACTAGAACTCAACTGATCTTTGACTGGTCATAACTCTCACATGGTTTGTCAGAAATTGTCCAACCAAGGTCTTTTCTCATGGAAATTTCATCCTCTACAACTTTGATGTTGGTCCCAAGATCAATAAATGCACCATTTGGGAGATATGAACAAAAACATTACAAGTCCTTTTAAAAGTCAATCAAAAGTCATCTTTTTCAAATGAAGCATACATGAAGATGGAAAGCTCAATTGATATGAAACCAAAAGGGTCATTTAGAGGACTCTTTGAGCTTTCCAAAAAAATCTTAGATCATCTCTATATGATAAAAATTAACTGAGTTAGGATTGACAGAAGTTGGGTGAAATTTGGAAAAGGCATGAAAATCCAAGTGATTAAGTTCAAAGTTTTGAGTAATGGGCCTTAACATTTGTTTGGTCCACGTGATTTTGAGTCCAAAAGAGGCCCAATGGTCAATTTATATTATTATTATGATATTTATTTTATTTATATTTGATTTTTATCATTTAAAAGTCAAATAAAATCAAATAAAATTATAAAATAGTGAAATAAATTATGTGATTTATTTTTAATCATATAAAAGGTCCAAATATCAATATAAAGAAGACAAATTTTGTTTGGCATAGTTAGGGAGAGAGATTGATCCAAAAGAAGAAAGAATATGTGATTTTTTTTATCAAATTTCATATCTTCCCAATTATATGATTTCCTTCCTAAACTAATGACCTAATATTGTCCTTTATATAAACACAAAAATATTCAGTAGAGAGAGGACGAAAAATAGGGGAGAAGGATTAGGGTTTGAGTTATAAAAAAACAAGAAACTAGGGCAATTAGAAAAAGAAATTTGCAGCCAGTCTCAAGTGATTCCAGGTATTGGATCACCTTCCTGAGTAGTTCACGAGATCATTCCAATCATCATACACGTCCATCACTGCCTAGAACCTCTTCGTTCACCCTCATCCAAAGGTAAGTATTTTCAAACTTCGAATTCATCAATCCATGTGCTTATAACCTATTTATCATGCATAGTAGTGTTCAGGAACCCTAGTAAAGCATCTTTGGGCAGCTTTTGCATGTTTATTGTTTGAATTTTGCAGGTCACGAATCGGAACAATGGGAGAAGAAAAGACCTGCGGAAAATCCGCAGGTAAATCCACAGCTACATCCGTGGAAAATTCCGCAGGTAAGGTGAGGAAGATGATGAACAGTCCCCTGGGGACCATTTGACCATGCGTGCGTGTGTGTGATTGGTCGGTCCACAAGCTCCCTCTCTCTAGATGCGTGGCACAATCAGAATGGCCAGTCAGCTAGTCAGCATATTCTCTCCAATTGGTCTGTTCATGAGTCAGTGGGCCAGGTTTGACTGTGGTGTTTGATTTTCCATTCATGCACGCGTTTTTATATTTATTTATTGGAATGTGTTTATCTTCAGTGTCATAATTTAGTACAATTGGCATAGAGTGGAGACCAATGACTATGGTAACCTGGGTTCGAACCCAGTGGTTGGCATTTGTTTTTTGGTGTTTCTTTGTTTCCAGATTGATGCTCTCATCCTGGGGATGCTCACCATGCGCCCACAAAGAAAAACCATCAGATCTCAGCCAATGCTAATCCAACACTCTTGGGAGCGCAGGTGTACCGTGGATCTCACACACCAGCAGAATAGGATCAAAACCAGGTTTTATTATATTTTTTTATTTACTTTATTATTTAATTATTAGATTAAATGTTAATTAATTATGTTTAATTTAATTGATTTACTTAATTAGGCTAGTAACTAAGGTTTAGGATTATTTCCCGATTATTCGATTATTCCGATTAATTTATTTAATCAGTTTAACTGTTAAAAATCACAAAAACCCTGGAGAATTTATCAAGGTATTAGGGTTTGCCCAATCCCACTGGCCATTGGCCCAAGTATTAGGATTAGGATTCCCTGACCAACTCAGGTTTTTTAGCTAAACAATCTTAAAATTTTATTTATTATTCGCTTCGATTAAATTAATTGATCGCGGTGGGTAATAATCAATTATTCAATTAATTAAATATTAAATTCAAATAAGGCTTATTTTGCTAAAGGGTTTTAACCATTCTGTTGGTTACTATGATTAGCATATTTTTTATCAATTCATTATTATTTTTATTTAAATCTATTGACTACGAGGAGTAACGATTAATCAATTAAAATAATTAAAACACATCAATTTGCTAATAGTGATAATCAAATCTATCGGTTAAAATAGTTAGCAATTCCTATTAATCTGTTAATTATGGTGATTAAATCTATTAATTATCGCGATTAATAGAACAAATTAAAGTCAGGGTTGTACGTTATATTTAAACACTTTTCATCCTCAAACTACGAATTTCAAAACTTCGATAAGGCAATTCAAAATGCCTTCATACATTCATATTAATTCTAAGGCGTAAAACCCTTCCCCGAACTACGTAGACTCTGATCCTCCATAAGGAGGTACGTAGGCCCTTGGCAACAAGGCGAGTCCCTTTCCCCAAAATTGTTAGAACTAGAATTGTTCTGATCAATATTCTTAGTTTTGATGATATGAATTTTGTATAAGACAATGTGGTAATCTAATCATATGCATTTCCATTTCGGGAAATATATAAAGAGTATGCACAATTAAGCGCAAGAAGCACTGACTCAGAAGGTTCGAGTATGCAACATCAGAACATGCTCTCGCAAGACATCAGAAGATGGTCAAGCAGAATCAAACATGGTCTATTGAAGCATCAGAAGAACTAGAGTTCAGAAGCATAAGCACTGAAGTTCTTATGGTATCACGCTAGAAGCACTTCAAAGTTAGAAGACAAGAAGATGCTCTGCACCAAGCTGTTTGACTTTGATTAATTCAAACGTTGTATCTACAAAGATCAGATCAAAA
This sequence comes from Vicia villosa, assembly GCF_029867415.1. Lineage (NCBI taxonomy): Eukaryota > Viridiplantae > Streptophyta > Magnoliopsida > Fabales > Fabaceae > Vicia > Vicia villosa. Next base: position 101,818,580 of record NC_081183.1, read on the forward strand.
GAAAGTACAAGATGACAGGCTACGCTAACTGACAAAAGGAACGTTAGAAGCTATTAAAGGCAAAGTCAGTTAAAGCAGGAAAAGCAAGGCTCGAGGTAGTTGACAAAATAGTGAAACATTAAATGCAATGATGTACGGATCACACAACACATTAAATGCTCCCAACGGTCATCTTCTCAAAACGCCTATAAATAGAAGTTCTGATGAGAAGCTGAATACACAACTCTTGTGCAAAAATACAGAAACGGTGTCAAATTCAAAAGCTCTCAAACTTCATCTTCAACCTCACTTCATTTGTAATATCTTAGTGAGATTTAAGCTTAGAACTTAAGAGAAATATCACAGTTGTGATTATAGTTTATTAAGAAGCATTGTAATACTCTTGTAAGAATTTGTTTTACATTAACTTGTAAAAGGTTCCTAGAGTTATCAAGGTGTGATCAAAATACTCTAGAAGACTTAGAGGGTATTTAAGTGGAAAACCATTGTAATCAAGGTTGATTAGTGGATTAAATCCTCAGGTGAGGTAAATCACTCTAAGGGGGTGGACTGGAGTAGTTTCGTTAACAACGAACCATGATAAAAATCATTGTGCAATTGTTTTTATCTTAAGAGTTTTTAAAGTCACACTTAATCAAACCCCCCCTTTTCTAAGTGTTTTTCTATCCTTCAATTGGCATCAGAGCGCTGGTTCTAAGGTGCAAACACTTAACCGTGTTAGAAAAGATTCAGGAAGAGAAAAACACTAAGTCAAGATGGTTGAAACTCCACCACCTACATCTACATCTGGCTCTGCTGAACAATACAATGGAAATGGTAACAATGGCTACACTAGACCACCAGTATTCAATTGTGAAAACTTTTAATATTGGAAAGATAAACTCGAAAGTTACTTTCTTGGATTAGATGGTGACTTATGGGATCTTCTGGTGGATGGTTACGAACATCTTGTGAAAGCTAGTGGAGTAAAGCTGACAAGACAAGAAATGAGTGATGATCAAAAGAAGCAATTCAAAAATCATCACAAGTCAAGGACTGTTTTGCTGAATGCTATCTCTCACGCTGAATAGGAGAAGATATCTAACAAGGAAACTGCCCATGACATATATGAATCATTGAAAATGACTCATGAAGGAAATGCCCAAGTCAAGGAGACTAAAGCTCTTGCTTTAATCCAGAAATATGAAGCCTTCAAGATAGAGGATGATGAAAACATTGAAATAATGTTCTCAAGATTTCAAACTCTAACTGTTGGATTAAGAGTTCTTGACAAGGGATACACAAAGGCTGATCATGTCAAGAAGATCATCAGAAGCTTGCCAAGAAGATGGGGTCCGATGGTGACTGCATTCAAAATTTCCAAGAACCCGAATGAAGTCTCTCTTGAAGAGTTGATCGGTGCTCTGAGGAGTCATGAAATTGAGCTAGATGCTAATGAACCTCAGAAGAGAGGTAAGTCTATTGCGTTAAAATCTAATTATAAAAAATGTACTAACACTTTTCAAGCTGAAGAAGAAGATTCGGAAGAATCAGAATCAGAAGAAGAAGATGATGAACTGTCCATGATCTCCAGAAGGGTAAACCAACTCCGGAAGAGCAAGCATATGAAGTTCAAGAACTTCAAAAGTTCTAAGAAGCTTGAAAAAGGAGAATCTTCTGGAAGTAGAAGATATGACAAGAAGAAGGTCACTTGCTTTGAGTGCAAGGAGCCAGGACATTACAAGAGTGAATCAGAAGAAGTTTCATAAGAAGAAAGGTCTAATGGCAACTTGGGATGATTCAAATTCATCAGAATCAGAATCAGACTCTGAAGGCGAGCAGGCAAACATTGCACTGATGGCCACAGTTAATGATGGATCAAAATCTACATCCGACTCAGATTCTGAAGAGGTGTTTTCTGAACTATCTAGAGAAGAGTTAGTTTCCAGTTTGATAGAACTTTTGGAACTCAAGGCTCATCTTAATATCGAATACAAAAAGCTGAAAAAGCTACTTGTATCTGAAACTAAGAAGCTAGAAGTAGAAAATTCTGAACTGAAGGAAAAAGTTTTAAAATTATCCAAAGATGTTGGATCTCCTTCTGACTAAGAAAAGTCTATTCCTAGTCTGAACCATATTCTTAAAGAATATGACTTGAGCTTTAGGAAGTTCTTATATAGAGGTATTGGAAGAAGTCAACTTGCCTCTATGATATATGTTGTTAGTTGAAACAAGAGAGTTGACATAGGCTATGAGGGTGTTACCCCATACAAACTTGAACCTGTAGATGATATGAAAATCACATACAAGCCATTGTATGATCAGTTCAAGTATGGCCACTCCCATGATATTAAGCTCATCTCACATGCTAAAAGCTTTCACGTTACACACACTAAGAAGCATGTGACACAAAATAGAAAATATCATGTTGCTTAACCTAAGGAATATCATGTTGTACCTCATATTAATTATAATGCTAAACCCAAGTTCAATCAGAACTTGAGGAGAACTAACAAGAAAGGACCCAAGAAAATGTGGGTACCTAAGGAGAAGATAATTTTTGTTGCAGATATCCTTGGCAGCAAAGAAGACAAAGCAAAACATGTCATGGTACCTGGACTTTGGGTGGTCGCGGCACATGATGGGAAGAAGGTCTATGTTCCAAGACCTGGTGCTTAAATCTTCTGGAGAAGTTAAGTTTGGAGAAGATCAGAAGGGCAAGATAATTGGCTCAGGAACCATAAGTACTGGTAACTCTCCTTCTATAACTAATGTACTTCTGGTAGATGGATTAGCTCATAACTTATTGTCTATAAGTCAATTAAGTGACAATGGTTATGACATAATCTTTGATCAAAAGTCTTGTAAGGCTGTAAGTCAGAAGGATGGCTCAATCCTATTTATTGGCAAGAGAAAGAACAACATTTACAAGATTGATCTTCAGGATCTTAAGAATCAGAAGGTAACTTGTCTTATATCTGTTAGCGAAGAGCAATGGGTCTGGCACAGAAGATTAGGCCATAATAGTTTGAGAAATATTTCTCAGATTAATAAACTAAATCTGGTCAAAGGACTCCTTAATCCGAAATACAAATCAGATGCTCTTTGCAAAGCATGTCAAAAAGGGAAGTTTTCCAAACCCGCATTCAAGTCTAAGAATGTTATCTCTTTCTCTAGGCCGCTAGAACTTCTGCACATTGATCTGTTTGGCCCAGTCAAAACAGCATCTATCAGAGGGAAGAAATATGGATTAGTCATCGTAAATGATTATAGTCGATGGACATGGGTAAAGTTCTTAAAACACAAGGATGAGTATCATTCGGTGTTCTTTGAATTCTGCACTTAGATCCAATCTGAGAAAGAGTGTAAAATCATAAAGGTTAGAATACGCCTTCTCAACTATTATAAAGTTAAACACCCTAGACCCCTTGCTAACCTCTCTCTCATCTCTCGCTTCACTTTTTTCTCATTAACCTTGGTCTTAATCATCTCTCCTGAAATCTCTCCATGGACTTCCAACCCCGTCTCACCATCAACAAAGAACAATACATAGCTCTAGCCTAAAGAAATTATCACCTCATGGAAATTTTGGAAAAACAAGGATGGTTTGATTATGTTGTTCTTCTTCGCGGACCAGTCCTTAAAAATTTCATAAAAACCTTCTGGGTGGAAGCATTCGTCAGTGAAGACAACCGTAGTATTAAATATAAAATCTACGGCATCCCATTTATCATCACGGAAGAATACATCCCTGAAACGATTGGATATGAACCCAACCCCTCTGCCATAATTCTTGTTGGCTTTGATCGCTGGAATGCAAATCACACAATGGGCAGGAATATCAGACACATTATCAATAATGCAGAACTTCTGACGCCTTTCAAACAAGTCTTGTTTAGGTTTATTCTGTCTAACATAACACCTAGAGGAAACTTTCATCAACTCCTATCAAACAGAGATCGTTTTCTCATACATCGACTCGAAAATGGTCGTCCACTTGATCTACCCAAAATCATCCTCTACCACCACAAAGAATATCTCACTGCTTTTGGATGTGGCCAAAGTACTCACATTCCATATGGGAGAATTCTATCCGCTCTGTTTGGATTTGTTGAATTAGTTCAGATTATTCGCAATTCAGAGTATGAGGATAATGATGACATTCTCATGGAAGAAGAGTGTGAACCAGTCTTTGCTTAGATTTCCATAGATTTCTCTATTTTAGTTTTTGGTTAAGTTATTATCTGCCTTGATCTATTATTGAAAAGTTGTGTTTCTGTCTAACTATTGTTTATTTAAAAATAAAAAATAAAATGCCTGAACCTTGAAAAATAAACAAATAAAAGTAAAGTTAATAGGTATACTCCTAAAAGAAGGAGATGAAAATAGTTATTCTAGAATTATAACATGTTCTGATATAACTTAAAACGTTCTTAATACAAATGAAAACTCTAAGTTATGTACCAGAAGTATTTGCATTGAATATAGGAAAATTTAAAAGAAAAATTACTCTGTTCACAACTTCCAAGATGATGCGCGCATTAATAGCTAAAATATCTACAAATATTCTAAAGAAACAGACTGAAGATATTATTTCAGGGGGAGCCTTAAATCAGATAATTAATTCATAAGGATGTCCAATTCAGGGGGAGAAATTATTTCTAAGTCTGATAAATCTCATCCAACCCCCCTTTAAAAGCTTTTTGATGATAACAAAAAGGGGGAGAAAGAATACATAAATTTTGATGAATAAATCGGTTGCTTTATTGAACATGAAAAATGAGATGAAATTTACCTGCTTTATTATTATCCTCTCATAAAATTGTTCCATCAAAATACATAGTTTTTTTTCATCATCAAAAAGGGGGAGATTGGTAGAAGAAGATTTAGAAAAAGATTACATCGACTACATCAGAAACTGGCTCAGATATGAAAAAATACATGAAGAACTAAACATTCAGAAGATTAACTAAAGCCGAGTGTGGTGGTCGTTTTCTTTACCTACCCGTTTCACTTGGGAGGACGGCACGCTAAACCCTTCACGCGAAATTTGGAAGGAGAATGCGCCCGTGGTGGGATGAATTTTATTTCAGTTCTTCCTACGATATCACACGAACTTTCTTATTTGTCCTACGAGTAGGAAAGGGGAAAAAAGATCTCAACTAAACGCTAGGAGTTTGCTAAGTGTTGGGATTTCACCTAGACTAGAAATTCTGGAGTCCGGGAGGTCGGTTATACATAGGGAAGTGTTTAAACACCCTACATATCTGTAGTACTCTACAGGAACCTTCTCTGTGTCATTGTGATTGTGTTTGCTGCTAATGATTGGGAAAGTTTCTCCTTTGTATTAGGAGAAGGAATTGAATTGATTTGAAAAGACAGACAGATAGACAGACTGACTATTTTTTGGTATTTTATTAGCTCGCTGAGATTCCTTGTGAACCTCATGCCTACATATCCCTAGTGGAAGTCAGAGCTTAATGTAGTTCGGGGAACTAACTAGGGAAATTACTTATTTTTGGTGCCTTGCTTGAAGCTCAAGGTTGAAGCTTGAGTTAAATCTCTGTTTACAGTAAAGAGACATGAAATCATCTCTACAGAGAGGTATTTGTACTATTCTACCACAAACATTTAAAGGAGTGACAGAATAACTGAATTCATTTCATTCAAGAGGGGGACCTTACTTGTGTATGTGCAAGTATACCAGTCAAATGCCTCTTAAATGAAATAAAGATGCTCATCCAAATTAGGGAAAGTTACCACATGTCTGGGTTTTACTGCCAGCTCATGCCTTTCAAAATCCTAAATGGGAGACTTGATTAAAATTGAAATGAAATGTAATGTTTGTTTGAATGTGGTAGAGTAGTAAAAATATCTCTCTATAGAGATAAGCTATGTCTATCTACTGTATAAAAGATTTGACTTTAGCTGGCTTGTATGAGGCCCAAGCTTGAGGCTTTTTGATTGATTAATTAATATATTGACTCTGGGAGATGACTCCACTGGGGATTAATTACAGGGTATTTTTTGTGTTCTGTACAAAGCCCAGAATTGAGGCTGACTCTACTTAGGGAGACTCTATTTATGTGCCTTGTACAAAGCCCAAGGTTGTGGCTAACTGTTGAGGATAATTGAATGAATGACTCTATTTTATGTGCCTTGTACAAAGCCCGAGGTTGTGGCTGACTCTAGCTAGGAAAAACATTATTTTCTGCCTTGTACAAAGCCCAAGGTTGTGGCAGACTCTTAAATAAACTGAGTATGGATGACTCTATGGGGAAAAGATCCTAGGTGTTAGGAATCTTTGACACATGAAAATATGGTTTATCTGCCTTGTACAAAGCCCAAGGTTGTGGCTACTGAGTGATGAAGAACTCACTGGGGAGACTCTATTATCTGCCTTGTACAATGCCCAAGGTTGAGGCTGACTCTTGACAGGGGAGTTTTATTGTTTGGGTGCCTTGTATGAAGCCCAAGGTTGAGGCTAACTGTTTTTGTTGGTTTTGACTCTACTTAGGAGATTTTATTTATTGAAAGACTGTTTTTCTTTGGAAGCTAACCCTTTCCAGGGATTTTGACTCAGCTGGAGAAATTATTTGGTAAAAGACTGACTTTATCATGTTTTTTTGGAGGCTGACCCTTTCCAGGGGTTTTGACTCTTTTGGGGAAATTATCTCCTAAGAGAAATGAATCTTTATTTTTTTGACATTTAATAATTGACTTTGGAGGCTAACCCTTTCCAGGGGTTTTTATTAAAAATGAAAGAATGTGTGGAAGCTAACCCTTTCCAGGGATTTTGTTGAAATGGAGGTTGATTTTAATTGACTTTGGAGGCTAACCCTTTCCAGGGATTTATTAACATGAAGGAATGTGTGAAAGCTAACCCTTTCCAGGGATTTTGTTAAAAAATGAAAGAATGTGTGGAAGCTAACCCTTTCCAGGGATTTTGTTAACATGAATGGCAGAAAGATTATCTAATGGAGACTTCTTGTTTAAAGCCCAAGATGAAGGCTGACACATGCTGAGGAGAAGATAAACATAGATCCTAGACTCTGCTAAGGAAGATTGATGAAGATAAGGGTGACAGAGACTGTCCATGTCTCTCATTCCAAAAATGTACTCAATGTAGAATTGAGACAAACTTAGCTTGTTTAAAGTATGGTTTAAATTGGAAGAAACTCACCAGGGTAGGCTAAAAGGTGACTAAAGACCTGTTCCTATGTTTATAAGAAACCTGATGGGTCCTTGTATACAAGCTCAAGAGGAAGCTGGAAATGCTTTTAAGAAGCCTGTGGGTCCTTGTACAAAGCCCAACAGGAGGCTAATCGAGGGTCCTTGTTATAGCACAAGAGAAAGCTATGTGGTTTTGAACTTATTTTGGCTCTAAGCAAATGGGTAAGAGGTTTCACCGGGAATAATTCCTCTTTGGGTGGATGTGTCCTATTATTTGGATTCTAAGGTTTTTACCAAGATGTTTCACCGGGAATAATTCATCTTGGGGGTTTGAACTACAGATCTCTAATTAGGAAAGAGCCTTCACCGGGAAGACATTCTCAATCCTAGGTCATATTCCTATAATATATATATATATATATATATATATATATATATATATATATATATATATATATAGTTTAACTGTCCTAGGGTTTATACTCAAACGTAGTTCTAAACTAATATATGCACAGTTTATATTTGACAGTAATTTAAATAAAGACTGTAAATTGAAAGCTTGTAAAGCCTAACCTGGATGGAGTGGAGGCCATTGAAGAAGTATGTACAGAGCCTCAATAGTAATTTTGTTGTTTTGTTGATAACAGTTGAGTATATATAATAAACAGTTAATGGTTTTTGAAAACAGAAGAAGTGAAGATGGACAAAGGTCACATAGGTATCTGAAGAGTTTCACCGGGAATAATGCCCTTCAAATACCAGAAGAATGTTTTGAAAACAAAAAGAAGATTTTGAAAATACAGTTTTGAAAACAAGCTAAGAAGAGAAGGTTTTTGGGACTTACACTCTATTAGAGGCCCAGTACTTTACAGTACTGGTGTAAAAGCAATTTGAAAATGATTTTGAATGATACAAGGTTTTGTTGTTTGAAAACCTTAATCATTTGACTTATTCGGAGATTGAAAACAGTTTTGAAAATTGACAAAAGTCAACTTAATTAAGGTAAAAATAAAGACTTTTTAACTAATTAAGACCTAAACAATTAGGGTTTTATCATAAAATTATTTACAAAGTGATTAGGTTAAAATAAAGTGACAATATATATTTAAAGTATTTAAGAAAACACTTAAAAACATACTATTTTAAACCTAATTAAAATTCAAGAAATAAATAATATTTTTATGATTTTTTTTGACTATTCACAAAATAGATATATTAAATAATAGGTGTATGAAAAATGAAGTGAAAATGATTTAATTTGATAGGTGAATTAATTGTGTGAACTTGTGAAGAAAATAGGTGTGACAAGTGATAAAAAATTAGGAATGTCTCCACCAAGGCTTGAACTCACGCCCTTTAGGTCACATACCCAAAACCAAACCACTGGGCCAGCGCGCGCATGGTGATAGTGATACACATCCAACACATTATATTTTCAGATAAACGTGTAAATCATGAAAAAAATAAAAGGAATAAAAAGTATGGGGCGAGGGGGATTCGAACCCCAGACTTGAGGCATGAGGAGACTAAGAGCGCATGTGAGGCCACTAGGGCAAACGATGTATTCGTTTAAAACACGCTTTCAGTTAAATATATTTTAAACCCTCCCCTGAGAACTCAAAAATGGCGCCACCCACCATCTTCATCTTCAACCTCAAGCTCTTCAAATTTGAACTTCTGAACTTACTCGTTTCTCAACCAAACGTGATGATGTAAAGATGAATTTCACTCCAAATTTCCTCACGAATCTAAATATGTAACTAAAATCTATTTATATTAACTACATCTAACTAATTTACCAGAAATCGTGAAGAACCCTAAATTTTAAAAAATTAAATTAAATGACTATACTGAAAGATAAATGAATGATGATAGAGGGTTTTCAATCCTCTGATGATGCTGAACAAGATAGAATCGAGCTTTATCACAAAGAGTGCTTAAATTAAAGAGGTGAGGTTCAGAAACTTACCTCTGAAAATGGAGGTCGTGAGGATGATAGAGAGCACCTGGGCTTGAATGAATGATCTCAATAGCTTCCCTGAGACTCAATGATGCTAACTGAATGCTTATTGGAGCTTGAGTCCTCCTGAATTGCTCTATGGACCTCCCTCGATTTCAGCTTCAAGTGAACATGGAGGTTGTTGAATTTGGAGTTACAGATGAGCTGCAGCCATCTGGTTAGCTTCACTATGACCTGAGGAGTGTGCCTGGATGATTGGCTTGGCTTGAAACCTCCTGAATTACTCTATGGACCTCCAACTGCAAGTGCTCCAAATGAGAGGTGGAGATGATGATTCTCCACGCCCAGCAGTGTTCCAGAGGTTTGGATCACCTCCAAATGCCTCCCTCAATGTGTTTGAATACTTATTTTCAAAGAGAGAGCTTTGGTTTGAAGAATCCGAGTCTTCTTGCCAAAGGACCTTTGAAAAACTAAGTATGAAGAAAGAAAAGAGAAAGCAAGAATTCTGTTGCTTTGGTGTGTTTTTTGAATGAGAATGAGGCCTCTATTTATAGGCAATTGGTTCAGTACTGATTGAGAGAGTGAGCTTGCTTAGTGGGAGAGTTTTGGTTTCTTAGCCATGAAGAAATTCAAAGAATATCCCAAGTGCAATGATGAGAATTTTGATTCCATTTGATCAATCCCCTAGCCCTCGATTTTGCTTGATCTTAGGGGACAATTCTGAGCCAGAAATAAGCTCTAATTGGTTGGTGAGAAGATTCCTTGGGTGATTCATCAATTTGCCATAAATTCACAAATGTAATCATTACATAATCACATGTTCTTGTTTTTAGAATCTTCTTCAATTCTTATGGCATGGTGAAAATGAATGCATGGCATTGTTTCAGATATGTTATGGGTCGTGTAGCATCCATAATTGAGGTCATGTGCACAAAATTCCAAAGTTCCAAAATGATGCATGACCTATAATTTCACTTCATGAGGCCAACTTTGAACAAGCATAACTCTTAGCTCAAATTGAATTTGGAGAAGGTTGAACACAATTTGGAAAGCCCTAAACATCTACTTCAAATCATTAGTTTATGTCTTCTTCAGAATCATTTGGGAAATTTGTGAAAAATGAGCCCAAAGTTGGATGAAAACTAGGTTAAAACACTTGGAAAATTTTCTAAGTGTTTATGACCTAAAACTTCAAAATTTTCAAAACCCTTAAATGGTTGATCTTTTGAAAAAAGTTCTTATGTGAGATGTTGTTTCATTTTGCAAGATCTACAACTTTCATGTTGGAAGTTTTTTGAGTTGTGTAGGTGAAATTTTGAGTTCTCACCATGCCCTCAAAAACCCTAATTCCCGACTTTTTGCTCCTTGATGAATTTCTTTGAATTTCTTTGGTCAAATGACTTTGACATCCATATATTGATGATATTGATCTTTTAAAGTCATTTTTTGACCAAAAACCTTAAAAGTCAATGATGATCCCACACAGTTGACTTTTCCTGTCAAAGTGAATTTTTGGGCTTTTGTGTAGAAACAAGATCTTTTCCTCAAATGAATGATGTAAATGGATTATATTGAGGTAGTAGAGATTCTTGAATCATGTCTTGAGTTTTGGATCCATGCCTTGATTAAAAGTCAACTATCTTGGTGAATTAGGTCAAAAACCCTAATTGTCGACTAGAGGACAATGATGAGTGTAGACTTTGAATTGAGGTGTAATGTCCAGTGGATCTTGTCATAAGAGTTATTTGAAGATGATTAATGTCTTTGAATGGTTTCCTGGGGCTTTTTAGGGTTTCCCAAAGGTGATCCCTGATTTTAGTCCTTGATAGGCTCCAAACCCTAGTCTGTTGATCTGAGTAATCCTGTACTTAGATGACTGGGTGTCTTAATCAATCATAGGTGTAATAATGAGGCTTTTGAGTCTCATGATTGTGTTAGAGACTAATCCCTCTATTGATCGATCCTTTGCCTGAGTTTTCTTGTCTTTGAACACCCTCGATTGAATGCCAGACTGCCCTGGGTACTTACTTTGACTTGATGAAAAATCCTGAAGATATGTCATCTCAGGGGGGTCAAAAATTAGGGTATGACAGATGCCCCTATTTAAGTTTCTTTTATCTGGAGGGAGAGAGATTGAGATCTCGATTTCTCCTGCGTAAAAGAGACTTAAATATCAAAGAATGCCCGAATTTTGGGCGCTCCTGAGATGATAAAATCTTTGCATGATTTGATCCCGTTGTCGCACTTGGCGGGGGATGAGGAGACAAACTCCTGCAGAAATACTTGATGTGGATTCTGGTGAATGGATGGCAATGTAGGATGCGCAATCCATCTTCTTTAACTAAGTGTTGATACTTAGAAAAAGGTAAACAACCTCCCCCTTGTTTCGGATGTCCATATCTCGAAACTGGTCTTAGTTGTGTTTGGACAATATCTCAGATAAAGAGAAAATTTCCAACGGTTTGTTTCCTCATCAAACTTCTTACCAGCACTTTGAGGTAAGATACCATTTGACGGTAAATAAAGAAACTTCAAAGGTTTGTTTCCTCATCAAACTTCTCATCAGCACTTGGAGATGAGATACCATTTGATGGTAATAAAGAAACTTCAAAGGTTGTTTCCTCATCAAACTTCTTACCAGCACTTGGAGGTAAGGTACCATTTGATGGTAATAAAGAAATTTCAAAGGTTGTTTCCTCATCAAACTTCTTACCAGCACTTGGAGGTAAGATACCATTTGATGGTAATAAAGAAACTTCAAGGGTTTGTTTCCTCATCAAACTTCTCATCAGCACTCGGAGATGAGATACCATTTGATGGTAATAAAGAAACTTCAAGGTTTGTTTCCTCATCAAACTTCTCATCAGCACTTGGAGATAAGATACCATTTGACGGTAATAAAGAAACTTCAAAGGTTTGTTTCCTCATCAAACTTCTTACCAGCACTTGGAGGTAAGATACCATTTGATGGTAATAAAGAAACTTCAAGGTTTGTTTCCTCATCAAACTTCTCATCAGCACTTGGAGATGAGATACCATTTGACGGTAATAAAGAAACATCACCATCTTCCCTTTTGACTTGGCATCTTTGAAAGATTGTCATATGGGCCCATGCTCTTTTGAGGGGCTAATGACTTTGTTTGAAGGCGGACGAACTGTTTTCGGGGTGGAAACTGCCATTCGTCGACTGGTGCCTGGGGAATCAACAAACTGTTTTCCTAAGGGGAAAACTACCATTTATCGACTCTGTGGGGAACTAAGCATCCCTGAAACAGACAAATTGTTTGAAGAAACTGCCATTTGTCGATCTCTTGAGTATTTAACAGACAAACTGTCTTTCCTTGGGGAAAGACTACCATTTGTTGACTCCGCTGGGGATCATGAACTATCTTCTGGACGAAGACTACCATTCACTGATTCTGCTGGGGAATCATTTGTCGATCTGCTGGGAGATTCTGAATTTTTCTTTGACAAGAAGTGGCACCTCTTGACCTTGCTGGGGAAATACCAAACCTGTAGGGAATTCCAAAATGCGAAGCAGACTATCTTATCTGAAGAAGACTGTTGAATGTCGCTCTGCAGGAGAGTCTCGGCTGAGGAATTCCAAAAGTGAACAAACTATCTCCTTGAGGGAGACTACCATTTGTTGACTTGCTTGGTGAGATCCTTGTGTATGAACTGTCGTTTCGAAGGAAAAAGTTTCTCCGGAACTCGCAGGGGAAACTTGAGTTCATGCCTCAATGACTTAGGCATTCACAGGATCAAAGCCTGACTCGGCTATGCAATTATGATGTAATGTATGCATTATGACAATGATAAAATGTAAAGTGAATGTGAATAGAATTGTCGCGGATGTAAAATCCTAAGATACGACTTGAATTCTTGTTGATCAGAAGATGTCCTCTTCTTGTAGTTCGAACTCTCTTGGGAATATCTGGTTATCAGTTGTCCGCTGTCCGAAGTAAGTAATATGAATTGAAGTGAAGATCCGTCATCGGGAGATGTTCGCAAAGCGACCTCATGGGGAAATCTTGGTTCCCGGAGTCTCAACCGTTCTCGGAGCAACTATTTGCATTCTTCCTATTGTTTGTAAACCTTAGAAAGAAATTTAACCTTTATTTTTGCAAGTAAATTCATTTTATTTTATGAAAACATTTGTTTCAAGAAAATGACTGTTTAAATTTAAAATGCATTCCAAGAAACTGAATAAGACTAGATTGCAAAGGAAAAGCACAAGGCTCAAATTATTATATATGGAATGGTAATCAGCCAAATGCTTGATTCCATGGAGTATTTACAAAGTTGGAAATTGGTAATTTTCGGGAAGAGGGCTACGATGAAACGTGACGACCGTTATCTTTCCCTTCCACTCCGAGTTGCGCTGTATTCGTGCTTCGTAGAAGATGACCTACTGCTGATGAATACTCCGCTATGGATTTTGAATGATCAAGTTTGTCCTGAACACAGTTACTTGCCATATATCCCTAACTTTTGCGTAAACTACCCCTTTCGGGTTTTAAGTCTACCGGGATTGATTAATATATATTTTTTTTTTATGTCTCTAATTTTTGCCTGAATCGCCCTTTCGGGTTTTCGATTCACCGAGACGCTCTTTTTTGCCTAAGTCGCTCTTTGCGAGTTTTCAACTTAGCGAGCTGTTCTTTTAATTATTTAGGCGAAGTATTTCTTGACTGCGTCGACGTTCACAGGACGGGTGAATTCTTCTCCATCCATAGTTGTGAGTATTAAGGCTCCTCCTGAGAAAGCTCTCTTGACCACGTAGGGGCCGTCATAATTGGGAGTCCATTTCCCTCTCGAATATGTGAGAAAAGATTGAATCTTTTTTAGTACAAGGTCGCCTTCTTTGATTGTGCGAGGTCGAACCTTTTTGTCGAAAGCTTTCTTCATTCTTTGTTGATATAGCTGTCAGTGGCATAAAGCTGTCATGCGCTTTTCTTTGATTAAGTTCAATTCATCGAATCTGCTTTGGCACCACTCGGCTTCTGTTAATTTTGCCTCCATCAAAACTCTCATTGATGGGATTTCAACCTCTATAGGTAGGACTGCCATCATGCCATATACAAGGGAGAAAGGAGTTGCTCCAGTCGAAGTACGTACTGATGTACGGTAACCATGAAGAGCATACGGGAGCATTTCATGCCAATCTTTGTAAGTGATGACCATCTTCTGAATGATTTTCTTGATGTTTTTGTTAGCTGCTTCTACAGCTCCATTCATCTTTGGTCTGTAAGGAGATGAGTTGTGATGCTCAATCTTGAATTCTTCACAAAGCTCCTTCATCATTTTGTTATTCAAATTTGACCCATTGTCAGTGATTCTCTTGCTAGGAATGCCGTAGCGACAGATGATGTGATTCTTGATAAACCTGACGACAACTTGTCTTGTAACGTTTGCATATGAAGCTGCTTCAACCCATTTGGTGAAATAGTCTATGGCTACCAAGATGAAGCGATGTCCGTTGGACGCTTTTGGTTCGATCATTCCAATCATGTCGATTCCCCACATGGAGAAAGGCCAAGGGGAAGAGAGTATGTTGAGAAGAGATGGTGGCACATGAATTCTATCGGCGTAGATCTGGCATTTGTGACACCTCTTTGCGTACTGGTAGCAATCTGACTCCATTGTCAGCCAATAATATCCTGCTCTCAGTATTTTCCTTGTCATGGTGTGTCCATTGGTGTGAGTACCAAAGGAACCTTCATGTATTTCTCTCATGAGTATTTCTGCTTCTTTTCTGTCAACGCATCTGAGCAGAACCATGTCGAAGTTTCTCTTGTACAGAACATCTTCATTCAGGAAGAATCTACAAGCTAACTTTCTCAAAGTCTTTCTATCTTTCTTTGATGCCCCAAGAGGGTACTCTTGCTTTTGAAGAAAGTTCTTGATGTCGTGATACCACGGGTTGTCGTCGATGATTGCTTCTACTGTGAAAACATGAGCGGGCCTATCCAGGCGCATAACATCGATCCGAGGAACGTCATTCCAATGATTTATCCTAATCATGGAAGAGAGTGTGGCTAATGCATCAGCCAAGTTATTTTCTTCACGAGGAATGTGATGAAAATCTACCATATCGAAGAATGGTAATAATCTTCTCGCGTAGTCTTTGTAAGGAATTAGCCCTGGTTGGCGTGTTTCCCATTCTCCTTTGATTTGATTGATGACCAAAGCAGAATCTCCATATACATCCAAGTGTTTGATTCTTAGATCCATGGCTTCTTCGAGACCTATGATGCAAGCTTCATATTCGGCCTCATTGTTTTTTGCATTTGAAAGTTAATCTGGCAGTAAATGGAATATGGGTACCCTGAGGTGTAACAATGATTGCCCCAATTCCTCGTCCATAAGCATTGACAGCTTCGTCAAAGATTAAGCCCCACTGGGATCCTATCTCAGGTCCTTCATCTGGTAGTGGCTCGTCGTAATCTTTCATCTTGAGGTACATGACGTCTTCGTCCGGAAAGTCGAAACTGGTTGATTCATGATCATTGAGTGGGTGGTGAGCCAGGTGCTCAGCTAGAATGCTTCCTTTCACGGCTTTCTGTGCGTGATACTCAATGTCATATTCTGATATCTGCCAACGGGCAATTCTCCCGGTTAAAGCAGGCTTCTCAAAGATGTACTTGATTGGATCCATATGAGAGATCAAACAAGTAGTATGTCGAATCATGTACTGGCGGAGACGCTTGGCAGCCCAGGCCAAAGCACAACACGTCTTCTCGAGCATGGAATAGCGGGATTCACAGTCAGTGAATTTCTTGCTTAGATAGTAAATGGCATGCTCTTTTCTCTTCGTCTCGTCTTGCTGTCCAAGGACACAACCCATGGAATCTTCTAAGACGGTTAAGTACATTATCAAAGGTCTTCCTTCCACTGGAGGAGATAAGATGGGTGGTTCGAGCAGATATTCCTTAATGCTGTCGAACGCTTTCTGACAATCGTCTGTCCAGACGCAACTTTGATTTTTCCGTAGAAGTTTGAAAATAGGAGCGCAAGTTGCAGTCATGAGATATATGAATCTCGAGATGTAATTCAGACGTCCAATAAATCCTCTAACTTGTTTCTCGGTTCTGGGTGAAGGCATTTCTTGAATTGCCTTGACTTTGTCTCGATCTACTTCAATTCCTCGTTTGCTGACAATGAAACCAAGGAGTTTTCCTGAGTAGACACCAAAGGTGCACTTGTTGGGATTCGGGCGAAGCTGAAACTTCCGTAAGCGTTGAAATAACTTTGTCAGATTCTGTATGTGATCTTCTTCATTTTCTGATTTGGCAATCATGTCGTCCACATAGACTTCCACTTCCTTATGCATCATGTCGTGGAAAAGTGTAGTCATGGCCCTTTGATAAGTTGCCCCTGCGTTCTTCAGTCCAAAAGGCATAACTCGATAGCAGAACGTGCCCCAGGGGGTGATGAAAGCTGTTTTTTCCAAGTCTTCAGGTGCCATTTTGATTTGGTTATATCCTGAAAATCTGTCCATGAATGAGAAAACTTTGGATTTTGCTGTACTGTCTACCAACATATCAATATGTGGTAAAGGAAAATCATCCTTAGGGCTAGCTTTGTTCAAATCTCTGTAGTCGACGCACATGCGGACTTTTCCGTCTTTCTTAGGAACGGGAACAATGTTAGCTAACCACTGAGGGTATTCTGAAGTGACGAGGAAACCTGCGTTGATCTGCTTTTGAACTTCCTCTTTGATTTTCATGGCCATCTCCGGATGAGTTCTTCTTAATTTTTGCTTAACCGGAGGGCATTCTGCTTTTAATGGCAAGTGATGCTCCACTATACTGGTATCCAACCCTGGCATATCTTGATAAGACCAAGCGAAGACATCTGAGAATTCTTTGAGCAGCTGTATCAAACTCTCTCTGATCTCTGAACTGAGCGAAGCTCCAATCTTAACCTCTTTTCTGTTTCCATCGGAACCAAGGTTAATGATCTCTAGAGGCTCATTATATGGCTGAATGGCCTCTTCCTTTTGTTGAAGTAACCGTGAAATTTCCTTTGATATTTCTTCGTCTTCTTCTTCCTCTGCCTCGAATACAGGAAACTCAAAGCTTGGAGAAGTCATACGGTCGCACGTTTCAACGAGGTATTTTATGATTAATCTGCATATGTGTGATAAGTTTTATTTAGACAACGAGGGAAGACTCGGTGTATGCAGTTAATGGAATATTTGATGTTTTTTAAGGGTGTTTTTTTTTTTTAGGATTACCAATTTCCGAAAAAAGAAAAGGGAAAACTAAACGAAGGAACAGAATGACCTTTTTATTTATTGACAGTCATTTTTTGAAACAAAGACCTTATAAAACAAAACTCTATTGCTTTGGGCGAAGCAAAGAGGGACATTTTCCTAAGAAATAGTAAAATGCAAAGCCCTATGAAACATCTCTTCACCCTGGGCTATGGTGAGAGGACAAAATAACGGTGAATGTTCCTACTTAGGAGTGCGAACAACAGTTGAAACTTCAACAGCTGTCAAGTAGTGGCGAACCCCATTGTGCACTAAGTAATCTGGAACCTTAGGCTTAAGCTGGCCTGTGGTAGGTCTTGATTTACCAACCACTGTCTTTGCAACACTCAGACGATCTTCTTCTACTTCAGCAGACTGAGCTGTGTGAGCATACCCATTTCCAAGTGGAGTATGTCGGTTTTTCTTTTGAGGAAACTTCCAATCTTCTGAATGGAGAGACTCGTTGTCGGAGACACTTTCGAGATCATCCTCTTCTATATTTTGGTCTTGCTCTTCTCCCAAGATGGAATTGACTAGATATGTGAACTCTAGATCCGTAGCCTCGGAAGGTGACATGGGGATATAATCCTCAATGATGACTTCACCAGGTGCTGATGATGAATAGCAAGGGTTATACATCTCTTTTTGGCTGAGAGAGGTACTCATAATCAATGTTCCATCCAGTTGGAACAATGTCTTCAAGAGAGATTCTTGAACTT
The DNA here is from genome assembly GCF_029867415.1 of Vicia villosa. Taxonomy (NCBI): domain Eukaryota; kingdom Viridiplantae; phylum Streptophyta; class Magnoliopsida; order Fabales; family Fabaceae; genus Vicia; species Vicia villosa. Next base: position 101,836,668 of record NC_081183.1, read on the forward strand.
TCAGGAGCGGAGTATTTCACCATGTAGTCGAATTGTCCGCTTGGTTCTCCTAATGTATCCCAAGTCTCTTCGGGGATAGGAGGAACTTCTTCTGATGAACCATGACTTCTGGTGGTGAAGCTGTCAGTAACTTCATCCCTGCTTGGTTGAGTCTTACTTTCAGATCCTTTAGTCGGATAACAGCAAGGTGGATCAGACTCTGGTAGGGAGATGTATCCCGCTTTGTTAAGATAGGATAACCACTCCTCATCATCGGTGTTTTCCGTACCGATGGTGTTGACTGTTTGTTGAACAGGTTGAAGAAAACCTCCACTGCAGAAAGTTTCTTGAATTGGGAGAACTACCTCAATCCCTGGGATAGCTTTTGATGATGTCGGAAAGAATCCAATTCCTGTTCTGTTCTTGTTGTTGGTAGGAATATTAATGTGCCCCCAACCACTGGTAGTGCCATCCTTTACAACTTGGATTGCATCTTTGTATGAAGAGATAGACGCTGCTTTCTCCTTTCCTTTGTCCAAGGAAAGTGCTTGGAATTTAGTTCCAACAACTTCTTTTGGTTCTATGTCGGAGAATGATGACAGGTTGCTGACGATCAGAGCTCGTTCTCCACATACGGTTACCAATTTGTCATTTCTTATGAACTTCAGTTTCTGATGAAGTGTTGAAGTAATTGCCCCAGCTTCATGAATCCATGGGCGACCTAGCAAACAACTGTATTGTGCTGGAATGTCCATAACTTGGAAAGTGATTTTGAACGTCTGAGGTCCAATAGTTATGGGAAGATCTACTTCTCCGAAAACTGACTTTCTTGATCCATCAAATGCTTTGACGATGACATGACTTTTTCTTAGAGGGTAATCTTCGAAAGATAATCTTGGATAATGTTGATTTAGGCATGACGTTGAGAGAGGATCCATTGTCTATTAGGACTCCTGTGAGTGTATCACCCATGCAGCCAACTGAGATGTGAAGTGGAAGATTGTGGTCCACCCCTTCTTTAGGAAGATCTTCGTCACAGAAACTTAGGTTAGTTCCGGCGGAGATGTTGGCAACGATGTTGTTGAATTGGCTTATAGTAACACTTGGTTCTACGAAAGCTTGTTCCAAAACTTTATGTAGAGCTTCCCTATGAGCTTCAGAACTCAATAGTAGGGAAAGAACAGAAATCCTAGACGGAGTATGTAGTAATTGATCTACAATGTTGTATTCACTCCTCTGGATTAACTTCAAGATCTCATCATTTTCTTTCGCTTGAACAGCATTGGTCGGATGATTGTCTTGCCTATGTGGTACTTCCTCCGAAGGTTTCTCCACATTTTCTGTTGTTCTGTTGAAGACTCGTCCACTTCTGGTGACTCGACTAACATCAGCAATGTTGACAACAGACGGTAATGGTATTTCCTTACCATTTTCAATGAATGTAGCGTTGTACTTGTATGGTATAGCCTTGCTGGACTCATACGGTACAGGATCTGGTAAGTAGATGACTAGTGGTGCAACTGCTGTCTTCCTGCTATCATACTTAACTTGCATAGGTTCAACTTGATTAATTTGGGAAGATACGGTAAGGACTTCGTCATCTTCTCTGTTGGCAAGAACAGTAATGATATTGTCATCCATCAGCTTTTGAATGTCGTTGCGAACACGCAAACATCCTCGTGAATTTCTTCGACAGATTTCGCATCTACTGTAAGCGTGGAAATCTGTTCCAAAGTAGGCAAGTCCATTTAAAGTCTTATGGAACCTGACTACCGATCCTTCAAGGTCTTTAACTTTGTAGATTTTGTATTCTCTTGGACATCCTTGAACCATGTTGATGTCATGCTCAGTTCTGACTCGGATATGTTGAATCCATCCTAAGTCCATTTGTTCTTGTAATGCAGCTTGAACTACGGCACATCCTTGATTATTCTTTGGACAAATTTCACATGTGAAGTAGTTGTGAGGTGGTACATGACCGTACCCAGCTTGTCTAGCGTGCATCTTGACAAGATTTTCCCCTATCTGACGAATGTCGTATATTTGAATGACGTTGGGGTGTTGATCTATCAGATTTACTGAAGCTTCTTTATGCTGCGGCAAAGGATTTGCTTGGACGTTTGGATTAGTATCTTTGAAGGATAGCATTCCGCTCTTCACTAATCGTTGGACGTCAATCTTGAAAGGGAAACAGTTCTCAATATTGTGACCTGGTGCCCCCTGATGATAGGGACAAGATTGGTCAGCCTTATACCATGGTGAGGAACTATTTGTAGGATTTGGAGGACTCCTTGTCTGAATGAGTCCTTTTGCCAGTAATGATGGAAACAATTCTGCATACGGCATTGGTACGGGGTCAAAGGCAGGATACCTTGGAGCCCGATTGTTGTAATTTGGAGGTCGAACCTGCTGCTGAGGTTGCTGCGACCTTTGTTGAATTTGTTGTTGCGAAACCTGAGGTTGATAAGCTGGCGCTGAGTTAACAACCGGAGTTATTGTTGCAACTTGAGGTTGGAATTTCTTCTTGATTTTGTGCAAGACATTGCTGACATCTTGATCCTTTTTCTTCTGGAAAGAACTTCCATACTTCCTTGGACCAATAGAAGATTCTGGTTCTTTGTTCAAGCGTCCTTCTCGAACTGCTTCTTCTAAACGCACACCCATGTTTACCATCTCGGTAAAGTCACTTGGTGCACTCGCAACCATTCGTCCGTAGTAAAATGGACTCAAAGTTTTGAGATAGATTTTTGTCATTTCTTTCTCTTCAAGTGGTGGACAAATTTGAGCAGCAACTTCACGCCATCTCTGAGCGTATTCCTTGAAGCTTTCTCTATCCTTTTGAGTCATGGCCCGGAGTTGATCTCTGTCGGGAGCCATATCCAGATTGTACTTATACTGTTTGACGAAGGCCTCTCCGAGGTCTCAAAAAGTACGAATCTCTGAACTGTCCAAGTTCATGTACCATTTGAGTGCAGCACCACTCAGGCTGTCTTGAAAATAATGAATGAGCAATTGTTGATTATCAGTCTGAGTTGACATTCTTCGAGCGTACATCACAAGATGACTTTGTGGGCATGAATTCCCTTTGTACTTCTCGAATTCTGGTACTTTGAATTTGTGAGGAATCTTAACATTTGGAACCAGACAGAGGTCTGCAGCATTCATTCCAAATAGATCTTGTCCTCGGAGAGTCTTGAGTTCCTTCTGCATTTGCAGAAAGTGTTCTTGGAACTCGTCCAATCTTTCATACACGCCAGCATCCTCACTTGGAGCGTGATGATATACTTGTCCGCCTTGCGGGGGAAAAGTATGCATAATGGGCTGTGGAGAAGCCATGACAGCAGATCTCGGTATCTCAGCGTTCTGTTGTGCGAAACCCATTGCCGTTGCTCTTGGAACTTCAATTTCCAGAGGTTTGTAACCCTCCGGTGGACGCATATCCATGGTGACTTTTGGAGCTTCAGAAGCTGGAGGTATGTACCCTTCTGGAGTAAAGTTATACGGCATGCCCCAAGGTCGATCAGGCGGCATGGTATACTGAGGAATAGGAGTAGAAACAATCTCGGAAACCACAGTCCTTTGCGGTTCTTCTGGCGTTGGTCGATTCTGCGCAACTACCAGGGCTTCTACCATACTATTGAGTCTTTCAACAGTACCTTTGAGAGTATTAATCTCTTCTCTGAGTTCTTCATTCTCTTGCTCAAAGTCTTCCATTCTTTTCTTGCGACTTGAACGAGTGTTGTATGGATGAGACAGCTTGAAAGTCTTGGTTCACCTCCTTCTCCTCCTCTCTTTCTGGAGAAAGGAAAGTGACTATTAGATCCGCGACAATTCTCGTGTCAGTGCGTACGACTAAAGCGATGTATGATATGCAATTAAGTTATTATTTTTCAAGGAAACACCATAATTACGTTATGAAACATCAAACTTTTATTAATTAAGCGAAAACGCCGTTTTTACACACTTTGAAAATGGAAATACAGAGAAACTGAGAGAAAGGACTCTAAAACTTTGATGAAGAGCCGACTTCACGTTCTAACATCTTCTTCTGTTTCTTGAGCTGAGCGTTCTCTGACGTGAGCTGATCGATGATCCAGGAAGCAGGAGGGATATGATGAGAAAGTGACGTTTGTGTCACTTGTCGATCGAGCACTTTAAGTAACTCATCCTTCCTTCTTAGGATGTTTTGAATTTCAACATTTTCCGTGTTGACAATTCGATACTTGTTCCTCCAAGCATTCCTTTCTTGGCATACCTTGTTTAATGCCGCTTGTAATTTTTCAACATCGGTGGAGAAAAGGTAAATTGGTTCCCTTAGGGGAATAGGTTCTTGATGCTGATATGGCATCCTGAGCTTGAATGCCCTGACGCGTACCCATTGAAGGTAAGGATCCACGGAGATGCAAAGATGTTTTCCTAACAATCTTCTCCCTTTGCTGTGTACAAGACGCCAGGCTTGGACAATTTCTTTCTTCAGCATGTTGCCATGATCGTCGATGTTCTTGAAGAACAGACCCTCCAATTGGATGTTACTTGGAATATTTTTCATGGGATAGCCGTATTGACGACGGGCTAAAGCTGGATTGTAACTGATTCCTCCCTTAGTTCCAATAAGGGGTATGTTGGGAAAACATCCGCAACTGAAGATAATCTTGGTTTCGTCGTTGTCAGGACTACACCAATCGATGTCTGTATGAGTGAGAGACATGATTTTCTGTGACCAGTGAAGGCCATCCCTCATATTCCAGAAAGTGCTAGACTTCGGCAGGTGTGAAACGAACCATTCGTATAACAGCGGTACGCAGCATGTGATTAATCCTCCTCGCTGCAGGTTTCTTGAATGCACAGAGTGATAAGTATCCGCAAGCAAGGTTGGAACTGGATTTCCAATTAAGAAGATCTTAATTGCGTTGATGTCGACGAAATTGTTAATGTTAGGGAACAAAAACAATCCGTAGATAAGCAAAGCCAAGATTTCCTCAAAAGCGCTCATATCTTGGATGCTGACGAAGTACCGAGCTTGATCAAACAGGAATTTGGAGGGCAATCCTTGAATTCCTCCTCTACTCACCATATGAGTTCTGATGTCGACTACGTTCAAAGGAGTAGTTGCAGCAATGATAACGTCATCAGGATTCTTTTCCAAACCGGAGTACGGATCTTGCGCGTACACGGGTATTCCAATCAGACGAGAGTACTCCTCTAACGTAGGCATGAGCTGATAATCTGGAAAGGTGAAGCAGTGATACGTTGGATCGTAAAACTGTACCAAGGTGGGAAGGATCCCATCCACAATGTTGGTATTGAGCAAAGGCAGAAGTTTTCCATACTTCTCCTTGAAAGCCTGGGGGTTGACCACCAGTTTTCCGAGCTTTCACAGTTCCTCGACCTGGGGAATCTTGAAGGTGTATTTCCTAGCTCTCTTTCTTCCATAATCCATGGTATAGATCCTTAAGTCCTTTCTCCGTTTCTCTCTTTCTATGAAGTTCAAAACGTTCGTTATTTAGTTTCCTTGAAAAACGACTCGAAAAAGACTCTTTTTTTGTTTTAATTATTAATGAATGATGCATGAATGCATGAATGCACACACAAGAGTTTTTAAACAAACATGGCGTTGAAGGGTATAGTGGTCATGAAGTCCAAACGCAAACCCCGCCCCAATGGTAAACTAAGGTTAAGGATTTTTGTACCTGTAGAACGGGTTCTAGGGGTCTCAGAGTTTTTGCTCAACCTTAAAGATACGTTGATTGGTATCTATAAGAGAGTTTTCTCTGAGTGTAGTATCTGCGTGACAATTACTTCCGTAATCACCGCCCTACGTCCTAAAAAAAAGGCTTTAAGTGGGGTTAATGTGTTTCTAGGTCCTCCTGGTACAAATCAGTCTCGGAATGCAGTGGCGCAGTTAATCACAACCAGCCAGGCAAATCCCAAGAGTAGACTTGTGAACCAAGATTAGAGGGTCTTCACCGGGAAGACATCCTCCATCCTATCTTATGTTGCACTCAAATCCGGGTATAGGATTTCTCACCACAAGGGGGAATCAAGCCCTTTCCCGATACAGAATAAACAAAATAAACAAATATATATGCAACAAACACATGATATGACACAGAGGTTAGGCAGGACCTCTCTTGTTTGAGGGGGAATTTGGCATCCCTAATTCCTCATTGGGGCTGGACCAGCAACAGGTCAACCATTGGTTTGGATGAAAAACCAAGCCGTTTCACTTGGGAGGACGGCACGCTAAACCCTTCACGCGAAATTTGGAAGGAGAATGCGCCCGTCGTGGGATGAATTTTATTTCAGTTCTTCCTACGATATCACACGAACTTTCTTATTTGTCCTACGAGTAGGAAAGGGGAAAAAAGATCTCAACTAAACCCTAAGAGTTTGCTAAGTGTGGGGATTTCACCTAGACTAGAAATTCTGGAGTCCGGGAGGTCGGTTATACATAGGGAAGTGTTTAAACACCCTACATATCTGTAGTACTCTACAGGAACCTTCTCTGTGTCATTGTGATTGTGTTTGCTGCTAATGATTGGGAAAGTTTCTCCTTTGTATTAGGAGAAGGAATTGAATTGATTTGAAAAGACAGACAGATAGACAGACAGACTATTTTTTGGTATTTTATTAGCTCGCTGAGATTCCTTGTGAACCTCATGCCTACATATCCCTAGTGGAAGTCAGAGCTTAATGTAGTTCGGGGAACTAACTAGGGAAATTACTTATTTTTGGTGCCTTGCTTGAAGCTCAAGGTTGAAGCTTGAGTTAAATGTCTGTTTACAGTAAAGAGACATGAAATCATCTCTACAGAGAGGTATTTGTACTATTCTACCACAAACATTTAAAGGAGTGACAGAATAACTGAATTCATTTCATTCAAGAGGGGGACCTTACTTGTGTATGTGCAAGTATACCAGTGAAATGCCTCTTAAATGAAAGAAAGATGCTCATCCAAATTAGGGAAAGTTACCACATGTCTGGGTTTTACTGCCAGCTCATGCCTTTCAAAATCCTAAATGGGAGACTTGATTAAAATTGAAATGAAATGTAATGTTTGTTTGAATGTGGTAGAGTAGTAAAAATATCTCTCTATAGAGATAAGCTATGTCTATCTACTGTATAAAAGATTTGACTTTAGCTGGCTTGTGTGAGGCCCAAGCTTGAGGCTTTTTGATTGATTAATTAATATATTGACTCTGGGAGATGACTCCACTAGGGATTAATTACAGGGTATTTTTTGTGTTCTGTACAAAGCCCAGAATTGAGGCTGACTCTACTTAGGGAGACTCTATTTATGTGCCTTGTACAAAGCTCAAGGTTGTGGCTAACTGTTGAGGATAATTGAATGAATAACTCTATTTTATGTGCCTTGTACAAAGCCCGAGGTTGTGGCTGACTCTAGCTAGGAAAAACATTATTTTCTGCCTTGTTCAAAGCCCAAGGTTGTGGCAGACTCTTAAATAAACTGAGTATGGATGACTCTATGGGGAAAAGATCCTAGGTGTTAGGAATCTTTGACACATGAAAATATGGTTTATCTGCTTTGTACAAAGCCCAAGGTTGTGGCTACTGAGTGATGAAGAACTCACTGGGGAGACTCTATTATCTGCCTTGTACAATGCCCAAGGTTGAGGCTGACTCTTGACAGGGGAGTTTTATTGTTTGGGTGCCTTGTATGAAGCCCAAGGTTGAGGCTAACTGTTTTTGTTGGTTTTGACTCTACTGAGGAGATTTTATTTATTGAAAGACTGTTTTTCTTTGGAAGCTAACCCTTTCCAGGGATTTTGACTCAGTTGGAGAAATTATTTGGTAAAAGACTGACTTTATCATGTTTTTTTGGAGGCTGACCCTTTCCAGGGGTTTTGACTCTTTTGGGGAAATTATCTCCTAAGAGAAATGAATCTTTATTTTTTTGACATTTAATAATTGACTTTGGAGGCTAACCCTTTCCAGGGGTTTTTATTAAAAATGAAAGAATGTGTGAAAGCTAACCCTTTCCAGGGATTTTGTTGAAATGGAGGTTGATTTTAATTGACTTTGGAGGCTAACCCTTTCCAGGGATTTATTAACATGAAGGAATGTGTGGAAGCTAACCCTTTCCAGGGATTTTGTTAAAAAATGAAAGAATGTGTGGAAGCTAACCCTTTCCAGGGATTTTGTTAACATGAATGGCAGAAAGATTATCTAATGGAGACTTCTTGTTTAAAGCCCAAGATGAAGGCTGACACATGCTGAGGAGGAGATAAACATAGATCCTAGACTCTGCTAAGGAAGATTGATGAAGATAAGGGTGACAGAGACTGTCCATGTCTCTCATTCCAAAAATGTACTCAATGTAGAATTGAGACAAACTTAGCTTGTTTAAAGTCTGGTTTAAATTGGAAGAAACTCACCAGGGTAGGCTAAAAGGTGACTAAAGACCTGTTCCTATGTTTATAAGAAACCTGATGGGTCCTTGTATACAAGCTCAAGAGGAAGCTGGAAATGCTTTTAAGAAGCCTGTGGGTCCTTGTACAAAGCCCAAGAGGAGGCTAATCGAGGGTCCTTGTTATAGCACAAGAGAAAGCTATGTGGTTTTGAACTTATTTTGGCTCTAAGCAAATGGGTAGGAGGTTTCACCAGGAATAATTCCTCTTTGGGTGGATGTGTCCTATTATTTGGATTCTAAGGTTTTTACCAAGATGTTTCACCGGGAATAATTCATCTTGGGGGTTTGAACTACAGATCTCTAATTAGGAAAGAGCCTTCACCGGGAAGACATTCTCAATCCTAGGTCATATTCCTATAATATATATATATATAGTTTAACTGTCCTAGGGTTTATACTCAAACGTAGTTCTAAACTAATATATGCACAGTTTATATTTGACAGTAATTTAAATAAAGACTGTAAATTGAAAGCTTGTAAAGCCTAACCTGGATGGAGTGGAGGCCATTGAAGAAGTATGTACAGAGCCTCAACAGTAATTTTGTTGTTTTGTTGATAACAGTTGAGTATATATAATAAACAGTTAATGGTTTTTGAAAACAGAAGAAGTGAAGATGGACAAAGGTCACATAGGTATCTGAAGAGTTTCACCGGGAATAATGCCCTTCAAATACCAGAAGAATGTTTTGAAAACAGAAAGAAGATTTTGAAAATATAGTTTTGAAAACAAGCTAAGAAGAGAAGGTTTTTGGGACTTACACTCTATTAGAGGCCCAGTACTTTACAGTATTGGTGTAAAAGCAATTTGAAAATGATTTTGAATGATACAAGGTTTTGTTGTTTGAAAACCTTAATCATTTGACTTATTCGGAGATTGAAAACAGTTTTGAAAATTGACAAAAGTCAACTTAATTAAGGTAAAAATAAAGACTTTTTAACTAATTAAGACCTAAACAATTAGGGTTTTATCATAAAATTATTTACAAAGTGATTAGGTTAAAATAAAGTGACAATATATATTTAAAGTATTTAAGAAAACACTTAAAAACATACTATTTTAAACCTAATTAAAATTCAAGAAATAAATAATATTTTTATGATTTTTTTTGACTATTCACAAAATAGATATATTAAATAATAGGTGTATGAAAAATGAAGTGAAAATGATTTAATTTGATAGGTGAATTAATTGTGTGAAGTTGTGAAGAAAATAGGTGTGACAAGTGATAAAAAATTAGGAATGTCTCCACCAAGGCTTGAACTCACGCCCTTTAGGTCACATACCCAAAACCAAACCACTGGGCCAGCGCGCGCATGGTGATAGTGATACACATCCAACACATTATATTTTCAGATAAACATGTAAATCATGAAAAAAATAAAAGGAATAAAAAGTCTGGGGCGAGGGGGATTCGAACCCCAGACTTGAGGCATGAGGAGACTAAGAGCGCATGTGAGGCCACTAGGGCAAACGATGTATTCGTTTAAAACACGCTTTCAGTTAAATATATTTTAAACCCTCCCCTGAGAATTCAAAAATGGCGCCACCCACCATCTTCATCTTCAACCTCAAGCTCTTCAAATTTGAACTTCTGAACTTACTCGTTTCTCAACCAAACGTGATGATGTAAAGATGAATTTCACTCCAAATTTCCTCACGAATCTAAATATGTAACTAAAATCTATTTATATTAACTACATCTAACTAATTTACCAGAAATCGTGAAGAACCCTAAATTTTAAAAAATCAAATTAAATGACTATACTGAAAGATAAATGAATGATGATAGAGGGTTTTCAATCCTCTGATGATGCTGAACAAGATAGAATCGAGCTTTATCACAAAGAGTGCTTAAATTAAAGAGGTGAGGTTCAGAAACTTACCTCTGAAAATGGAGGTCGTGAGGATGATAGAGAGCACCTGGGCTTGAATGAATGATCTCAATAGCTTCCCTGAGACTCAATGATGCTAACTGAATGCTTATTGGAGCTTGAATCCTCCTGAATTGCTCTATGGACCTCCCTCGATTTCAGCTTCAAGTGAACATGGAGGTTGTTGAATTTGGAGTTACAGATGAGCTGCAGCCATCTGGTTAGCTTCACTATGACCTGAGGAGTGTGCCTGGATGATTGGCTTGGCTTGAAACCTCCTGAATTACTCTATGGACCTCCAACTGCAAGTGCTCCAAATGAGAGGTGGAGATGATGATTCTCCACGCCCAGCAGTGTTCCAGAGGTTTGGATCACCTCCAAATGCCTCCCTCAATGTGTTTGAATACTTATTTTCAAAGAGAGAGCTTTGGTTTGAAGAATCCGAGTCTTCTTGCCAAAGGACCTTTGAAAAAACTAAGTATGAAGAAAGAAAAGAGAAAGAAAGAATTCTGTTGCTTTGGTGTGTTTTTTGAATGAGAATGAGGCCTCTATTTATAGGCAATTGGTTCAGTACTGATTGAGAGAGTGAGCTTGCTTAGTGGGAGAGTTTTGGTTTCTTAGCCATGAAGAAATTCAAAGAATATCCCAAGTGCAATGATGAGAATTTTGATTCCATTTGATCAATCCCCTAGCCCTCGATTTTGCTTGATCTTAGGGGACAATTCTGAGCCAGAAATAAGCTCTAATTGGTTGGTGAGAAGATTCCTTGGGTGATTCATCAATTTGCCATAAATTCACAAATGTAATCATTACATAATCACATGTTCTTGTTTTTAGAATCTTCTTCAATTCTTATGGCATGGTGAAAATGAATGCATGGCATTGTTTCAGATATGTTATGGGTCGTGTAGCATCCATAATTGAGGTCATGTGCACAAAATTCCAAAGTTCCAAAATGATGCATGACCTATAATTTCACTTCATGAGGCCAACTTTGAACAAGCATAACTCTTAGCTCAAATTGAATTTGGAGAAGGTTGAACACAATTTGGAAAGCCCTAAACATCTACTTCAAATCATTAGTTTATGTCTTCTTCAGAATCATTTGGGAAATTTGTGAAAAATGAGCCCAAAGTTGGATGAAAACTAGGTTAAAACACTTAGAAAATTTTCTAAGTGTTTATGACCTAAAACTTCAAAATTTTCAAAACCCTTAAATGGTTGATCTTTTGAAAAAAGTTCTTATGTGAGATGTTGTTTCATTTTGCAAGATCTACAACTTTCATGTTGGAAGTTTTTTGAGTTGTGTAGGTGAAATTTTGAGTTCTCACCATGCCCTCAAAAACCCTAATTCCCGACTTTTTGCTCCTTGATGAATTTCTTTGAATTTCTTTGGTCAAATGACTTTGACATCCATATATTGATGATATTGATCTTTGAAAGTCATTTTTTGACCAAAAACCTTAAAAGTCAATGATGATCCCACACAGTTGACTTTTCCTTACAAAGTGAATTTTTGGGCTTTTGTGTAGAAACAAGATCTTTTCCTCAAATGAATGATGTAAATGGATTATATTGAGGTAGTAGAGATTCTTGAATCATGTCTTGAGTTTTGGATCCATGCCCTGATTAAAAGTCAACTATCTTGGTGAATTAGGTCAAAAACCCTAATTGTCGACCAGAGGACAATGATGAGTGTAGACTTTGAATTGAGGTGTAATGTCCAGTGGATCTTGTCATAAGAGTTATTTGAAGATGATTAATGTCTTTGAATGGTTTCCTGGGGCTTTTTAGGGTTTCCCAAAGGTGATCCCTGATTTTAGTCCTTGATAGGCTCCAAACCCTAGTCTGTTGATCTGAGTAATCCTGTACTTAGATGACTGGGTGTCTTAATCAATCATAGGTGTAATAATGAGGCTTTTGAGTCTCATGATTGTGTTAGAGACTAATCCCTCTATTGATTGATCCTTTGCCTGAGTTTTCTTGTCTTTGAACACCCTCGATTGAATGCCAGACTGCCCTGGGTACTTACTTTGACTTGATGAAAAATCCTGAAGATATGTCATCTCAGGGGGGTCAAAAATTAGGGTATGACACCGAGACATCAGTCATCAGATGTTCTGATCCATAACACAACAACTTCCAAATACAACATAACAAGAAGCAAAGAAGTAAAGATGGAAAACAAGCTTATTCAAAAAAAGCACGCAACATCAGAAAATCCTGCGAGAAGAAAGATCAGAAGATTTGAAGTTAAAAGTTCTGAAGACATAATGCTATAACATACAAACATCAACAGAAGTCACGTACAAGCCAATGAAGAATCTACAAGAGCTTAGAATCAAAGGGAGAGTCGCTAGAAACATCATAACATGAAAAACGGCTTCAACATTTAATAGGAACAACTCCCAAGGCCAAAAAGAATAAGCAAGCCACACGCAGCGCATTAGAAAGACAAGCTTAACCTAAAGAAACACGCCATCCACTATAATCATCTGGTTAAAGATAAGATTCTACCGAGAGCAACACTTGTCACAAAAGGCCCAATCTAGACGTAGCATTCAAAGAAACATTCAACCAAATCTCAACGGCTAGATTTCAACGGTAACATACCAAGCTTTATAAATAGATCAAACTTCAGACTTGAAGGTATGCTTCCATGTATGCATTTGAGTATGCATCTAGAGTGAGCACCAAATTATGTATCCAGGATACATCTACAGATTGAAGAAAAAGAAATATCTTAGGAGAAAATCTGTAGTGAGAAACAGAGCATGAAAGTATGAAAGAATAAATGTTGAAGTCATGCATCAGAAGTTACACAAGAGGCAACTTACACTAAGTGTATGATGAATTAAATGTTGAAATACACATCACTTGCCCACAAGAAGAATCTCAGAAGATGAAGAAGAAGAAAACCTGTTGTTGAGTAGTATCCTCTAATGGAGTTAGAAGTTATCCATGAAATACTTGATCATGTGGATAAATGATCATATTGAAAGACAAGGGAAACATAATACACCGAGTTATTGCTCGTAGAGTGTTTCATGTTTACTAATGTTAATCAATATGTTATCAGCTGTAACAAGCTTCATGATCAGTATTCAAGAAGAAGATGAAGATCAAATCAGAAGCAATCAATAATGGAGTTGTTGCTCTAGATCAGCTTCAGAAGATTTGAAGACAAAGATCAGCATGAAGAAGCACTTACCATTTGGAGCTGATGCTCATATTCTGCTTATCAATAGTCATGCAAGGATCTCATTTAGAAGTTGAAGACAAGAAAAATACAAGACCTTCTGTTTTTTGTAATAATATGTAAAACACATAGAATTGTTGCTCGTAGTGTGTTATAGCTTAGAAACTTCTGATAGATTATTTAGGCTCCAAAAGTGACTTCTAGTCAGTTAGTCGTAAGCATGTGTATTGAGAATAGGAGACCATCTGCTTGAATAAGAAGCACATATGTAAATCTCTAGAAGATGCCTTAAGCGACCGGTTAAGGTCAGAAGCTTGAGAAGACAAATGGTTGCGGTCATTGTGGAAATATCTTGGAGACCAAATGAAGGTCAGGATTCCAGGATTCAATGGATGTTATATCTCATGGAGACCACTGAATAGTCCATTGCAATCAGTCACAACAGATAGCTGTGCAGGGAGTTAGTCATAACATGTTGTTATGTAGGGTTAGTCACTCGTGGGTAGCTTGTTGTGGTGTCATTTTTTTACCTCCCCGTTTCACTTGGGAGGACGGCACGCTAAACTCTTCGCTCGAAATTTGGAAGGAGGGAAGCGCCCTTGTGGGATGGATTTTGTTTCAGTTCTTCCTACGATTGCACACAAACTTTTTAATTATCCTTCGAAAGAGGAAGGGGAAAAAGATCTCAATTAAACCCTAGGAGTTTGCTAAGTGTGGGGATTCACCTAGACTAGAATTTCTGGAGTCCGGGAGGTCGGTTATACACAGGGAAGGTTTTAAGCACCCTACATATCCATAGTACTCTACGGAAACCTTCTCTGTGTCTATGTGTTTGTGTTTGCTGCTAATTGATTGGGAAAGTTTCTCCTTTGTGTTAGGATAAGGAATTGAATTGAATTAAAAAAAAGACATACTGACTGACTATTTTTGGTTTTTTATTAGCTCGCTGAGATTCCTTGTGAACGTCATGCCTACATATCCCTAATGGAAGTCAGAGCTTTTTGTAGTTCAGAGAACTAATTAGGGAAATTAATTATATTTGGGTGCCTTGCTTGAAGCTCAAGGTTGAAGCTTGAATTAAATCTATGTTTACGGTAAAGAGACATGAAGTCATCTTTATAGAGAGGTATTTCTACTATTCCACCACAAACATTAAAAGTGTCAGAAAAGGAAAAAAACCGAGTTCATTTCATTAAGAGAGGGACCTTACTTGTGTAAGTGCAAGTATACCAGTCAAATGTCTCTTAGATGAAAGAAAGATGCTCAACCAAATTAGGGAAAGTTACACAAGCCTGGGTTAACTTGCTAGAGCATGTCTTTCAAAATCCTAAATGGGAGAATGATTAAAATTAAAATGTAAATGTTTGTTTGTTTGTTTGTTTCAATGTGGTGAGATAGGAGAAATATCTTTCTATATAGATAAGCTATGTCTATCTAAGGTATGAAAGATTTGATTTTAGCTGGCTTGTATGAGGCCCAAGCTTGAGGCTTTTTGATTGATTTTATTGAATCTGGGAGACGACTCCACTGGAAATTAACTTAAACTAAGAATTTTTGTGTTTTGTATAAAGCCCAGAATTGAGGCTGACTCTAGCTGGAGAGACTCTAATTTGTATCTTGTACAAAACCAAGGTTGTGGCTGACTATTAAGGAAACTGAGTATGGATGACTCTATTTTGTGTGCTTTGTACAAAGCCAAGGTTGTGGCTGACTTAGTGGGGAAAAGATCCTAAAGGTTAGGAATCTCTTGACACATGAAAATGATATTTATCTGCCTTGTACAAAGCCCAAGGTTGTGGCTACTTGATAGGGAAGGACTCACTATGGAGACTCTATTATCTGCCTTGTACAAATCCCAAGGCTGTGGCTGACTCTCTAGGGGAATACCTATGAGTAGGGTTTTGACTCTAAAGGGAATATCTGCCTTTTACAAAGCCCAAGGTTGTGGCTGACTTTTTAAATGGGGAAAGATCTACCAGTATGAGATCTTTTGACTCAGAGGGGATTTGTGACTCTATTGAGGATTACTCTATTGTTTAGAGACTAAAGGTTGACCCTTATAGGGATTGGGCTTTTGTTAAGCCGAGATTGATGAATGAAAGACCCAAGTTTGAAAATTGACCTTACTGGGGGATTTGTTTGAATGATTTGTTAAGCCGGAGGAAGACTACCATTTGCCGGATTCAAAAGTGGACAAACTATCTTCCGGAGGAAGACTACCATTTGTCGATCTGCTGGGGAGATCTTGGAGGTGAACAAACTATCTTCCGGAGGAAGACTACCATTTGCCGGCTCCAAAAGTGGACAAACTATCTTCCGGAGGAAGACTTCCATTTGTCGATATGCTGAGGAGATCCAAAAGTGGACAAACTATCTTTCGGAGGATGACTACCATTTGTCGATCCTTGCCTAGGAGATCCAAAAGTGGACAAACTTTCTTCCGGAGGAAGACTACCATTTGTCAATTCCATGAGGACAAACTATCTTCCGGAGGAGATTACCATTTGTCGACTCGACTCTGGAGAATCTTGACTAGGGAATCCCAAAAGTGAACAAACTATCTTCCTGAGGAGATTACCATTTGTCGACTTTGCTCGGGATTAACAACGAAAGTGAACAAACTATCTCTTTGAAGGAGATCACCATTTGCTGACTTGCTGGGGATTTCCAAAATTAAACAAACTATCTTCCTGAGGAAGACTACCATTTGTTAACCTCTTTGGGAAATCCTGGTGTATGAACTTTCTTTATGAAGAAGAATGCTCTTTCACCACTCGCAGGGGAAACTCGAGTAGAGGTCCAAGTGACTCGGGAAATAATAGGATCAACGCTTTAACTATACAATGCTAACTATGTAGTCATGTGATATGATGCGTGAAGCATGTATGAATGTTATGATGATTATAAAATGTAAAGTGAACGTGAATAGAATTGTCGCGAATGTGAAATCCTATGATACGACTTGAATTTTTGTTGATCAGAAGATGTCTTCTTCTTGAAAAATGTAGCTTGCACTCCGTTGGGGATACCTGGTTACCGGTTGTCTGCTGTTTTAAGTGAGTGAAAAGATTTGAAGTGGAGATCTGTCATCAGGAGATGTTCGCAAAGCGACCTCATGGGGAAATTTTGTTCCCGGAGTCTCAACCATTCTCGGAGCAACTGTTTGCATTCTTCCTATTATTTGTAAACCTTAGAAAGAAATTTCACCTTTATTTATGCGAGTAAATTCATTTTATTTTGAAAGCGTTTGTTTCAAGAAAAAAATGACTGTTAGACTTAAAAAATGCATTTTTCTAGGAAACTGAATAAGACTCGATTGCAAAGAAAAGGCATAAGGCTCGAATTGTTATTTATGGAATGGTAATCATCCAAAAGCTTGATTCCATGGAGTATTTACAAAGTTTGAAATTGGTAATTTGTTTGGAAAAAGGGCTACGATGAAACGTGACGACCATTATCTTTCCCTTCCACTGTATTCGTGCTTCGTATTCGTGCTTCGTAGAAGATGACCTACTGATGATGAATACTCCGATTTGGATTTTCTGAATGATCAAGTTTGTCCCAAACACAGTTACTTGCCATTTATCCCTAACTTTTGCGTAGACTACCCCTTTCGGGTTTTAAGTCTACCGGGATTGATTATTATTTTTTATGTCTCTAACTTTTGCCTGAATCTCCCTTTCGGGTTTTCGATTCACCGAGACGCTCTTTTTTTCTTAAGTCGCTCTTTGCGAGTTTTCAACTTAGCGAACTTTTCTTTTAATTATTTAGGCGAAGTATTTCTTGACTGCGTCGACGTTAACAGGACGGGTGAATTCTTCTCCATCCATAGTCATGAGTATTAAGGCTCCTCCTGAGAAAGCTCTCTTGACCACGTATGGGCCGTCATTATTGGGAGTCCATTTGCCCCTAAAATCTGTGAGAAAGGATTGAATCTTTTTGAGTACAAGGTCGCCTTCTTTGATTGTGCAAGGTCGAACCTTTTTGTCGAAAGCTTTCTTCATTCTTTGTTGATATAGCTGTCCGTGGCATAAATATGTCATACGCTTTTCTTCGATTAAGTTCAACTCATCGAATCTGTTTTGACACCACTCGGCTTCTGTTAACTTTGCCTCCATCAAGACTCTCATTGATGGGATCTCAACCTCTATGGGTAGGACTGCCTCCATGCCATATAAAAGGGAGAAAGGAGATGCTTCGTTTCTGTCAACGCATCTGAGCAGGACCATGTTGAAATTTCTCTTGTACAAAACATCTTCATTCTAGATGAATCTGCCAGCTAACTTTCTCAAAGTCTTTCTATCCTTCTTTGACGCCCCAAGAGGGTACTCTTGTCTTTGAAGAAATTTTTTAATGTCGTGATACCACGGTATGTTGTCGATGATTGCTTCTACTGTGAAAACATGAGCGAACCTATCCAGGCGCATGACATCGATCTGAGGAATGTCATTCCAATGATTTATCCTAATCATGGAAGAGAGTGTGGTTAATGCATCAGCCAAGTTATTTTCTTCACGAGGAATGTGATGAAAATCTACCCTATCCAAGAATGGTAACAATGTTCTCGCGTAGTCTTTGTAAGGGATTAGCCCAGGTTGGCGTGTTTCCCATTCTCCTTTGATTTGATTGATGACCAAAGCAGAATCTCCGTATACATCCAAGAGTTTGATTCTTAGATCCACGACTTCTTCAAGACCCGTGATGCAAGCTTCATATTCGGCCTCATTGGTTATGCACTTGAAAGTTAATCTGGAGGTGAATGGAATATGGGTTTCATGAGGTGTAACTATGATTTCCCCAATTCCTCGTCCATAAACATTGACGGCTCCGTCAAAGATCAAGCCCCACTAGGATCCTATCTCAGGTCCTTCGTCTGGTAGCGGCTCGTCGTAATCTTTCATCTTGAGGTACATGACGTCCTCGTCTAGAAAGTCAAAACTGGTTGGTTCATGACCATTGAGTGGATGGTGAGCCAGGGGCTCAGCTAGGATGCTTCCTTTTACTGCTTTCTGAGCGTGATACTCAATGTCGTATTCTGATAACAACATCTGCCAACGGGCAATTCTCCCAGTTAAGGAAGGCTTTTCAAAGATGTATTTGATTGGATCCATCTTGGAGATCAAACAAGTAGTATGTCAAATCATGTACTAGCGGAGACGCTTGGCAGCCCAGGCCAAAGCACAACATGTTTTCTCGAGCATGGAGTAGCGGGATTCATAGTTAGTGAATTTCTTTCTCAGGTAGTAGATGGCATGCTCTTTTATTTTCGTCTCGTCTTGCTGTCCAAGGACACATCCCATGGAATCTTCTAAGATGGTTAAGTACATTATCAAAGGTCTTCCTTCCACTGGAGGAGACAGGATGGGTGGTTCGAGCAGATATTCCCTAATGATGTCGAATGCTTTCTGACAATCGTCTGTCCAGACACAACTCTGATTTTTCCGTAGAACTTTGAAAATTGGAGCACAAGTTACAGTCATGAGATATATGAATATCGAGATGTAATTCAGACGTCCAAGAAATCCTCTAACTTGTTTCTCGGTTCTAGGTGAAGGAATTTCTTGAATTGCCTTGACATTGTCTGGATCCACTTCAATTCCTCGTTTGCTGGCGATAAACCCAAGGAGTTTTCCTGAGTAGTCACCAAAGGTACACTTGTTGGGGTTCACGTGAAGCTGAAACTTCCGTAAGCGCTGAAATAACTTTGACAGATTCTGTATGTGATCTTCCTCATTTTTTGATTTGGCAATCATGTCGTCCACGTAGACTTCAACTTCCTTATGCATCATGTCGTGGAAAAGTGTAGTCATGGCTCTTTGGTAAGTTTCCCTTGTGTTCTTTAGTCCAAAAGGCATAACGCGGTATCAGAACGTTCCCCAGGGGGTGATGAAAGTTGTTTTCTCCATGTCTTCAGGTGCCATTTTGATTTGGTTGTATCCCGAAAATCCGTCCATGAATGAGAAAACTTTGGATTTTGCTGTACAGTCAACCAACATGTCAGTATGTGGTAAATGAAAGTCATCCTTAGGGCTAGCTTTGTTCAAATCTTTGTAGTCGACGCACATGCGGACTCTTCCGTCTTTCTTAGGAACGGGAACAATGTTAGCTAACCACTGAGGGTATTCTGAAGTGACGAGGAAACCAGTGTTGATTTGCTTTTGAACTTCCTCTTTGTTTTTCATGGCCATCTCCGGATGAGTCCTTCTTAATTTTTGCTTTACCGGAGGGCATTCTGGTTTTAATGGCAAGTGATGCTCCACTATACTGGTATCCAACCCTGGCATATCCTGATAAGACCAAGCGAAGACATCTAAGAATTCTTTGAGCAGTAGTATCAAACTCTCTTTGATCTCTGAACTTAGCAAAGCTCAAATCTTAACCTCTTTTTTGTTTCCATCGGAACCAAGGTTAATGATCTCTAGAGGCTCATTGTATGGTTGAATGGCCTCTTCCCTTTGTTGAAGTAACCGTGAAATTTCCTTTGATATTTCTTCTTCTTCTTCTTCTTCTTCCTCTGCCTCGAATACAGGAAACCCAAAGATTGGAGAATTCATACGATCGCACGTTTCAACGGGGTGTTTTATGATTAATCTGCATATGTGTGATGATTTTTATTTAGACAACGAGGGAAGACTCGGTGTATGCAGTTAATGGAATGTTTTGATGTTTTTAGGGTGTTTTTTAGGATTACCCATTTCCGAAAAAAGAAAAGGGAAAAACTAACGAAGGAACAAAATGACATTTTTATTTATCGACAATTACTTCTTGAAACAAAAACCTTAAAAAACAAAACTCGTTTGCTTTGGGAAAAGCAAAGAGGGACATTTTCCTAAGAAATAGTAAAATGCAAAGCCCTATGAAACATCTTTTCACCCTGGGCTATGGTGAGAGGACAAAATAACGGTGAAAGTTCCTACTTAGGAGTGCGAATAAAAGTCGAAACTTCAACAGTCGTCCAATAGTGGCGAACCCCATTGTGCACTAGGTAATCTGGCACCTTATGCTTGAGTTGGCCTGTGGTAGGTCTTGATTTACCAGCCACTGTCTTTGCAACACTCAGACGATCTTCTTCTGCTTCAGCAGACTGAGCGGTGTGAGCATACCCATTTCCAAGTTGAGTATGTCAGATTTTCTTTTGAGGATACTTCCAATCATCTGAATGGAGAGACTCATTGTCAGAGAAACTTTCGAGATCATCCTCTTTTGTATTTTGGTCTTGCTCTTCTCCTAAGATGGCATTGACTAGGTATGTATACTCTAAATCTGTAGCCTCGGAAGGTGACTTAGAGATATAATCCTTAATGAAGGCTTTACCGGATGCTGATGATGAATAGCAAGGTTTGTATATCTCTTTTGGTTGAGTAAGGTACTCATAATCAATATTCCATCCAGTTGTAACAATGTCTTCAAGAGAGATTTTTGAACTTTCAGGTGCGGAGTATTTCACCATGTAGTCGAATTTTCTGCTTGGTTGTATCCCAGGTCTCTTCAGGGATAGGAGGAACTTCTTCTGATGAACCATGATTTCTGGTTATGAAGCTGTTAGTAACTTCGTTACTGCTTGGTTGGGTCTTACTTCCAGATCCTTTAGTTGGATAACAGCAAGGTGAATCAGACTCTGTTAGGGAGATGTATCCTGCTTCGAGAAAGTAGGACATACATTCCACTTCAAAATTCTCGTCGGTGTTTTCCGTACCGATGGTATTGACCGTTTATTGAACAGGTTGAAGAAAACCTCCGCTGCAGAATGTTTCTTGAATAGGAAGGACTACCTCAATTCCTTGAGTAGCCTTTGATGATGCTGGAAAGAATCCAACTCCTGTTCTATTCTTGTTGTTGGTAGTAATCTCAATGTGCCCCCAACCACTGGTAGTATCATTCTTTATGACTTGGATTGCATCTTTGTAGGAAGAAAAAGACGCTGCTTTCTCCTTACCCTTTTCCTTGCCCAAGGAAAGTGCTTGGAATTTAGTTCTAGCGGCTTCTTTTGGTTCTATGTCGGAGAATGATGACAGGTTACTGACGATTAAAGCTCGTTCTCCACATACGGTTATCAATTTCTCATTTCGTATGATCTTCAGTTTCTGATGAATTGTTGAAGTAATTGCCCCAGCTTCATGAATCCATAGGCGTCCTAGCAAACAACTGTATGCTGCCTGGATATCCATAACTTGGAAAGTGATCTTGAAAGTGTGAGGTCCAATAGTTATGGGAAGATCAACTTCTCCAAAAGCTGACTTTCTTTAACCATCGAATGCTTTGACGATGACGTGACTGTCCCTTAGCGGAAAATCCTTGAAGGGTAATCTTGATAAGGTTGATTTTGGCATGACGTTGAGAGAGGATCCATTGTCTATTAAGACTCCTGTGAGAACATCACCCATGCAACTAACTAAGATGTTGAGAGGAAGGTTATGGTCCACTCCTTCTTCAGGAAGATCTTCGTCACAGAAACTCAGATTAGTTCCCGCGGAGATGTTGGCAACGATGTTGTTGAATTGTCCTACGGTAACACCAGGTTCTACAAAAGCTTGTACCAAAACTTTTTGTAGAACTTCCCTATGAGCTTCAAAACTCAATAGCAGGGAGAGGACAGATATCCTAGATGGAGTATGTAGAAGTTAATCTATAATGTTGTACTCACTCCTCTGGATTAATTTCAAGATCTCATCATTTTCTTTCGCTTGAACAGCATTAGTCGGATGATTGTCTTGCGTATGTGGCGCTTCTTCCGAAGGTTTCTCCATATTTTCTGTTGTTTTGTTGAAGACTCGTCCACTTCGACTAATGTCAGCAATGTTGACAACAAATGTTAATGGTATTTCCTTACCATTTTCAATGAATGTAGCGTTGTACTTGTATGGTATACCCTTGTTGGACTCATACGAACGCGCAAACAACCTCGTGAATTTCTTCGACAAATTCTGCATCTACTGTAAGGATGGAAATACGTCCCAAAGTAGGCAAGTCCATTTAAAGTCTTATGGAACCTGACTACCGATCCTTTGAGATCTTCGACTTTGTAGATCTTGTATTCTCCTGGACATCCTTGAACCATGTTGATGTTGCATTCAGTTTTGACTCGAATGTGTTAAATCCATCCTAAGTCCATTTGTTCTTGTACTGCAGCTTGAACTACGGCACATCCTTGATTATTCTTTGGAAAAATTTCACATATGAAGTAGTTGTGAGGTGGTACCTGACCGTACCCAGCTTGTCTAGCGTGCATTTTGACGAGGTTTTCCCCTATCTGACGGATGTCGTAGTTTTGAATGACATTGGGGTGTTGATCTATCAGATTCACTGAAGCTTCTTTATGCCGCAGCAAAGGATTTGCTTGGACGTTAGGATTAGTATATTTGAAGGATAGCATTACACTCTTCACTAATCTTTGAACGTCAATCTTGAAAGGGAAACAGTTCTCAATGTTGTGACCTGGTGCCCCCTGATGATAGGGACAAGATTGGTCCGCCTTGAACCAAGGTGAAGATTCATTTGCAGGATTTGAAGGATTCCTTGTCTGAATGAGTCCTTTTGCCAGTACTGTTGGAAATAATTCCGCATACGGCATTGGTACGGGGTCGAAGGCAGGATACCTTGGTGCCCGATTGTTGTTAAAATTTGGAGGTCGAACTTGTTGCTGAGGTTGTTGCAACCTTTGTTGAAATGGTTGTTGAGAAACCTGAGGTTGATAAGCTGGCGCTGAGTTAACAACTGGAATTATTGTAGCAACTTGAGATTGAAACTTTTTTCTTGCTTTGTGTAAGACATTGCTGACGTCTTGATCTTTTTTCTTCTGGAAAGAACTTCCGTACTTCCGAGGACCAACAGATGATTCTGATTCTTTGTTCAAACGTCCTTCTCGAACTGCTTCTTCAAGACGTACGCCCATGTTTACCATCTCGGTAAAGTCACCAGGTGCACTTGCGACCATTCGTCCGTAGTAAAATGGACTCAAAGTCTTGAGATAGATTTTTGTCATTTCTTTCTCTTCTAGTGGAGGACAAATTTGAGCAGCAACTTCACGCCATCTCTGAGCGTATTCTTTGAAACTCTCTCTATCCTTTTGAGTCATGGCCCGGAGTTGATCTCTGTCGGGATCCATATCCAGATTGTACTTATACTGTTTGACGAAGGCCTCTCCGAGGTCTCGAAAAGTATGAATCTCTGAACTGTCCAAGTTCATGTACCATTTAAGTGCAGCACTAGTAAGGTTATCTTGAAAATAATGAATGAGCAATTGTTGATTATCAGTCTGAGTCGACATCCTTCGAGCGTACATCACGAGGTGACTTTGTGGGCATGAATTCCCTTTGTACTTCTCGAAATCTACTTTGAATTTGTGAGGAATCTTAACATTTGGAACTAGACAGAGGTCTGCAGCGTTCTTTCCAAATAGATCTTGTTGATGTTCTGCTATGTAGAATTGTCTTATTGGCATCCATGCTTCGCTAAAACATAATAGCAGCTGAAAGTAATAGTGTATAAGTCTTGCAAAAATGAAAAGAAAAAAACAGGTACTAAAGCAAGATGTTATATGGAATGTCATGACTTCAACCATGACATCGCGCCTGCAAAACTGAAGAAGAAAGATTCAGTTTTGGTTAACACATATACATAATATTCTATGAATATTATGTAATCCTATATGGCGCACATTTACAGTTCAAAAGAATAATTGAAGAATCAGATCAGAAGATTGAAGATTCAGAAGAATCAGATCAGAAGATTGGATTCAGCAGTTTCTAATTTAGGTTACTCAGGATTAAAAGACCTAATTTGTAGCATAATATTTTCTTCATATTTGTAACGGCCAGAGTGCTACGATTTGTAAGCCCAAGTTCAATTGGGATCGGGGTTATAAATAGGAAACTTTGTAACCTAGTTTTGTAAGCTAGCAGAGTATTAACAAGATGTAGTCATTAGTGTTAGCCGTGTAGGTGAACCTCCCAGGTTGTGGGAAGGTCACTGATTTGTGCCTCAAAGCCAGTAGGTGAGAGGTTTAGTGTAATCACTCAGAAGCTGTGAAGTAAGGAGTGAGGAGTTGTTCTTGAAGAAAGCTTTTAAGCAACTTCAAGTTGATATTGTGTTTGCGTTTAGAGTTTTGGGAATTAGGGTGTCGATGCAGTGGCTGGGTTGTTGACTGCTAGACATCATTGATGATTGGGAGTGGAATGGAGATATTCCATATCTAGGGAGAACATAGGTAGAGATTGCATTGGGTAGGATTTAAGTGCGAAGTTGTAAACGGGGGAGTTTAGCTTCAAATTAAGACTACTGATAGTTGATTTCCTTCCTGGCTTGGTTGCTCCCCAGAGTAGGTTAGTTAGAACCGAACTGGGTGAACAATTATGTGTGTTGTTAATGTTTCTGCATTATTTATTTGTTTGTTCAGTTTGGATGTCATAACATCGTGCATGACATCGATGTTTGATTTAATGACTGTATTTTCACAGAACCTCTGCAAAACAGAGTTGTTTGTGTTAACTGAACTAATATGATCCCGGGACTCATGGACTTCTGAATGCAAGAAGTAATCAAAATATTGGGGGATCTGAATGTACTGCCTCAACTAAGCTGATGACAAAAGAGGTATCGTAAGCTTGCGTATGACATTCCGAGTCTGTCCTACCAGAATTTTCATTTGGTATCAGAGCAGGCATCCTGTCTGTTTCTGGATGAGATCCATAAGGGATACTTTCTGGTTGCTTAAGGTAGAATATTGTTTGAACAGTTCTGTTCATATTGTATGTGTCGCGGGGAAAAATCGTTGTCTTTTTTCTGGATGAGACACCTGATGCCTTCTTTGGGCTCGAGTGCTCAAAAAAAATGATTTTTCTTTTGTACCGACCAAACTTTTTATTATTTCCAAAGGAGGAAAAGGAAAAAAGCTGCAATAACCTAAAAGTGGGGGGAGAGATCTTTGGGTAAGAGGGTTGGTTATACGAAGGGAAGGTATTAGCACCCAACGTATCTATAGTACTCTATAGGTTTCTTTGTTTTGCTTATTCCATTCTTGTTGTGGTGGAGGTTCTTGTGAAAAAGAGGTGGGACCTAAGGTGTTTGTTTGATTATGCTCGCAAAGATCATCGCGATCCTCTGCATACATATCCCTTAGAGGGAATCAGAGCATCTGTAGCTCGGGGTCTACGGGTGCTAAGGTTTGAATGGTTTTTTTTGTTTTGTTTTGTTTTGCTCGCCAAGGATCGACCTTGTGCCTACGTATTCTCAAAGGGATGTTGAGAAAGTCAGAGCAATCGTAGTTCCCACTTATGCTAGTGGAAGCAAAGGAAAATAGACAAATGTCGTCTAAATGCTAGATGTATCTAATCTATATCATCACATACATCTGTTTGATTTTGTTTAAAAATCTTTTCATTATAAGCCCGGGGCCATGCCACTTAGGGTGCTTAGAATGATAAAGATGTTTTTGTTTAACCAGCCTTGTGGCAAAAACTTTCAATGAAGTCAGCCTTGTGACAAAAAGTTTTAATTAATCAGCCAGCCTCGTGGCAAAAGTTTCAATGAAGTCAGCCTTGTGACAAAAACTTTGATTAATCATCCAGTACGGTGGTAAAACAGTTTGATTGATTAGCCAGCCTTGTGGCAAAAAGAAATTCGATTGATTAGCCAGCCTTGTGGCAAAAAAAGTTTGATTGATTGATTGTTTGTGATGATATATAAGAGATACTCCTAGCATAGAGATGAAAAATGTCTAATCTCCTAGGGTATTTGATTTGGGTATTAGGGATGCTTATAAGAAGCCTGTGGGTCCTTGTACGAAGCCCAAGAGGAGGCTATCCGAGGGTCCTTGTATTGTAAGCCCAAGAGGAGGCTATGGGAGGGACAATCCAGGGTCCTTGCATTGTAAGCCCAAGAGGAGGCTATGGGAGGGTCACTCGTTTGTACAAAGCCCAAGGGGACGCATGGTATAGCTGGTCTGAGCTCTTAGAGCGATTTCACCGGGAAACCATACTCTATGTCCTAACCTAAACTAGTGGAGATTCTTTGCACGAAGCCCAATAGGAGGCTATGGGGAACCTAGTGTTGTACTAAGTTGAATAAGCATATATAACACAAACACACATATGAACAAGTACGAACAAACATGAACAAGTACATGAACAAATATGAACAGTTATACATATATGACAAAGTGTGTGTATATAATGGAGTTTATGAAGGAAATATACCTGTAAGCATGATCCATTTGTATACACAGGGCTCGGGACTCACACTCGGGGAAAGGTCCACTTGAGTTTATTCAAAACTATGTAAACAGGTATTTACGAAAGGGCTTGGGACTTATACCTACATGGAGGCCCGTGGTATATTTTTTGGGAAGATTTAAAGAAACCTTCATTTTTGGTTTGTTATTAAAGTTAAAACAAATAGATTGAGCTATGTACAAAAGGCGTACAATGAAATACCTAATTTCATGTACTAGAGTGGGTATGTACAAAGGGGCTTGGGACTTATACCTACGTGGAGGCCCGTGGTATATTGAAAAGCTTTGAAGTTTGGAGTTTTGTTGTTTTGGAAATGATTTGAAAATTGTTTTAAAAAGGTTTATTTTGAAGAAGTTTTATTGTTTTGAAAACAGTTTGAAAAGTATTGTTTTTTTGAAAAAGTTTTCTGTACAAAAAAAAACTGTGAAAAGAAAGAGGAAAGGGACTTATACTCTCTAATATTCGAGAGGCCCATGTTTTATTTCCATAAAACATGGTGGATGGTTTAAAAAAGAGTTGAAAGATTTGTTTGTTAAAAAAACTGTTTGGAAGTTTATTTGGAAAAAGTTTTCTGTTAAAACAAAAACTGTACAAAGAAAGACGAAAGGGACTTATACTCTCTAATATTCGAGAGGCCCCACATCGTTTTGAAAATCAATTGATCAATTAAAAGGATTTAATCAATAGTTTCCTTTGAAAATCAAAAAAGAAATGGTTTACCGTTTTTGAAAAGAATCGTGATCGCTCGTTTTTAAAACGATTTGAATTTTGAAAGAAATCAATTTAATCAAGATAAACAAGAAGATTGTCTTCAAATAACATTTAGATGATTAGGGTTTGCTTCAAAAAATATTTACAAGTGATTAAATTTGAAAATTAAATGAAAAATAATATTTAAAAGTATTAAAATTACTTAAAAACAAGTCATTTTAAAACCAATTAAAAATGTATCAAATAAATATTTTTTTGTGATTTTTTTTGATATTGTCAAAATATACATATTAAATAAGAGGTGTGTAAAAAATGAAGAGAAAATGAATTGATTTGGTTAGTTAAATAATTAGATGAAGTTTGTAAAAAATTGAAAGAAAAATAGTGCTAAAAAAGAAGGTTTGGTCCCTTGGAGTGTTGAACTCGTGACCTTGAGGTTACCATTCAAAAACTTAGCCAACTGGACCACGCGCGTGGTCTGTTAATACTTGCAACGAATTGAAATATATTTTGAATCAATTTCCAAATTTCAGTTTCAAAAATATGGCGCCAAGAACACAAACCCAATTCAAATTTGAAAATTCTGAAAACTGGATTGTTTTGATCAAGTGAATAGCCTATCTTGCTCGATTTTGGACGAGGAACATGATGGTACCATTTAATTCCATTTATTTTCACTCTAAGATCATTAATTTTCTGATGAACACGAAGAACCCTAATTCCCTAATTCAATCTGAAATCGTGTATGTGCAAGTTATGATGCAATTGATTGAGGGTTAATGATCCTCATAGGTGCAGAAACAAGATGGTATGCTCATATTTCATTTATGATGCGTGCAAGTATGAGTTTGTAGTTCAAGTGACTTACCTTCAAAAACGGCCAAACTGGAGATTTGATTCTTCAATATAAGTGTTACAGATGCTTTGTATCAATCTGGATAGCTTCAATGATGATTATGGAAGGTGTCTGGATGTCTGGAACAAGCTAAATTCATCTGAGCATGGCCATGGCACCCGAACTGCAGTTGCTTCAAGTATGAATCGAATTTGAAGATGGAGGTGTTACAGGTCGTATGTGAGTGTTTGGATCATTCATATGAAGTATATGGAAGGTGTTAGAAGTGATAGTTTGGACAGAAATGGTCTGGAATGAAAATTGGCATGATAAGGCTTAGGTTATGCAATTATGGAAGTGAGGTAGTGATTCTGAGATTTGAGTGTTTTTGGGGTGTGTGAGTGGTTCAAACACATCCCATATGATGTTTATGAGTTGTTAGAACCATCACTTTGGCCAGAAATTCAAAGGTTTGGAGGTTGGGATTTCTACCTCACTTTGAAACTTGAAACTTGCAACTTAAGAAAGAAGGGAGAAAACCTATAATTGTGAGGTTTTGGTGTCATTTTGAATGAGGTAATGACCTCTATTTATAGGCCAAGGATTCTGAATGAAGAGCTCTTGCAAGTGGCTTCAAGAATGATGATTTGGCTTAAGAGATAAAATGGAATCTTTCACATTAAATGCAAATGGTTAAAGTAACTAAACCATGGTTATTTTGGCCAAGCTTCTTATCTCTTTCCTATCTGGTCTTAAACCAGAAAATATCTCTCAATCATTGCTTCTTTGCATCATTGCTTGAATTATAGGTCATGTAGTCTTGAAACTTAGTGAAAAATGGTGAAAATTCAAGTGAAAATGATCACTAAATGCATAATTCAAAACCATAGCTACACTCCATATTTTTTCATGCTCTTGGACATTTTCGAAAGCTCATGTTACACACTTCAAAAGCTTAGTTGAAAGTTTCTTCAAGATCCTTAAGGAAGTGGGTGAAAAAGATCCATGAACTTTGAAGAAAATGAGATTTCAAGTGAAACTTTCAAAAAGTACCAACTTTGAAGCACCATATCTCTTAAATGGTTGATCTTATGGAAAAAATTTATATGTGTCAAAGTTGTTTATTGGATCAAAATCTACAACTTTCATGTTGGAAGTTTTTTTCAGTTTGTAGGTGAAATTTTGAGAAATTCCCTTTCAAAGTTTGGAAAAAACCATGAAAAACACTTAGAAAAATTTCTAAGTATGAAAAGTCAAACTTTGACTTTTTGATTCTTGATTGATTTTCTTGATTTTTCTTGATCAAATGACTTCATATATCATATATTGATGATTTGAAACTTCAAAAGTCATGGTTGACCAAAATTCCCCAAAAGTCAATGGTGATCTTGTACAGTTGACTTTTTCAGACGAATCGCGTTTCTGGAGATTTCAAATGAAACAGGCTATCCTCATCAAATGAATGGTATGAATGGATCACATTGAAGCATTAGAGGATATTGAGTCATGTTTTGAGTTGTGGAACCATGTCCTGATTAAAAAGTCAGTTGTTCAGTGAATTAGGTCAAAAAACCCTAATTGTCGACCAGATGAAATTGATGACTGTGGATCTTGAATTGAGATGTAATCTCCATTGGATATTGTCATAGGGATTATTTGAGGATGATTGAAACCTTTGATTGACTTCCTGGGGATTTTTAGGGTTTCCCAAATGTGATCCCTGATTTCAGTCCCTGATAGTTCAAAATCCTGATCTGAGGATTTGTCTGATCAATCTTTGTGTAGGAGATGTTATGAGCCAATGGATTAGGCCAAAATGATGCACTTGAGGTCTTGATATCATGTCCCAAGTCATTATGTCAAATTCTGAGCAAAAGTCAGGAGTGTGCTGTCTTCAGTCAAAACCCTAATTCAGTCGACTCAAAGCTGTTGAGCTTGTTGAGATGGATCTCTGAGGACCAAATGTTGATTGTTGATGAAGATAGTTCTTTTGAGATGAAGGGAGAACAAAACCCTAATTGATTGTTACTTGTACTGATGAGTGATTTCCTGATTAAATCCTGCTGAGTCACAAGTAACAAACACAAGCTATGCAGTTTGTTAGAGATGCAAATGATGCATATGCAGATGATATGAGGTGGTATCTTAGGTCAAAAATTGGGGTATGACAGATGCCCCTATTTAAGTTTCTTCAACCTGAGACATGAAGATTGAAAATCTTCGTTTTGATAGGGTGGAAGAGACTTAAATATCAGAAGACGCGAATTTTGGACCTAAGATACCAAAATTGCGAATGATGCAAGGATATCTTTACCGAGGGATATCAAGAACTGACTCCGCTGAGGAAAAGAGATTGGGAAGGATGTCTCAATCCGTTTTAGGAAGAGAATCCGTTTTGTTCGGGAAAGCAAGTGTATGCTTCGCCTGGGAATGATAGCTTTGTAAGAAAAGCTTTCCTATCGACATTATCGACTATCAGCATGGGGATAGACTTGTTTAATAATGCGAAGGTGAAAGGTATGAAACTGTATTACCGACTATCAGCATGGTGATAGACTTGACAAGGTAAAAAGAGTTTCAAAGGTTCGGTTAATATTATCGACTATCAGCCTTGTGATAGACATGTTTAATAATATAACCAGAACAAAAGTTACCGACTACCAGCCTCGTGATAGTGGTTTTGAAGACATGATCAATTATCAGCCAAGTGATAGAATGATCTTGGAGACTTTGCTAGGGAAATTACTGGTTATTCAGCCTTGTGAACAGTAATAAGGCCCTGATTGTCACATGGTCTTCATGATTGATTTCCTAGAGAGGAAAAGTCTTTTGGAAGAGACATAAGCTGCTCGGATGATGAGGCTATTGCTTATTGTCTGTTTTTTCTTGACTCTATTTGGGGAATCGGATTTTGAATCTTTTGGTAAAGACAAGGTTCTATCCATGAATGAATTGGAAAGAAACAGTCAAACAAGACTTTGTACCCAATGAGGAATGAACTCGACTGGGGATTTTCTCCTTCGTTTTGAGAGGAGAAAACTAAAGCAACCTTCTTCCACGAGGAATGATCTCAGTGGGGAACTGGAGAAAGAAGATGTTCTTTCTGCTTATGGGTGGCGACCTACTTGGAGAGATGACACGCCCATATTTGTTTCTTTTTCTTTTTTCTTTTTCTTTTTTTTCGAGGATTGATATATCCTGAACAAGTGATTTTTTAAGCAAACATGAAAAATGCAAGAATGCATAAATGATGCAAATATGTATGAATGATGAACGTCATGAATGTCGCGTGCATGCTGACAATACTGACAGACAAAGAAGTATATACTGGAGAAGGACCAACGTCGCAATACAACCAGATACTTGGCAAATGTTTTTCAACACGGTGTAGATAACACAGGTGATGAATGGTGTTGCATGCTTTAAACTTCTCTGGGGAAGACAAGCATCTTTTCTCATTGAGATGAAAGAACTTCTTCACTGGAGATGGAAAATCTTCTTCACTGGGGATAAAAGACCTTCTTCACTGGGGATAGAAGAGCTTCTTTACCTCGAGGGGTAATTGCTTCAAGAATTCTTTTCTGGGACCAGAATACCGTTGTCTCAACAATTTTTCCAGGAGAATCCTTTTTGTTCATCCTATGGAGACGACTGCTGATGTTCCTTCCGTTGTTCACAACTTAAAGGAAAATTTCGCTTTTATTTTGAAAAAAGAAAAGTGAAGTAAATTCATTTAAAACTTATTTTTTTCTTTTTTTCAAAAACGAATAACACAATTAAAGCGTCATTTTGCAAGCTGAAAGAAATTAGAGATTGCAAACAAATGGGCAAAAGGCTCAAATTTATTTAATAGGATGGTAATCAGCTAAAGGCGTGATTCCATGGAGTATTTACAAAAGTCGGAAATGGTAATTATGCGGAAAAGGCTACATTGAAAGCAATAACCACTATCCCCTCTAATAACTTTGAGTACCAACTGTGCTTGTTGCTTCAGATTGGCGATGATTTGATTGAAGATCCTTTGATGAAGTACAGACTCTTCAGGTGACGAAGTATAGACTAATGCAGTTACTTTGTCATAAATCCCTAATTTTTGCCTAGATTGCCCTTTCAGGTTTTCAATCTACCAGGATGAATTTTTCTGTTTATTGTCTCTAATTTTTGCCTGGACCGCCCTTTCGGGTTTTCAGTCCACCGAGACGCTCATTTTTGCCTAAGTCGCCCTTTGCGGGTTTTCGACTTACCGAGCTGTTCTTTTGTATTTTTTAGACAAAGTATTTCTTGACTGCATCAGCATTCACAGGATGTGGAAGTTCATCACCATCCATGGTTGCAAGAATCATGGCGCCGCCAGAAAATGTTCTTTTGACAACATACGGGCCTTCATAATTAGGAGACCATTTGCCCCTAGAATCTGGTTGAAAAGACAAGATCTTTTTAAGCACAAGGTCGCCTTCTTGAAATTTACGAGGTCGAACCTTTTTGTTGAAAGCTTGTTTCATCCTTGCTTGGTATAACTGTCCATGGCATAGAGCAGTCATACGTTTTTCTTCGATTAAGTTCAACTGATCGTATCTACTTTGACACCATTCAGCTTCTGATAACTTAGTCTCCATGAGGACTCTAATTGATGGGATTTCGACTTCTACGGGGAGCACAACTTCCATGCCGTATACTAGAGAAAAGGGAGTTGCCCCTGTTGAAGTACGCACTGAAGTACGGTACCCATGTAAAGCAAATGGCAGCATTTCATGCCAGTCTTTGTAAGTGACGACCATTTTCTGGACGATCTTCTTAATGTTCTTGTTGGCGGCTTCAACAGCGCCGTTCATTTTTGGTCTGTAAGGAGAAGAGTTATGATGCTCAATCTTGAATTCCTCACATAATTCTTTCATCATCTTGTTGTTCAAGTTTGAACCATTGTCAGTAATGATCTTGCTGGGAATACCATATCGGCAAATGATGTTATTCTTGATAAACCTCACAACCACTTGTCTTGTAACGTTGGCGTAAGATGCTGCTTCGACCCATTTGGTGAAGTAATCAATAGCTACCAAGATGAAACGATGACCATTTGAAGCTTTCGGTTCGATCATTCCAATCATATCGATACCCCACATGGAAAAAGGCCATGGAGATGAGAGAACGTTGAGTAGAGTCGGTGGCACATGGATCTTATCTGCGTAGATCTGGCACTTGTGACATCTCTTCACGTGTTTGTAACAGTCTGATTCCATTGTCAACCAATAGTATCCTGCTCTTAAGATCTTTTTGGACATTGCATGCCCATTTGAATGAGTTCCAAAGGACCCTTCATGCACTTCATGCATTAACATGTCTGCTTCGTGTCTATCCACGCATCTGAGCAAAACCATGTCGAAGTTTCTTTTGTATAGCACATCTTCGTTTAGGAAGAAACTGCCAGAAAGTCTCCTTAGAGTTTTCTTATCTTTGTTTGATGCCCCAAGCGGGTACTCTTGAGTTTGAAGGAAACGTTTGATGTCGTGAAACCACGGTTTATCATCGATGACTGCTTCAGTTGCAAACACATAGGCGGGCCTTTCAAGGCGCGTAATTCT